>NC_060193.1:5259342-5319342 GCF_021184085.1 Oncorhynchus gorbuscha
GGAGATGAAAACCACAGAGGAAGAGAAGGAGATGAAAACCACAGAGGAAGAGAAAAGCCAAATAAAAGATCAACTGACTGAATAACCTAAAAGAGAGAAGAAGAAGAGCAGGAGGGTGGCAGGGTAGCTGAGCTAGTTAGCTGTTAGCAGCCACTGAAAAGTCACTGGTTCAAATCCCTGAGCCGACTAGGTAGAAAATCTATCGATGTGCCCTTGAGCAAGGCACTTAACCCTAATTGCTCCTGTGAGTTGCTCTGGATAAAAGTGTCCAGTATACACAAACCGGTCAAAGGCTTTAGAAAATACTTACTCATTCAAAGGTTTTAGAAAATACTTACTCATTCAAAGGTTTTAGAAAATACCTAGGTTTTTCTTGCCAACAAAGGCCAAAGGTGGCTATTTGAAGAATCTCAAATATCAAATATATTTTGATTTGTTTAACACTTTTTTGGTTACTTCATGATTCCATATGGCGTTATTTCATCGTTTTGATGTCTTCACTATTATTATACAATGTAGAAAATAGTTCAAATAAAGAAAAACCCTGGAATGAGTAGGTGTGCTAAAAACCTTTGACCGTTGGTGTACGACTAACGTGTTAAAGTTAAATGAGAGAGGAAACGAGAGAAAGAACTTTGCAACACATCAACAAATGACTTCCCCACATCTCCTCGTCTGATCTTTGAAATCTCCCACCACGCAGCCTGGTAACTGTCATTGGCATCCCCTTCTGTTCATGGCACAACACTTTTCCATCAACCATCTGCAAAAATAATACTATAAAATTCAATTAGAGAGTTCAGTCTGTGTGTCTGTGTGTTCCTACCCTGGTCTCGCCCCAGTACTGAACCCTCTCCCCATTCACTTTGATTCCCTGTCTCCCTTTAATGTCTCTCCCTCCTTCTGTTTCTCTCTCTCTCTCTCCCCCTCTAATTCCTCTTTCATCCCTCCTTCTGTTTTTCTGTCTCTCTCTCTCTCTCTCTCTCTCTCTCTCTCTCTCTCTCTCTCTCTCTCTCTCTCTCTCTCTCTCTCTCTCTCTCTCTCTCTCTCTGTCTCTCTCTCTCTCTCTGTCTGTCTCTCTCTCTCTCTCTCTCTCTCTCTCTCTCTCTCTCTCTCTCTCTCTCTCTCTCTCTCTCTCTCTCTCTCTCTCTCTCTCTCTCTCTCTCTCTCTCTCTCTCCCTCTCTCCCTCCCTCTAATTCCTCTTTCATCCCTCCTTCTTTTTCCCCTTCACGTCGTCAAGAAAATCTTGCCCTCTTTTCACAGCTAGGCGCTCCTATCTTCTTTTCTTCATGCAGAGAGGGGGATAGATCTTCCTCCCTCGTCTCTTTCAACTTTCCCTTGTTCCCTGTGCTGGGTTAAGTCATGGATGTGTTCATCGTGTTCGGAGGCTGGTGATTATTAGATATCATGCTGCGTGTGAGACACACACACACACACATTTTTTTTCAGTTCAGGTTTTGCCAAAGTGAATGTACTGTTATAGCCTACAAATGCAAACCATGATCAAAGTAATGTACAAACAGACAGACAGACAGACAGACAGACAGACAGACAGACAGACAGACAGACAGACAGACAGACAGACAGACAGACAGACAGACAGACAGACAGACAGACAGACAGACAGACAGACAGACAGACAGACAGACAGACAGACAGACAGACAGACAGACAGATCTAACTGTAGCCTTAAATAAGCGGCTGGCACCCCCCCCCCCCCCCCAAAGGCTTATGGAAAATTCCTCTGTTGTTTCCCAAAACAAGTGGCTGGTGATCATTGTGACACCCCCCCCCACACAAAAATTTATCAGTATGTATCTTTAAATATGTAGCTGCCAAAAGCCTTATAGATAATCATTTTACTGCAACGTGTTTAGCTATAAAGCCTAGACAATCCTGCTGGAATGAGGACCCGAAACCCTCAGTGACCGTCAGTCCAATGCTGTTACCCAAGATGACTGTCCCTCTTCACTAGAACATCTGGCCGTTATATACTGTTAATGGTTTAGCCTTCACAGTATTGCTGCCTTAAAGAATCGTTTAGCCTTCACAGTATTGCTGCCTTAAAGAATCGTTTAGCCTTCAAAGTATTGCTACCTTAAAGAATCGTTTAGCCTTCACAGTATTGCTGCCTTAAAGAATCGTTTAGCCTTCACAGTATTGCTGCCTTAAAGAATCGTTTAGCCTTCACAGTATTGCTGCCTTAAAGAATCGTTTAGCCTTCAAAGTATTGCTACCTTAAAGAATCGTTTAGCCTTCACAGTATTGCTGCCTTAAAGAATTGTTTAGCCTTCACAGTATTGCTACCTTAAAGAATCGTTTATCCTTCACAGTATTGCTGCCTTAAAGAATCGTTTATCCTTCACAGTATTGCTACCTGACAGAATAATAGAAATGTTAATGAATTGATTTCTGTTTTGAGAGCAGTATATATTTGTGCATTATGTATCAATATACAAAATAAACTGTATTCAAGTCAACTGGTTTTGTATTTTCTATTGAGTATTATAATATAATAATAATAATAATAATAATATAATATATGCCATTTAGCAGACGCTTACAGTCATGTGTGCATACATTCTACGTATGGGTGGTCCCGGGAATCGAACCCACTACCCTGGCGTTACAAGCGCCATGCTCTACCAACTGAGCTACAGAAGGACCATTATATTATGTTGTGTATGTTCATGAGTATTAATTTACCGTTTTGTTTATTATTAATCAACTCATCTAGATACAGAGCCTTTATTATTAATCAACTCATCTAGATACAGAGCCTGTATTAATCAACTCATCTAGATACAGAGCCTTTATTATTAATCAACTCATCTAGATACAGAGCCTGTATTAATCAACTCATCTAGATACAGAGCCTGTATTAATCAACTCATCTAGATACAGAGCCTGTATTATTAATCAACTCATCTAGATACAGAGCCTTTATTAATCAACTCATCTAGATACAGAGCCTGTATTAATCAACTCATCTAGATACAGAGCCTTTATTATTAATCAACTCATCTAGATACAGAGCCTGTATTAATCAACTCATCTAGATACAGAGCCTGTATTAATCAACTAATCTAGATACAGAGCCTTTATTAATCAACTCGTCTGTCTGTCTGTCTGTCTGTCTGTCTGTCTGTCTGTCTGTCTGTCTGTCTGTCTGTCTGTCTGTCTGTCTGTCTGTCTGTCTGTCTGTCTGTCTGTCTGTCTGTCTGTCTGTCTGTCTGTCTGTCTGTCTGTCTGTCTGTCTGTCTGTCTGTCTGTCTGTCTGTCTGTCTGTGTCGACTGTCTGTCTGTCTCTGTCTGTCTGTCTGTCTGTCTGTCTGTCTGTCTGTCTGTCTGTCTGTCTGTCTGTCTGTCTGTCTGTCTGTCTGTCTGTCTGTCTGTCTGTCTGTCTGTCTGTCTGTCTGTCTGTCTGTCTGTCTGTCTGTCTGTCTGTGTCGACAGGGATAAAAGACGTGTCAAGGTTCATGGAGAGGATCGTCATGAACACACACACCAAGCGTGTCATGAGTGTGTTTGGGCAGTGCCCTGGCTGTACCCTGGCTGTACCCTGGCTGTACCCTGGCTGTACCCTGGCTGTGCCCTGGCTGTACCCTGGCTGTACCCTGGCTGTACCCTGGCTGTACCCTGGCAGTGCCCTGGCTGTACCCTGGCTGTACCCTGGCTGTACCCTGGCTGTGCCCTGGCTGTACCCTGGCTGTACCCTGGCTGTACCCTGGCTGTGCCCTGGCTGTACCCTGGCTGTACCCTGGCTGTACCCTGGCTGTACCCTGGCAGTGCCCTGGCTGTACCCTGGCTGTACCCTGGCTGTACCCTGGCTGTACCCTGGCTGTACCCTGGCAGTACCCTGGCTGTACCCTGGCTGTACCCTGGCTGTACCCTGGCAGTGCCCTGGCTGTACCCTGGCTGTACCCTGGCTGTACCCTGGCTGTACCCTGGCAGTGCCCTGGCTGTACCCTGGCTGTGCCCTGGCTGTACCCTGGCTGTACCCTGGCTGTACCCTGGCTGTGCCCTGGCTGTGCCCTGGCTGTACCCTGGCTGTACCCTGGCTGTACCCTGGCTGTACCCTGGCTGTGCCCTGGCTGTACCCTGGCTGTACCCTGGCTGTACCAGCCTCTCCCTCCAATAAGCCCATGTTAACTGAAGACCTGGCAGTCGCATAGAACACAATTACCCTTAACTTGTCCCGAGACACACTGTTACACACTGTTATTTAAGGAAAATGTGACTCTCCGTACCCCTTCCAACCCTCCCTCCCTCTCTCCTCCATATCTCGTTCCTCCCTTCCTACATCTATCCTTCCCTCTATACCTCCTTCCTCCCTCCCAACATACCCCCTCCATCCCTACATCTATCCTTCCCTCTATACCTCCTTCCTCCCTCCCAACATACCCCCTCCATCCCTACATCTATCCTTCCCTCTCTACTTCCTTCCTCCCTCCCAACATACCCCCTCCATCCCTACATCTATCCTTCCCTCTCTACCTCCTTCCTCCCAACATACCCCCTCCATCCCTACATCTATCCTTCCCTCTGTACGTCCTTCCTCCCTCCCAACATACCCCTTCATCCCTACATCTATCCTTCCCTCTCTACCTCCTTCCTCCCTCCCAACATACCCCCTCCACCCCTACATCTATCCTTCCATCTCTACCTCCTTCCTCCCTCCCAACATACCCCCTCCACCCCTACATCTATCCTTCCATCTCTACCTCCTTCCTCCCTCCCAACATACCCCCTCCATCCCTACATCTATCCTTCCCTCTCTACTTCCTTCCTCCCTCCCAACATACCCCCTCCATCCCTACATCTATCCTTCCCTCTCTACCTCCTTCCTCCCTCCCAACATACCCCCTCCATCCCTACATCTATCCTTCCCTCTGTACGTCCTTCCTCCCTCCCAACATACCCCTTCATCCCTACATCTATCCTTCCCTCTCTACCTCCTTCCTCCCTCCCAACATACCCCCTCCACCCCTACATCTATCCTTCCATCTCTACCTCCTTCCTCCCTCCCAACATACCCCCTCCACCCCTACATCTATCCTTCCATCTCTACCTCCTTCCTCCCTCCCAACATACCCCCTCCATCCCTACATCTATCCTTCCATCTCTACCTCCTTCCTCCCTCCCAACATACCCCCTCCATCCCTACATCTATCCTTCCATCTCTACCTCCTTCCCCTCTCCTCCATACCTCGTTCCTCCCTCTCTTCCTCCCTTCCTACATCTCTCCCTCCCTCTACACCTCATTCCTCACTCCCAACATACCCCCTCCATCCCTACATCTATCCTTCCCTCCATACCTCCTTCCTCCCTCCCAACATACCCCTCCATCCCTACATCTATCCTTCCCTCCATACCTCCTTCCTCCCTCCCAACATACCCCCTCCATCCCTACATCTATCCCTCCCTCTCTACCTCATTCATCCCTCCCAACATACCCCCTCCATCCCTACATCTATCCTTCCATCTCTACCTCATTCCTCCCTCCCAACATACCCCTCCATCCCTACATCTATCCTTCCCTCTCTACCTCCTTCCTCCCTCCCAACATACCCCCTCCATCCCTACATCTATCCTTCCCTGCATACCTCCTTCCTCCCTCCCAACATACCCCTCCATCCCTACATCTATCCCTCCCTCTCTACCTCATTCATCCCTCCCAACATACCCCCTCCACCCCTACATCTATCCCTCCCTCTCTACCTCATTCATCCCTCCCAACATACCCCTCCACCCCTACATCTATCCTTCCATCTCTACCTCCTTCCTCCCTCCCAACATACCCCCTCCATCCCTACATCTATCCTTCCATCTCTACCTCCTTCCTCCCTCCCAACATACCCCCTCCATCCCTACATCTATTCTTCCATCTCTACCTCCTTCCCCTCTCCTCCATACCTCGTTCCTCCCTCTCTTCCTCCCTTCCTACATCTCTCCCTCCCTCTACACCTCATTCCTCCCTCCCAACATACCCCCTCCATCCCAAAATCTATCCTTCCATCTCTACCTCCTTCCTCCCTCCCAACATACCCCCTCCATCCCTACATCTATCCTTCCCTCTCTACCTCCTTCCTCACTCCCAACATACCCCCTCCATCCCTACATCTATCCTTCCCTCTCTACCTCCTTCCTCCCCCCAACATACCCCCTTCATCCCTACATCTATCCTTCCCTCTCTACCTCCTTCCTCCCTCCCAACATACCCCCTCCATCCCTACATCTATCCTTCCCTCTCTACCTCCTTCCTCCCTCCCAACATACCCCCTCCATCCCTACATCTATTCTTCCATCTCTACCTCCTTCCCCTCTCCTCCATACCTCGTTCCTCCCTCTCTTCCTCCCTTCCTACATCTCTCCCTCCCTCTACACCTCATTCCTCCCTCCCAACATACCCCCTCCATCCCAAAATCTATCCTTCCATCTCTACCTCCTTCCTCCCTCCCAACATACCCCCTCCATCCCTACATCTATCCTTCCATCTCTACCTCCTTCCTCCCTCCCAACATACCCCCTCCATCCCTACATCTATCCTTCCATCTCTACCTCCTTCCCCTCTCCTCCATACCTCGTTCCTCCCTCTCTTCCTCCCTTCCTACATCTCTCCCTCCCTCTACACCTCATTCCTCACTCCCAACATACCCCCTCCATCCCTACATCTATCCTTCCCTCCATACCTCCTTCCTCCCTCCCAACATACCCCTCCATCCCTACATCTATCCTTCCCTCCATACCTCCTTCCTCCCTCCCAACATACCCCCTCCATCCCTACATCTATCCCTCCCTCTCTACCTCATTCATCCCTCCCAACATACCCCCTCCATCCCTACATCTATCCTTCCATCTCTACCTCATTCCTCCCTCCCAACATACCCCTCCATCCCTACATCTATCCTTCCCTCTCTACCTCCTTCCTCCCTCCCAACATACCCCCTCCATCCCTACATCTATCCTTCCCTGCATACCTCCTTCCTCCCTCCCAACATACCCCCTCCATCCCTACATCTATCCCTCCCTCTCTACCTCATTCATCCCTCCCAACATACCCCCTCCACCCCTACATCTATCCCTCCCTCTCTACCTCATTCATCCCTCCCAACATACCCCCTCCACCCCTACATCTATCCTTCCATCTCTACCTCCTTCCTCCCTCCCAACATACCCCCTCCATCCCTACATCTATCCTTCCATCTCTACCTCCTTCCTCCCTCCCAACATACCCCCTCCATCCCTACATCTATTCTTCCATCTCTACCTCCTTCCCCTCTCCTCCATACCTCGTTCCTCCCTCTCTTCCTCCCTTCCTACATCTCTCCCTCCCTCTACACCTCATTCCTCCCTCCCAACATACCCCCTCCATCCCAAAATCTATCCTTCCATCTCTACCTCCTTCCTCCTCCCAACATACCCCCTCCATCCCTACATCTATCCTTCCCTCTCTACCTCCTTCCTCACTCCCAACATACCCCTCCATCCCTACATCTATCCTTCCCTCTCTACCTCCTTCCTCCCCCAACATACCCCCTTCATCCCTACATCTATCCTTCCCTCTCTACCTCCTTCCTCCCTCCCAACATACCCCCTCCATCCCTACATCTATCCTTCCCTCTCTACCTCCTTCCTCACTCCCAACATACCCCCTCCATCCCTACATCTATCCTTACATCTCTACCTCCTTCCTCCCCCAACATACCCCCTTCATCCCTACATCTATCCTTCCCTCTCTACCTCCTTCCTTCTTCACTTCACTCCTAAACATACTAAAGACCAGACCACTATGGTGTTAGGGGCTGGAATTTGTCATTTTGGGTCTGACCTACACCGTCTGTAGATGTCTAGAAAATTAAAGTTATTTGTTTCTGGCCATTTGAGCTTGTAATAGAACCCACAAATGCTGATGCTCCAGATACTCAACTAGTCTAAAGAAGGCCAGTTTTATTGCTTCTTTAATCAGGACAACAGTTTCCAGCTGTGGGTTTTCTAATAATCAATTAGCCTTTTAAAATGATAAACTTGGTTTAGCTAACACAACGTGCCATTGGAACACAGATGGTTGCTGATAATGGGCCTCTCACAACATCTACCGTTTCCAGCTGCAATATGCACTTTATTTCCAATGATTTTGATGTTATTTTAATGGACAAAAATATGATTTTCTTTAGGCATATAGGTATTGGTATATAGGTATATTGTATATAGGCAGCAGCCTCCGAGTGCTACTGATGGCTGGTTTAACAATGTAAGCACAGTTTACCAAGAGCTAGAAGCAGCCCTCTTTGTTGGCACTATTATCATCAGTTCAATCAACACGCAGCTCAGATGGGGTAGCAGGTAGCCTAGTGGTTAGAGCAGGTAGCCTAGTGGTTAGAGGCAGGTAGCCTAGTGGTTAGAGGCAGGTAGCCTAGTGGTTAGAGCAGGTAGCCTAGTGGTTAGAGCAGGTAGCCTAGTGGTTAGAGGCAGGTAGCCTAGTGGTTAGAGCAGGTAGCCTAGTGGTTAGAGCAGGAAGCCTAGTGGTTAGAGGCAGGTAGCCTAGTGGTTAGAGCAGGTAGTTTAGTGGTTAGAGCAGGTAGCCTAGTGGTTAGAGCAGGTAGCCTAGTGGTTAGAGGCAGGTAGCCTAGTGGTTAGAGCAGGTAGCCTAGTGGTTAGAGGCAGGTAGCTTAGTGGTTAGAGCAGGTAGCCTAGTGGTTAGAGCAGGTAGCCTAGTGGTTAGAGCAGGTAGCCTAGTGGTTAGAGGCAGGTAGCCTAGTGGTTAGAGCAGGTAGCCTAGTGGTTAGAGCAGGTAGCCTAGTGGTTAGAGGCAGGTAGCCTAGTGGTTAGAGCAGGTAGCTTAGTGGTTAGAGCAGGTAGCCTAGTGGTTAGAGCAGGTAGCCTAGTGGTTAGAGCAGATATCTTAGTGGTTAGAGCAGGTAGCCTAGTGGTTTGAGCAGGTAGCTTAGTGGTTAGAGACAGGTAGCCTAGTGGTTAGAGCAGGTAGCCTAGTGGTTAGAGCAGGTAGCCTAGTGGTTAGAGCAGGTAGCCTAGTGGTTAGAGGCAGGTAGCCTAGTGGTTAGAGCAGGTAGCTTAGTGGTTAGAGCAGGTAGCCTAGTGGTTAGGTAGCAGGGTTAGCCCTAGTGGTTAGAGGCAGGTAGCCTAGTGGTTAGAGCAGGTAGCCTAGTGGTTAGAGCAGGTAGCCTAGTGGTTAGAGGCAGGTAGCCTAGTGGTTAGAGCAGGTAGCAGTGGTTAGAGCAGGAAGCCTAGTGGTTAGAGCAGTGGTAGAGCAGGTAGTTTAGTGGTTAGAGCAGGTAGCCTAGTGGTTAGAGCAGGTAGCCTAGTGGTTAGAGGCAGGTAGCTTAGTGGTTAGAGCAGGTAGCCTAGTGGTTAGAGCAGGTAGCCTAGTGGTTAGAGCAGGTAGCCTAGTGGTTAGAGGCAGGTAGCCTAGTGGTTAGAGCAGGTAGCCTAGTGGTTAGAGCAGGTAGCCTAGTGGTTAGAGGCAGGTAGCCTAGTGGTTAGAGCAGGTAGCCTAGTGGTTAGAGCAGGAAGCCTAGTGGTTAGAGGCAGGTAGCCTAGTGGTTAGAGCAGGTAGTTTAGTGGTTAGAGCAGGTAGCCTAGTGGTTAGAGCAGGTAGCCTAGTGGTTAGAGCAGATAGCTTAGTGGTTAGAGCAGGTAGCCTAGTGGTTAGAGCAGGTAGCCTAGTGGTTTGAGCAGGTAGCCTAGTGGTTAGAGCAGGTAGCCCAGTGGTTAGAGCAGGTAGCCTAGTGGTTAGAGCAGGTAGCTTAGTGGTTAGAGGCAGGTAGCCTAGTGGTTTGAGCAGGTAGCTTAGTGGTTAGAGGCAGGTAGCCTAGTGGTTAGAGACAGGTAGCCTAGTGTTTAGAGCAGGTAGCTTAGTGGTTAGAGCAGGTAGCTTAGTGGTTAGAGCAGGTAGCATAGTGGTTAGAGCAGGTAGCCTAGTGGTTAGAGCAGGTAGCTTAGTGGTTAGAGCAGGTAGCCTAGTGGTTAGAGCAGGTAGGTTAGTGGTTAGAGCAGGTAGCCTAGTGGTTAGAGCAGGTAGCCTAGTGGTTAGAGCAGGTAGCCCAGTGGTTAGAGCGTTGGACTAGTAACCTGAAAGGTTGCTAGACTGGAACTCCCGAGCTGACAAGGTAAAAATCTGTCGTTCTGCCCCTGAACAAGGCAGTTAAACCCACTGTTACTTGGCCGTCATTGTAAATGAGAATTTGTTCTTAACTGACTTGCCTAGTAAAATAAAGGTTAAATATAAACAAGATGGAGGTGTTAAAACCTGCTGGTCTGCACCACACCAAGGTGTGTGTGTGTGTGTGTGCTCAAAATACATTCTCTTATAAACTACATCTGTTGAGAGCAATGACTGATCTTGCCAACCTTCAAAACATGGGGTGTACACACACACACACACACACACACACACACACACACACACACACACACACACACACACACACACACACACACACACACACACACACACACACACACACACACACACACACACACACACACACACACACACACACACACACACACACACACACACACACTTTCTTTCACCTTCACAATAGAGGTTATAAAAATAAATATATATTTCGTAATATTTCAAAGTAAATAAATACAATTCTGAAAACAATGCCCAGATTAGTGAGGTGTTTTGAATGGTTTAGAGATAATTATTAGAATTGAATTAAATTTGCCCCCCACATGCTGACATTAGGTCAGTTTAGTATTTAAACCTCCATTAGTTAAGGTTATGACTGAAGTCCTGTACTGATCCTAGATCATGCTCTGAGGCTAACTTATACCTGGAGTGATAATCGTCTATCCCTGGTTTCTCACTGAGCGGTTTGTCTGGTCCTTTATGATGGGAGAGTATTTATGTGTGTGTGTGTGTGTGTGTGTGTGTGTGTGTGTCTGGTCTGTGATAACAACCATAACAACAATAAACAGGTCTAGTAAACCCCATTGTTTACATAATGTAAAACTATAAACGCATTTTACACCTAATTATCTGTGTGAAAACAAACAAGGTGGAATGTTGAATTACGGAATGGAAAATGCTATATAATTTAACGAGAGCTGCACTAATGAGATGCTAGATAGGTTTAGTCACCCCCATGTTTTGTTTTCTCCATGTTGTTATGGAAGGTCTGGGGGTTAGGACAGTCTAGGTCTGTTAGGTATGGAAGGTCTGGGGGTTAGGACAGTCTAGGTCTGTTAGCTATGGAAGGTCTGGGGGTTAGGACAGTGTAGGTCTGTTAGCTATGGAAGGTGGGGGTTAGGACAGTGTAGGTCTGTTAGCTATGGAAGGTCTGGGGGTTAGGACAGTCTAGGTCTGTTAGGTATGGAAGGTGGGGGTTAGACAGTCTAGGTCTGTTAGCTATGGAAGGTCTGGGGGTTAGGACAGTCTAGGTCTGTTAGCTATGGAAGGTCTGGGGGTTAGGACAGTGTAGGTCTGTTAGCTATGGAAGGTGGGGGTTAAGACGGTCTAGGTCTGTTAGGTATGGAAGGTGGGGTTAGACAGTCTAGGTCTGTTAGGTATGGAAGGTCTGGGGGTTAGGAGTGTCTAGGTCTGTTAGCTATGGAAGGTCTGGGGGTTAGACAGTCTAGGTCTGTTAGGTATGGAAGGTGGGGGTCAGACAGTCTAGGTCTGTTAGCTATGGAAGGTGGGGGAGGTTAGGACAGTCTAGGTCTGTTAGCTATGGAAGGTCTTTGGGTTAGACAGTCTAGGTCTGTTAGGTATGGAAGGTCTGGGGGTTAGACAGTCTAGGTCTGTTAGCATTGGAAGGTCTGGGGGTTAGGACAGTCTAGGTCTGTTAGGTATGGAAGGTGGGGGTTAGACAGTCTAGGTCTGTTAGGTATGGAAGGTGGGGGTTAGACAGTCTATGTCTGTTAGGTATGGCAGGTGGGGGGGTTAGGACAGTCTAGGTCTGATAGGTATGGAAGGTGGGGGTTAGACAGTCTAGGTCTGTTAGCTATCGAATGCAGAGGGTTAGACAGTCTAGGTCTGTTAGCTATGGAAGGTCTGGGGGTTAGACAGTCTAGGTCTGTTAGCTATGGAAAGTGGGGGTCAGACAGTCTAGGTCTGTTAGCTATGGAAGGTGGGGGAGGTTAGGACAGTCTAGGTCTGTTAGCTATGGAAGGTCTTTGGGTTAGACAGTCTAGGTCTGTTAGGTATGGAAGGTGGGGGGAGGGTAAGACAGTCTAGGTCTGTTATGGTATGGAAGGGAAGACCCCCCTGAAATGGGCAAAAATGAATGGGAACATTTTGGCACTGTACGAAGCATACACACGATATCCAATGCCTCTCAAATGGACGGCATTTAATTTGAAGTTTATAGCAAATATCATATAGCAAATGTCATATGGCAAATGCCAAGTGTCACACAGCAAAAATCCAATATATGCGCTTGACCCAAGGGTCAAATTTTGAAATGTGAATTTATTTTCAAAAAACTTATCACCCCCTTGAAAAATGCTTTTTGACTGTTTTTTGAAATTCTTTTGATGTTTGTGTCAATTATAGTGTATGGACGTACTTTTGTCATATTTTATTGTCATATTTTTTAAAACTTTCCATAAGGCATATGTTTTGTCCATTTGCAATATGATTTCATAAAAAGTCAAATTTCAATGTCAGTGAACCATTGCCAAATGCCATATGGAATGTCCAAATGAAATATGAAAATATTGAAAGTGCCAAATCAGGATGTTATGTCTATTTGCCATGTACAATCATAGGAAGTCGGTTTCCAAACCCAAAAGTCAGTGAACTATGTCCAAATGGCATTTATACTGCCCAAATTATATATAGCACTATGTTAAGCCATGAATCAACCTAGTTGGTCTATTTGTCATTTATGATGGGAGAAGAGGGACTGGGGTTAGACAGTCTAGGTCTGTTAGCTATGGAATGTGGGGGGGGGTTAGACAGTCTAGTTCTGTTAGCTATGGAAAGTGGGGGGTAGGACAGTCTAGGTCTGTTAGATTGGGACGCTATGTGGGGGAGGGGGGTAAGACATGGGGGGATTCTCAAGCATGGGAGGGTCAGAGAATGAATCCATATCAAAGTAAGCCAGACGGAGCGTTGAGGGCACTCACTGGATGCGTACTCCGTCTGTACATAGTTAGAAGCATCGATGCACAGGAATATAACGCAACCATAGAAAACAAGAATCTACCCATTAGTTACCTCTCTCTCTCCCTCTCTCTCTCCCTCTTTCTCCATCGCTCTCTATCACTCTCCCTCCCTCCCTCCCTCCCTCCCTCCCTCCCTCCCTCCCTCCCTCCCTCCCTCCCTCCCTCCCTCCCTCCCTCCCTCCCTCCCTCCCTCCCTCCCTCCCTCCCTCCCTCCCTCCCTCCTGCTCTTTCTTTCTCTCTCTCTCCCCCTCCCTCCCTCCCTCTTTTCTCTCTCTCTCTCTCTCTCTCTCTCTCTCTCTCTCTCTCTCTCTCTCTCTCTCTCTCTCTCTCTCTCTCCCTCCCTCCCACTGTTTCTTTCTCTCTCTCTCTCCCTCTCTCGTTCCTTACCTCCATCTCACCCCTTTGTACCACCAGTTTAACAGGGCCCTCCCAGTATGAAGCAGTTAGGTTTGTGATCCACCACAAACGAGCAGACGCTGTTACATTAGCTACATACCTACCGCAGAGTCTGAGAGAGAGAGAGACAGAGAGAGAGAGAGAGAGAGAGAGAGACAGAGAGAGAGACAGAGGGAACAGTTTATATAGCTGTCTAAGCCATGCTGTCAGGTCAATAGGTCTACCTACTAGAACAGAACAGGAAACCAACGCCCTTGAAACTCTCAAAAGACTACTCACTCACACACACACACACACTGTCCCTCCGTCTGTCCGTCTACCATGAGCGTATCCTGTGTTTCTCACATTGACAGGATGTCCGGGAGGTCAGGGTTAAAGGTCAGGGTTAAAGGGTTTTAAGGTTTCAGAAACCCCCAGAAATGTCCCTGAAACCTCTTTTGATGTGGGACTGTGGGACTCATAACTTGACCCTCTCTCATACTGTAGGCCTGTGTTCTAGAATACACAGCAGAATTATGGGGCGTGTTCTAGAACACACTAAAACAATGAGAGTCTTTGTTGTGGGTGGCCATTTCTCTTGCTGTCTATCCCAAGTGGACTTCATCTTGGGTTTTAGAGAGAGAGCGAGAGAGAGAGAGCGAGACAGAAAAAATATGGTTTACGTTGTTGTCTTTATAGCAGCCTTCATAATTCAGATTTTTAGCACTTCATTCTAATCTAGTTTCAGGGCTAACAGCAGTCAACTATTAACAGCTATTAATAACAGAAAGACAAACCAAATCAAAGTTTAATGGTCTTGTCCGCATATTTTGCAGATTCCGCAGGTGCAGCGTAACGTTTCTAGCTTCAACAGCAGTAATATCTTGCAATAACAATAACAGTATGTACCTTTTATTTACATCAGAACAAGCAATGAAAATATAAAACCAACATGTAATGTGTCCCATGTTTCTTGAGCTGAAATTAAAGATACCAGAAATGTTCCATATGTACAAAAAACGTATTTGTCTCAAATTTGGTGCACCAGTTTGTTTATATGCCTGTTAGTGAGCATTTCCTTCGCCATTTCCTTCGCCACATCTCCTTCGCCAAGAAAAAATGTAACAGTAGTTACAGTGGGGAGAACAAGTATTTGATCCACTGACGATTTTGCAGGTTTTCCTAGTTGCAAAGCATGTAGTGGTCTGTAATTTTTATCATAGGTACACTTCAACTGTGAGAGACGGAATCTAAAACAAAAATCCAGAAAATCACATTGTATGATTTTTAAGTAATTAATTTGCATTTTATTGCATGGCATAAGTATTTGATACATCAGAAAAGCAGAACTTAATATTTGGTACAGAAACCTTTGTTTGCAATTTCAGAGATCATACGTTTCCTGTAGTTCTTGACCAGGTTTGCACACACTGCAGCAGGGATTTTGGCCCACTCCTCCATACAGACCTTCTCCAGATCCTTCAGGTTTCGGGGCTGTCGAAGGGCAATACGGACTTTCAGCTCCCTCCAAATATTTTATAATGGGTTCAGGTCTGGAGACTGGCTAGGCCACTCCAGGACCTTGAGATGCTTCTTACGGAGCCACTCCTTTGTTACCCTGGCTGTGTATTTCGGGTCGTTATCATGCTGGACGACCCACCCACGATCCATCTTCAATGCTCTTACTGAGGGAAGGAGGTTGTTGGCCAAGATCTCGCGATACATTTCCCCATCCATCCTCCCCTCAATATGGTGCAGTCGCCCTGTCCCCTTTGCAGAAAAGCATCCCCAAAGAATGATGTTTCCACCTCCATGCTTCACGGTTGGGATGGTGTTCTTGGGGTTGTACTCATTCTTCTTCCTCCAAACACGGCGAATGGAGTTTAGACCAAAAAGCTCTATTTTTGTCTCATCAGACCACATGACCTTCTCCCCTTCCTCCTCTGGATCATCCAGATGGTCATCGGCAAACTTCAGACGGGCCTGGACATGCGCTGGCTTGAGCAGGGGGACCTTGCGTGCGCTGCAGGATTTTAATCCATGACAGTGTGTTACTAATGGTTTTCTTTGAGACTGTGGTCCCAGCTCTCTTCAGATCATTGACCAGGTCCTGCCGTGTAGTTCTGGGCTGATCCCTCACCTTCCTCATGATCATTGATGCCCCACGAGGTGAGATCTTGCATGGAGACCCAGACCGAGGGTGATTGACCGTCACCTTGAACTTCTTCCATTTTCTAATAATTGCGCCAATAGTTGTTGCCTTTCTCACCAAGCTGCTTGCCTATTGTCCTGTAGCCCATCACAGCCTTGTGCAGGTCTACAATTTATCCCTGATGTCTTTACACCCTTTCTTGTCTTGGCCATTGTGGAGAGGTTGTAGTCTGTTTGATTGAGTGTGTGGACAGGTGTCTTTTATACAGATAACGATTTCAAACAGGTTCAGTTAATACAGGTAATGAGTGGAGAACAGGAGGGCTTAAAGAAAAACTAACAGGTCTGTGGGAGCCGGAATTCTTACTGGTTGGTAGGTGATCAAATACTTATGTCATGCAATAAAATGCAAAGTAATTACTTAAAAATCATACAATGTGATTTTCTAGATTTTTGTTTTAGATTCCGTATATCACAGTTGAAGTGTACCTATGATAAAAAATTACAGACCTCTACATGCTTCGTAAGTAGGAAAACCTGTAAAATCGGCAGTGTATCAAATACTTGTTCTCCCCATTGTATATAGGATAGACAGTATATTATTATAATAGTAGCAGTAGGTATATATGATAGTGTGTATAGACAGTGTAGACAGTATATTATTATAATAGTTACAGTAGTTATATATGATAGTGTGTATAGACAGTATATTAATATAATAGTAGCAGTAGGTATATAGGATAGTGTGTATAGACAGTATATTAATATAATAGTAACAGTAGTTATATATGATAGTGTGTATAGACAGTAGTTATATAGGATGGTGTATATAGACAGTATAGACAGTATATTAATATAATAGTAGCAGTAGTTATATAGGATGGTGTGTATAGACAGTATTGACAGTATATTAATATAATAGTAGCAGTAGTTATATAGGATAGTGTGTATAGACAGTATATTATTATAATAGTAGCAGTAGTTATATAGGATAGTGTGTATAGACAGTATAGACAGTATAGTAATATAATAGTAGCAGTAGTTATATATGATAGGGTGTATAGACAGTATAGTAATATAATAGTAACAGTAGTTATATAGGATAGTGTGTATAGATAGTATATTAATATAATCGTAGCAGTAGTTATATAGGATAGTGTGTATAGACAGTATATTAATATAATAGTAGCAGTAGTTATATATGATAGTGTGTATAGACAGTATATTATTATAATAGTAGCAGTAGTTATATAGGATAGTGTGTATAGACAGTATAGACAGTATATTAATATAATAGTAGCAGTAGGTATATAGGATAGTGTGTATAGACAGTAGTTATATAGGATAGTGTGTATAGACAGTAGTTATATAGGATAGTGTGTATAGACAGTATATTAATATAATAGTAGCAGTAGTTATATAGGATAGTGTGTATAGACAGTATATTAATATAATAGTAGCAGTAGTTATATAGGATAGTGTGTATAGACAGTATATTATTATAATAGTAGCAGTAGTTATATAGGATAGTGTGTATAGACAGTATATTATTATAATAGTAGCAGTAGTTATATAGGATAGTGTGTATAGACAGTATATTAATATAATAGTAGCAGTAGTTATATAGGATAGTGTGTATAGACAGTATAGACAGTATATTAATATAATAGTAACAGTAGTTATATAGGATAGTGTGTATAGACAGTATAGACAGTAGTTATATAGGATAGTGTGTATAGACAGTATATTAATATAATAGTAGCAGTAGTTATATAGGATAGTGTGTATAGACAGTATATTATTATAATAGTAGCAGTAGTTATATAGGATAGTGTGTATAGACAGTATATTATTATAATAGTAGCAGTAGTTATATATGATAGTGTGTATAGACAGTATTGACAGTATATTAATATAATAGTAGCAGTAGTTATATAGGTGTCACGCCTTGGTCATTGTATCTTGTGTTTTTGTTATATGTTTGGGTAGGCCAGGGTGTGACATGGGTTTATATGTTGTATTTCGTATTGGGGTTTGTATTAATTAGGAGTGTGTATTAGTAGGGGTGTGTCTAGTTAGGCTTGGCTGCCTGAGGCGATTCCTAATTGGAGTCAGCTGATTCTCGTTGTCTCGGATTGGGAACCGTATTTAGGCAGCCTGAGTGCGCGTTGTTTTCGTGGGTGATTGTACCTGTCTCTGTGTTAGTCACCAGATAGGCTGTATTTAGTTTCACTCGTTTGTTGTTTTCATATTATGTTATTTCATGTACTGCATTAGCTTCATTTCATTAAAAGTCATGAGTAACCTACACGCTGCTTTTCGGTCTGACTCTCTTCAAACAACAGACGAATATCATTACAATCGGATAGTGTGTATAGACAGTATAGACAGTAGTTATATATGATAGTGTGTATAGACAGTATAGACAGTAGTTTTATAGGATGGTGTGTATAGACAGTATAGACAGTAGTTATATAGGATAGTGTGTATAGACAGTAGTTATATAGGATAGTGTGTATAGACAGTAGTTATATAGGATAGTGTGTATAGACAGTATAGACAGTAGTTATATATGATGGTGTGTATAGACAGTAGTTATATAGGATAGTGTGTATAGACAGTAGTTATATAGGATGGTGTGTATAGACAGTAGTTATATAGGATGGTGTGTATAGACAGTAGTTATATAGGATGGTGTGTATAGACAGTAGTTATATAGGATAGTGTATATAGACAGTAGTTATATAGGATAGTGTGTATAGATAGTATATTAATATAATAGTAGCAGTAGTTATATAGGATAGTGTGTATAGACAGTATAGACAGTAGTTATATAGGATAGTGTGTATAGATAGTATATTAATATAATAGTAGCAGTAGGTATATATGATAGTGTGTATAGACAGTATAGACAGTAGTTATATATGATAGTGTGTATAGACAGTAGGTATATAGGATGGTGTGTATAGATAGTATATTAATATAATAGTAGCAGTAGGTATATAGGATGGTGTGTATAGACAGTATAGACAGTAGTTATATAGGATAGTGTGTATAGACAGTAGTTATATATGATAGTGTGTATAGACAGTATAGACAGTAGTTATATAGGATAGTGTGTATAGACAGTATAGACAGTAGTTATATATGATAGTGTGTATAGACAGTAGTTATATAGGATAGTGTGTATAGATAGTATATTAATATAATAGTAGCAGTAGGTATATAGGATGGTGTGTATAGACAGTATAGACAGTAGTTATATAGGATAGTGTGTATAGACAGTAGTTATATATGATAGTGTGTATAGACAGTATAGACAGTAGTTATATAGGATAGTGTGTATAGACAGTATATTAATATAATAGTAGCAGTAGGTATATAGGATGGTGTGTATAGACAGTATAGACAGTAGTTATATAGGATAGTGTGTATAGACAGTATAGACAGTAGTTATATAGGATGGTGTGTATAGACAGTAGTTATATAGGATAGTGTGTATAGACAGTAGTTATATAGGATGGTGTGTATAGACAGTAGTTATATAGGATAGTGTGTATAGACAGTAGTTATATAGGATAGTGTGTATAGACAGTATAGACAGTAGTTATATAGGATAGTGTGTATAGACAGTAGTTATATAGGATAGTGTGTATAGACAGTAGTTATATAGGATAGTGTGTATAGACAGTAGTTATATAGGATAGTGTGTATAGACAGTAGTTATATAGGATGGTGTGTATAGACAGTAGTTATATAGGATAGTGTGTATAGACAGTAGTTATATAGGATAGTGTGTATAGACAGTAGTTATATAGGATAGTGTGTATAGACAGTATAGACAGTAGTTATATAGGATAGTGTGTATAGACAGTAGTTATATAGGATGGTGTGTATAGGCAGTATAGACAGTAGTTATATAGGATAGTGTGTATAGGCAGTATAGACAGTAGTTATATAGGATAGTGTGTATAGACAGTATAGACAGTAGTTATATAGGATAGTGTGTATAGACAGTAGTTATATAGGATAGTGTGTATAGACAGTATAGACAGTAGTTATATAGGATAGTGTGTATAGGCAGTATAGACAGTAGTTATATAGGATAGTGTGTATAGACAGTATAGACAGTAGTTATATAGGATAGTGTGTATAGACAGTAGTTATATAGGATAGTGTGTATAGACAGTATAGACAGTAGTTTTATAGGATGGTGTGTATAGACAGTATAGACAGTAGTTATATAGGATGGTGTGTATAGACAGTAGGTATATAGGATAGTGTGTATAGACAGTAGTTATATAGGATAGTGTGTATAGACAGTAGTTATATGGGATAGTGTGTATAGACAGTATAGACAGTAGTTATATAGGATAGTGTGTATAGACAGTATATTAATATAATAGTAGCAGTAGTTATATAGGATAGTGTGTATAGACAGTATAGACAGTAGTTATATATGATAGTGTGTATAGACAGTAGTTATATAGGATAGTGTGTATAGACAGTATAGACAGTAGTTATATAGGATAGTGTGTATAGACAGTATAGACAGTAGTTATATAGGATAGTGTGTATAGACAGTATAGACAGTAGTTTTATAGGATAGTGTGTATAGACAGTAGGTATATAGGATAGTGTGTATAAACAGTAGTTATATAGGATAGTGTGTATAGACAGTATAGACAGTAGTTATATAGGATAGTGTGTATAGACAGTATAGACAGTAGTTATATAGGATAGTGTGTATAGACAGTAGTTATATAGGATAGTGTGTATAGACAGTAGTTATATAGGATAGTGTGTATAGACAGTATAGACAGTAGTTATATAGGATAGTGTGTATAGACAGTATAGACAGTAGTTTTATAGGATGGTGTGTATAGACAGTATAGACAGTAGTTATATAGGATAGTGTGTATAGACAGTAGTTATATAGGATAGTGTGTATAGACAGTATAGACAGTAGTTATATAGGATAGTGTGTATAGACAGTATAGACAGTAGTTATATAGGATAGTGTGTATAGACAGTAGTTATATAGGATAGTGTGTATAGACAGTAGGTATATAGGATAGTGTGTATAGACAGTAGTTATATAGGATAGTGTGTATAGACAGTAGTTATATAGGATAGTGTGTATAGACAGTATAGACAGTAGTTATATAGGATAGTGTGTATAGACAGTATAGACAGTAGTTATATAGGATAGTGTGTATAGACAGTAGGTATATAGGATAGTGTGTATAGACAGTAGTTATATAGGATAGTGTGTATAGACAGTATAGACAGTAGGTATATAGGATAGTGTGTATAGACAGTATAGACAGTAGGTATATAGGATAGTGTGTATAGACAGTATAGACAGTAGGTATATAGGATAGTGTGTATAGACAGTATAGACAGTAGGTATATAGGATAGTGTGTATAGACAGTATAGACAGTAGGTATATAGGATAGTGTGTATAGACAGTATAGACAGTAGGTATATAGGATAGTGTGTATAGACAGTATAGACAGTAGGTATATAGGATAGTGTGTATAGACAGTATAGACAGTAGTTATATAGGATAGTGTGTATAGACAGTATAGACAGTAGGTATATAGGATAGTGTGTATAGACAGTAGTTATATAGGATAGTGTGTATAGACAGTAGTTATATAGGATAGTGTGTATAGACAGTATAGACAGTAGTTATATAGGATAGTGTGTATAGACAGTATAGACAGTAGTTATATAGGATAGTGTGTATAGACAGTAGTTATATAGGATAGTGTGTATAGACAGTATAGACAGTAGTTATATAGGATAGTGTGTATAGACAGTATAGACAGTAGTTATATAGGATAGTGTGTATAGACAGTAGTTATATAGGATAGTGTGTATAGACAGTAGGTATATAGGATAGTGTGTATAGACAGTAGTTATATAGGATAGTGTGTATAGACAGTAGTTATATAGGATAGTGTGTATAGACAGTAGTTATATAGGATAGTGTGTATAGACAGTAGTTATATAGGATAGTGTGTATAGACAGTATAGACAGTAGTTATATAGGATAGTGTGTATAGACAGTATAGACAGTAGTTATATAGGATAGTGTGTATAGACAGTAGTTATATAGGATAGTGTGTATAGACAGTATAGACAGTAGTTATATAGGATAGTGTGTATAGACAGTATAGACAGTAGTTATATAGGATAGTGTGTATAGACAGTATAGACAGTAGTTATATAGGATAGTGTGTATAGACAGTAGTTATATAGGATAGTGTGTATAGACAGTAGTTATATAGGATGGTGTGTATAGACAGTAGTTATATAGGATAGTGTGTATAGACAGTAGTTATATAGGATGGTGTGTATAGACAGTAGTTATATAGGATAGTGTGTATAGACAGTATAGACAGTAGTTATATAGGATAGTGTGTATAGACAGTAGTTATATAGGATAGTGTGTATAGACAGTAGTTATATAGGATAGTGTGTATAGACAGTAGGTATATAGGATAGTGTGTATAGACAGTAATTATATAGGATAGTGTGTATAGGCAGTATAGACAGTAGTTATATAGGATAGTGTGTATAGGCAGTATAGACAGTAGTTATATAGGATAGTGTGTATAGACAGTATAGACAGTAGTTATATAGGATAGTGTGTATAGACAGTAGGTATATAGGATAGTGTGTATAGACAGTAGTTATATAGGATGGTGTGTATAGACAGTAGTTATATAGGATAGTGTGTATAGACAGTATAGACAGTAGTTATATGGGATAGTGTGTATAGACAGTATAGACAGTAGTTATATAGGATAGTGTGTATAGACAGTATAGACAGTAGTTATATAGGATAGTGTGTATAGACAGTAGGTATATAGGATAGTGTGTATAGACAGTATAGACAGTAGTTATATATGATAGTGTGTATAGACAGTATAGACAGTAGTTATATATGATAGTGTGTATAGACAGTAGTTATATAGGATAGTGTGTATAGACAGTAGTTATATAGGATAGTGTGTATAGACAGTATAGACAGTAGTTATATATGATAGTGTGTATAGACAGTATAGACAGTAGTTATATAGGATAGTGTGTATAGACAGTAGTTATATAGGATAGTGTGTATAGACAGTAGTTATATATGATAGTGTGTATAGACAGTATAGACAGTAGTTATATATGATAGTGTGTATAGACAGTAGTTATATAGGATAGTGTGTATAGACAGTATAGACAGTAGTTTTATAGGATGGTGTGTATAGACAGTATAGACAGTAGTTTTATAGGATGGTGTGTATAGACAGTATAGACAGTAGTTATATATGATAGTGTGTATAGACAGTATAGACAGTAGTTATATAGGATAGTGTGTATAGACAGTATAGACAGTAGTTATATAGGATAGTGTGTATAGACAGTAGTTATATAGGATAGTGTGTATAGACAGTATAGACAGTAGTTATATAGGATAGTGTGTATAGACAGTATAGACAGTAGTTTTATAGGATGGTGTGTATAGACAGTATAGACAGTAGTTATATAGGATAGTGTGTATAGACAGTAGTTATATATGATAGTGTGTATAGACAGTATAGACAGTAGTTATATAGGATAGTGTGTATAGACAGTATAGACAGTAGTTATATAGGATAGTGTGTATAGACAGTATAGACAGTAGTTATATAGGATAGTGTGTATAGACAGTATAGACAGTAGTTATATAGGATAGTGTGTATAGACAGTATAGACAGTAGTTATATAGGATAGTGTGTATAGACAGTATATTAATATAATAGTTACAGTAGTTATATAGGATAGTGTGTATAGACAGTATATTAATATAATAGTTACAGTAGTTATATAGGATAGTGTGTATAGACAGTATATTAATATAATAGTAGCAGTAGTTATATAGGATAGTGTGTATAGACAGTATAGACAGTAGTTTTATAGGATGGTGTGTATAGACAGTATAGACAGTAGTTATATAGGATAGTGTGTATAGACAGTATAGACAGTAGTTATATATGATAGTGTGTATAGACAGTCTATTAATATAATAGTAGCAGTAGTTATATAGGATAGTGTGTATAGACAGTATAGACAGTAGTTATATATGATAGTGTGTATAGACAGTATATTAATATAATAGTTACAGTAGTTATATATGATAGTGTGTATAGACAGTATATTAATATAATAGTAGCAGTAGTTATATAGGATAGTGTGTATAGACAGTATAGACAGTAGTTTTATAGGATGGTGTGTATAGACAGTATAGACAGTAGTTATATAGGATGGTGTGTATAGACAGTAGTTATATATGATAGTGTGTATAGACAGTAGTTATATAGGATAGTGTGTATAGACAGTATAGACAGTAGTTATATAGGATAGTGTGTATAGACAGTATAGACAGTAGTTATATAGGATAGTGTGTATAGACAGTATAGACAGTAGTTATATAGGATAGTGTGTATAGACAGTAGTTATATAGGATGGTGTGTATAGACAGTAGTTATATAGGATAGTGTGTATAGACAGTAGTTATATAGGATGGTGTGTATAGACAGTAGTTATATAGGATAGTGTGTATAGACAGTAGTTATATAGGATAGTGTATATAGACAGTAGTTATATAGGATAGTGTGTATAGACAGTATAGACAGTAGTTATATAGGATAGTGTGTATAGACAGTATAGACAGTATATTAATATAATAGTAGCAGTAGGTATATAGGATAGTGTGTATAGACAGTATATTATTATAATAGTAGCAGTAGTTATATAGGATAGTGTGTATAGACAGTATAGACAGTATATTAATATAATAGTAGCAGTAGTTATATAGGATAGTGTGTATAGACAGTATAGACAGTATATTATTATAATAGTAGCAGTAGTTATATAGGATAGTGTGTATAGACAGTATATTAATATAATAGTAGCAGTAGTTATATAGGATGGTGTGTATAGACAGTATATTAATATAATAGTAGCAGTAGTTATATATGATAGTGTGTATAGACAGTATAGACAGTAGTTATATATGATAGTGTATATAGACAGTATATTATTATAATAGTAGCAGTAGTTATATAGGATGGTGTATAGACAGTATAGACAGTAGTTATATAGGATAGTGTGTATTGACAGTATATTAATATAATAGTAGTAGTAGGTATATAGGATAGTGTGTATAGACAGTATAGACAGTAGTTATATATGATAGTGTGTATAGACAGTATAGACAGTATATTAATATAATAGTAACAGTAGTTATATATGATAGTGTGTATAGACAGTATAGACAGTATATTAATATAATAGTAGCAGTAGTTATATAGGATGGTGTATATAGACAGTATAGACAGTATAGTAATATAATAGTAGCAGTAGTTATATAGGATAGTGTGTATAGACAGTATTGACAGTATATTAATATAATAGTAGCAGTAGTTATATAGGATGGTGTGTATAGACAGTATAGACAGTATAGTAATATAATAGTAGCAGTAGTTATATAGGATAGTGTGTATAGACAGTATTGACAGTATATTAATATAATAGTAGCAGTAGTTATATATGATAGTGTGTATAGACAGTATATTAATATAATAGTAGCAGTAGTTATATATGATAGTGTGTATAGACAGTATATTAATATAATAGTAGCAGTAGGTATATAGCATAGTGTGTATAGACAGTATAGACAGTAGTTATATAGGATAGTGTGTATTGACAGTATATTAATATAATAGTAGTAGTAGGTATATAGGATAGTGTGTATAGACAGTATAGACAGTAGTTATATATGATAGTGTGTATAGACAGTATATTAATATAAAAGTAGCAGTAGTTATATAGGATAGTGTGTATAGACAGTATTGACAGTATATTAATATAAAAGTAGCAGTAGTTATATAGGATAGTGTGTATAGACAGTATATTAATATAATAGTAGCAGTAGTTATATACGATAGTGTGTATAGACAGTAGTTATATAGGATAGTGTGTATTAACAGTATAGACAGTACATTTAACATTTACATTTAAGTCATTTAGCAGACGCTCTTATCCAGAGCGACTTACAAATTGGTGCATTCATTTTATGACATCCAGTGGAACAGTCACTTTACAATAGTGCATCTAAATCTTAAAGGGGGGGATGAGAAGGATTACTTATCCTATCCTAGGTATTCCTTAAAGAGGTGGGGTTTCAGGTGTCTCCGGAAGGTGGTGATTGACTCCGCTGTCCTGGCGTCGTGAGGGAGTTTGTTCCACCATTGGGGGGCCAGAGCAGCGAACAGTTTTGACTGGGCTGAGCGGGAACTGTACTTCCTCAGTGGTAGGGAGGCGAGCAGGCCAGAGGTGGATGAACGCAGTGCCCTTGTTTGGGTGTAGGGCCTGATCAGAGCCTGGAGGTACTGAGGTGCCGTTCCCCTCACAGCTCCGTAGGCAAGCACCATGGTCTTGTAGCGGATGCGAGCTTCAACTGGAAGCCAGTGGAGAGAGCGGAGGAGCGGGGTGACGTGAGAGAACTTGGGAAGGTTGAACACCAGACGGGCTGCGGCGTTCTGGATGAGTTGTAGGGGTTTAATGGCACAGGCAGGGAGCCCAGCCAACAGCGAGTTGCAGTAATCCAGACGGGAGATGACAAGTGCCTGGATTAGGACCTGCGCCGCTTCCTGTGTGAGGCAGGGTCGTACTCTGCGGATGTTGTAGAGCATGAACCTACAGGAACGGGCCACCGCCTTGATGTTAGTTGAGAACGACAGGGTGTTGTCCAGGATCACGCCAAGGTTCTTAGTGCTCTGGGAGGAGGACACAATGGAGTTGTCAACCGTGATGGCAAGATCATGGAACGGGCAGTCCTTCCCCGGGAGGAAGAGCAGCTCTGTCTTGCCGAGATTCAGCTTGAGGTGGTGATCCGTCATCCACACTGATATGTCTGCCAGACATGCAGAGATGCGATTCGCCACCTGGTCATCAGAAGGGGGAAAGGAGAAGATTAATTGTGTGTCGTCTGCATAGCAATGATAGGAGAGACCATGTGAGGTTATGACAGAGCCAAGTCACTTGGTGTATAGCGAGAATAGGAGAGGGCCTAGAACAGAGCCCTGGGGGACACCAGTGGTGAGAGCGCGTGGTGAGGAGACAGATTCTCGCCACGCCACCTGGTAGGAGCGACCTGTCAGGTAGGACGCAATCCAAGCGTGGGCCGCGCCGGAGATGCCCAACTCGGAGAGGGTGGAGAGGAGGATCTGATGGTTCACAGTATCGAAGGCAGCCGATAGGTCTAGAACGATGAGAGCAGAGGAGAGAGAGTTAGCTTTAGCGGTGCGGAGCGCCTCCGTGATACAGAGAAGAGCAGTCTCAGTTGAATGACTAGTCTTGAAACCTGACTGATTTGGATCAAGAAGGTCATTCAGAGAGAGATAGCGGGAGAGCTGGCCAAGGACGGTACGTTCAAGAGTTTTGGAGAGAAAAGAAAGAAGGGATACTGGTCTGTAGTTGTTGACATCGGAGGGATCGAGTGTAGGTTTTTTCAGAAGGGGTGCAACTCTCGCTCTCTTGAAGACGAAAGGGACGTAGCCAGCGGTCAGGGATGAGTTGATGAGCGAGGTGAGGTAAGGGAGAAGGTCTCCGGAAATGGTCTGGAGAAGAGAGGAGGGGATACGGTCAAGCGGGCAGGTTGTTGGGCGGCCGGCCGTCACAAGACGCGAGATTTCATCTGGAGAGAGAGGGGAGAAAGAGGTCAGAGCACAGGGTAGGGCAGTGTGAGCAGAACCAGCGGTGTCGTTTTGACGAGGATCGGATGTCGTCGACCTTCTTTTCAAAATGGTTGACGAAGTCATCTGCAGAGAGGGAGGAGGGGGGGGGGGAGGAGGATTCAGGAGGGAGGAGAAGGTGGCAAAGAGCTTCCTAGGGTTAGAGGCAGAAGCTTGGAATTTAGAGTGGTAGAAAGTGGCTTTATCAGCAGAGACAGAAGAGGAAAATGTAGAGAGGAGGGAGCGGAAGGATGCCAGGTCCGCAGGGAGGCGAGTTTTCCTCCATTTCCGCTCGGCTGCCCGGAGCCCTGTTCTGTGAGCTCGCAATGAGTCGTCGAGCCACGGAGCGGGAGGGGAGGACCGAGCCTGCCTGGAGGATAGGGGGCATAGAGAGTCAAAGGATGCAGAAAGGGAGGAGAGGAGGGTTGAGGAGGCAGAATCAGGAGATAGGTTGGAGAAGGTTTGAGCAGAGGGAAGAGATGATAGGATGGAAGAGGAGAGAGTAGTTATATATGATAGTGTGTATAGACAGTATAGACAGTATATTAATATAATAGTAGCAGTAGGTATATAGGATGCTGTGTATAGACAGTATATTATTATAATAGTAGCAGTAGTTATATAGGATAGTGTGTATAGACAGTATAGACAGTATATTAATATAATAGTAGCAGTAGGTATATAGGATGGTGTGTATAGACAGTATATTATTATAATAGTAGCAGTAGTTATATAGGATAGTGTGTATAGACAGTATAGACAGTAGTTATATAGGATAGTGTGTATAGACAGTATATTATTATAATAGTAGCAGTAGTTATATAGGATAGTGTGTATAGACAGTATAGACAGCAGGTATATAGGATAGTGTGTATAGACAGTATAGACAGTAGGTATATAGGATGGTGTGTATAGACAGTTTAGACAGTATATTAATATAATAGTAGCAGTAGTTATATAGGATAGTGTGTATAGACAGTTTAGACAGTATATTAATATAATAGTAGCAGTAGGTATATATGATAGTGTGTATAGACAGTAGTTATATAGGATAGTGTGTATAGACAGTAGTTATATAGGATGGTGTGTATAGACAGTAGTTATATAGGATAGTGTGTATAGACAGTAGTTATATAGGATGGTGTGTATAGACAGTAATTATATAGGATAGTGTGTATAGACAGTAATTATATAGGATGGTGTGTATAGACAGTAATTATATAGGATGGTGTGTATAGACAGTAGTTATATAGGATAGTGTGTATAGACAGTATAGACAGTAGTTATATAGGATAGTGTGTATAGACAGTAATTATATAGGATGGTGTGTATAGACAGTAGTTATATAGGATAGTGTGTATAGACAGTATAGACAGTAGTTATATAGGATAGTGTGTATAGACAGTATAGACAGTAGTTATATATGATAGTGTGTATAGACAGTATAGACAGTAGTTATATAGGATAGTGTGTATAGACAGTAGGTATATAGGATAGTGTGTATAGACAGTAGTTATATAGGATGGTGTGTATAGACAGTATAGACAGTAGTTATATAGGATAGTGTGTATAGACAGTATAGACAGTAGTTATATAGGATAGTGTGTATAGACAGTAGGTATATAGGATAGTGTGTATAGACAGTAGTTATATAGGATGGTGTGTATAGACAGTAGTTATATAGGATAGTGTGTATAGACAGTATAGACAGTAGTTATATAGGATAGTGTGTATAGACAGTATAGACAGTAGTTATATAGGATAGTGTGTATAGACAGTATAGCCAGTAGTTATATAGGATAGTGTATATAGACAGTAGTTATATAGGATAGTGTGTATAGACAGTAGGTATATAGGATAGTGTGTATAGACAGTATAGCCAGTAGTTATATAGGATAGTGTATATAGACAGTAGTTATATAGGATAGTGTGTATAGACAGTATAGACAGTATAGATCAGATAAATAAATCAGATAGTGACGAATGTTTAACAGTCTGATGACCTGGAGATAGAAGTTACAGAGTGTTGACTTGAGGTCTCTACAGAGATACCCCTAAAACACGTATTAAATAGTGTGTGTGTGTGTGTGTGTGTGTGTGTGTGTGTGTGTGTGTGTGTGTGTGTGTGTGTGTGTGTGTGTGTGTGTGTGTGTGTGTGTGTGTGTGTGTGTGTGTGTGTGTGTGTGTGTGTGTACATATGAAATGCAGCAATAAACTCAGTTTATTGCTTTCATAATCAGTAACAGAGTCCGTTGAAGATGTGGTGAGTTGGTGGATGAACGCTAACTACACACAATAACACCAGGTAATCAATGTCAGACAACTGTATTGTATTTAATAAACTACTGCGTGGGGCGAAAGGATGGATTGTAAACACGGCTCCTTTGTAACGCTTTAATTACTCTGTGGATCTGGATCTATGTGTAACGGCGTTCCTCTGTTGAAGGAAGAGAGTCGGACCGAAATGCAGCGTGTTGGTTACTCATGACTTTAATGAATGAAAGAACGCGGTACATGAAATAACTGAAACTAAATACAATAAAACAACAGAACGGAACGTGAAACTAATTACAGCCTATCTGGTGACTACAACACAGAGACAGGAACAAACACCCACAAAATACAACGCGAAACTCAGGCTGCCTAAATACGGTTCCCAATCAGAGACAACGATAAGCACCTGACTCTAATTGAGAATCGCCTCAGGCAGCCAAGCCTAACAACACCCCTAATCAGCTACGATCCCAAATAATACAAACCCCAATACGAAACACAACATATAAACCCATGTCACACCCTGGCCTACCCAAACATATAACAAAAACACAAAATACAATGACCAAGGCGTGACACTATGGGCGTCTATCGATTACTCATGACTTTAATGAATGAAAAATCTGATCTGAATCTATGGGCGTCTATCGATTCCCAAAGTTGCATGGGCTCACTATGTGGATCTGAATCTATGGGCGTCTATCGATTCCCAAAGTTGCATGGGCTCACTATGTGGATCTGAATCTATGGGCGTCTATCGATTCCCAAAGTTGCATGGGCTCACTATGTGGATCTGAATCTATGGGCGTCTATCGATTCCCAAAGTTGCATGGGCTCACTATGTGGATCTGAATCTATGGGCGTCTATCGATTCCCAAAGTTGCATGGGCTCACTATGTGGATCTGAATCTATGGGCGTCTATCGATTCTAATGATCATGATGTTGCTGATTGAAGTCGGACCCTGTCAGCCCTACGACATAATCAAGACGAGTTAATGCTAATTCACTGGAAATGACACGGAACATACAGTCCTGTGCTGTGTGGTGTAACGGCCCGTATGCACGCACACACACACACACACGCACGCACGCACGCACGCACGCACGCACGCACGCACGCACGCACGCACGCACGCACGCACGCACGCACGCACACACACACACACACACACACACACACACACACACACACACACACACACACACACACACACACACACACACATAAGAGGAGACCACTGCTGGTTCTGAGGAACTCCCCATTGTTTGTTCAGCACTTGTCAGACAGCAGGTTACAAATCAAATATATTATTTATTATATTGTGTGAACTCTATAAAACCACTATTGGTCCTTTAGAAAATACATAAAGCAACGCAAAAAAAAAAGTATTTTGAGAAATTGATAAAAAGTTTTCTTTGAATGGTTGAATTGCACATTCAATTGGTTTTATAACTTTTCCTCATTCTTAGAATGTTTCATAAATCTGTAAAAACTAGAGGAAACTGAGCACCCCTCGTTTGTTCAGACACAAAGCCCACCAAGACTAGACACTACACAAAGATATATAAGGTTGCTGTCTCCCTGGACCCAAGGTAAGGTTGCTGTCTCCCTGGACCCAAGGTAAGGTTGCTGTCTCCCTGGACCCAACGTAAGGTTGCTGTCTCCCTCGACCCAAGGTAAGGTTGCTGTCTCCCTGGAGCCAAGGTAAGGTTGCTGTCTCCCTGGACCCAAGGTAAGGTTGCTGTCTCTCTGGAGCCAAGGTAAGGTTGCTGTCTCCCTGGACCCAAGGTAAGGTTGCTGTCTCCCTGGACCCAAGGTAAGGTTGCTGTCTCCCTGGACCCAAGGTAAGGTTGCTGTCTCCCTGGACCCAAGGTAAGGTTGCTGTCTCCCTGGACCCAAGGTAAGGTTGCTGTCTCCCTGGACCCAAGGTAAGGTTGCTGTCTCCCTGGACCCAAGGTAAGGTTGCTGTCTCCCTGGACCCAAAGTAAGGTTGCTGTCTCCCAGGAACATATGCATCAAACACTGTCCTCTCAAACGATGATATCTGACATAAATGCGCACATTCATTCAGTTTACAGACCATGTGACTAGACCTAGGACCCCTAGACAAAGCGGGTGCAAGAAATATCTGGTTAGTTATGGGTTATGGGTTTGGAAAAACTGCGGGCCCCAAACTGGCGAGCCGACCCAATTCCAGGTTTACTTTATTATCTCCCTCCCTCCCTCCCTCCCTCCCTCCCTCCCTCCCTCCCTCCCCCTCCCTCCCTCCCTCCCTCCCTCCCTCCCTCCCTCCCTCCCTCCCTCCCTCCCTCCCTCTCTCCCCTACCTCTCTACCTCCCTCCATCCCTCCCTCCTTCCCTCCTTCCTTCCCTCCTTCCCTCCTTTCCTCCCTCCCTCCCTCCCTCCCTCCCTCCCTCCCTCCCTCCCTCCCTCCCTCCCTCCCTCCCTCCCTCTCTCCCTCCCTACCTCTCTACCTCCCTCCCTCCCTCTCTCCCTCCCTACCTCTCTACCTCCCTCCCTCCCTCTCTCCCTCCCTACCTCTCTACCTCCCTCCCTCCCTCTCTCCCTCCCTACCTCTCTCCCTCCCTCCCTCCCTCCCTTTCTTTGTCCTTTCTTTTTCATTATAATTGTCTAGTCTGGGCTTATCACCTATAAAAAAATGAATGTTTTAAGACGTAACATTAAGGGGGGTGTGTTAATCAAACGGTTGGCGTGCCGACCGGCGTTCTGAGGTAATTTCCTGTCAGAACGTTTGAAGTGTGATTGGCTCTCTCTCTCTCTCTCTCTCTCTCTCTCTCTCTCTCTCTCTCTCTCTCTCTCTTCTTCTCTTTTTGTTCTTAAAACGTTTGTTTCCAGCCTTTGCTAATGATGTCAAGCTTTCCCCCAAAATGTCCATATCCTTGTTTTCACCCCTATAAAAGCGCGGAGGAAAAGGGATACGCTGAAAAAAAATGTCAAAAACAATATTACAGCATTTTTATGGTAGTGATTATTATATTTCATAAAATAAATTCATTTAGCATTTGTGACCCGTGGGCTTTTCTTACTCTTTTTTCCATTCAGTGTGTGTGTGTGTGTGTGTGTGTGTGTGTGTGTGTGTGTGTGTGTGTGTGTGTGTGTGTGTGTGTGTGTGTGTGTGTGTGTGTGTGTGTGTGTGTGTGTGTGTGTGTGCCCACTAGCCACCCTTGTCTGTGTATGTTTCCATATTCCACAGTATGAAACTATGGAGGTTTTCATTGACATTTAGTGATCCTATTTACCAACGCACTGCTGTCATACACACTCTGTGTTACTTTCTCTGTGTAAACACACACACACACACACACACACAAACACACACTGTGTGTCTGTATAAACACACCATTAGAACATTACACAGAACACACAACACAAAGCCTGTTCCCGTTCTTAGAACATGTTGGCATTCTGGAACATTCTAGAACCCTAGCCATCGGAACGCCCTCCGGCAAGCCCACAGATCCTATTCAAAGGAGTCTGTCACAATTGAACCACACATTAGTTGTAATTCAATCACACATAAAGATCTTAGTGATGAAGTTTTCCATAGTTTATACTTTCTCTTAAAAAAATAAAACTGAAACACTTTCACTAAAAAGTTTTCCTTCTCCTCTCGGATCAAGATATACCTGAAAGGTTGTTACGAAATGCATCGCAAATGGCACCCTATCGCCTTTATAGTGCACTACCTTAGACTCGATTAATTAAAAGTAGTGCACTACCTTAGACTCGATTAATTAAAAGTAGTGCACTACCTTAGACTCGATTAATTAAAAGTAGTGCACTACCTTAGACTCGATTAATTAAAAGTAGTGCACTACCTTAGACTCGATTAATTAAAAGTAGTGCACTACCTTAGACTCGATTAATTAAAAGTAGTGCACTACCTTAGACTCGGTTAATTAAAAGTAGTGCACTACCTTAGACTCGGTTAATTAAAAGTAGTGCACTACCTTAGACTCGGTTAATTAAAAGTAGTGCACTACCTTAGACTCGGTTAATTAAAAGTAGTGCACTACCTTAGACTCGGTTAATTAAAAGTAGTGCACTACCTTAGACTCGGTTAATTAAAAGTAGTGCACTACCTTAGACTCGGTTAATTAAAAGTAGTGCACTACCTTAGACTCGGTTAATTAAAAGTAGTGCACTACCTTAGACTCGGTTAATTAAAAGTAGTGCACTACCTTAGACTCGGTTAATTAAAAGTAGTGCACTACCTTAGACTCGGTTAATTAAAAGTAGTGCACTACCTTAGACTCGGTTAATTAAAAGTAGTGCACTACCTTAGACTCTGTTAATTAAAAGTAGTGCACTACCTTAGACTCGGTTAATTAAAAGTAGTGCACTACCTTAGACTCGGTTAATTAAAAGTAGTGCACTACCTTAGACTCGGTTAATTAAAAGTAGTGCACTACCTTAGACTCGGTTAATTAAAAGTAGTGCACTACCTTAGACTCGGTTAATTAAAAGTAGTGCACTACCTTAGACTCGGTTAATTAAAAGTAGTGCACTACCTTAGACTCGGTTAATTAAAAGTAGTGCACTATGTACCAACCCACTGGGTTCAACACGGGTTTAATCATTTTTGTTGTTGTTGTTTGTTACGTCAATTCAATGAAACAAACATAGAATGTCTGTGTCCCGTCTATGTAGGGACACGAACCATCTCTTCTTCTCTTCTGTGTCCCGTGGGAAGTATGGAGGTGGTAGGGACACAAACCATCTCTTCTCCTCTTCTGTGTCCCGTGGGAAGTATGGAGGTGGTAGGGACACAAACCATCTCTTCTCCTCTTCTGTGTCCCGTGGGAAGTATGGAGGTGGTAGGGACACGAATCGTCTCTTCTTCTCTTCTGTGTCCCGTGGGAAGTATGGAGGTGGTAGGGACACGAACCGTCTCTTCTTCTCTTCTGTGTCCCGTGGGAAGTATGGAGGTACAGTATCTGTGTCTGTGTGGGTACAGTATCTGTGTGTGGGTACAGTATCTGTGTGTGGGTACAGTATCTGTGTGTGTGGGTACAGTATCTGTGTCTGTGGGTACAGTATCTGTGTGTGTGGGTACATTTACATTTACATTACATTTAAGTCATTTAGCAGACGCTCTTATCCAGAGCGACTTACAAATTGGTGCATTCACCTTATGACATCCAGTGGAACAGTCACTTTACAATAGTGCATCTAAATCTTAAAGGGGGGGGGTGAGAAGGATTACTTATCCTATCCTAGTTATTCCTTAAAGAGGTGGGGTTTCAGGTGTCTCCGGAAGGTGGTGATTGACACCGCTGTCCGGGCGTCGTGAGGGAGTTTGTTCCACCATTGGGGGGCCAGAGCAGCGAACAGTTTTGACTGTGTGTACAGTATCTGTGTGTGTGTGGTTACAGTATCCGTGTCTGTGTGGTACAGTATCTGTGTGTCTGTGTGTACAATATCTGTGTGTGGGTACAGTATCTGTGTGTGTACAGTATCTGTGTGTTGGTACAGTATCTGTGTCTGTGTGTACAGTATCTGTGTGTTGGTACAGTATCTGTGTGTGTGGGTACAGTATCTCTGTGTGGGTACAGTATCTGTGTGTGGGTACAGTATCTGTGTGTGTACAGTATATGTGTGTTGGTACAGTATCTGTGTCTGTGTGTACAGTATCTGTGTGTTGGTACAGTATCCGTGTCTGTGTGTACAGTATCTGTGTGTTGGTACAGTATCTGTGTGTGTGGGTACAGTATCTGTGTGTTGGTACAGTATCTGTGTCTGTGTGTACAGTATCTGTGTGTTGGTACAGTATCTGTGTGTGTGGGTACAGTATCTGTGTGTGTGGGTACAGTATCTGTGTGTGGGTACAGTATCTGTGTGTGGGTACAGTATCTGTGTGTGTGTGGGTACAGTATCTGTGTGTGGGTACAGTATCTGTGTGTGGGTACAGTATCTGTCTGTGTGTACAGTATCTGTGTGTGTGTGGGTAGAGTATCTGTGTGTGGGTACAGTATCTGTGTCTGTGGGTACAGTATCTGTGTGTGTACAGTATCTGTGTGTGGGTACAGTATCTGTGTGTGGGTACAGTATCTGTGTGTGGGTACAGTAGCTGTGTGTGTACAGTATCTGTGTGTGGGTACAGTATCTGTCTGTGTGTACAGTATCTGTGTGTCTGTGGGTAGAGTATCTCTGTGTGTGGGTACGGTATCTGTGTGTGGGTACAGTATCTGTGTGTGTGTGGGTACAGTATCTGTGTGTGGGTACAGTATCTGTGTGTGTGTGGGTACAGTATCTGTGTGTGGGTACAGTATCTCTGTGTGGGTACAGTATCTGTGTCTGTGGGTAGAGTATCTCTGTGTGGGTACAGTATCTCTGTGTAGGTACAGTGTCTGCTAAAGCTATTACTCTAACAGAGGGGGCGGCATCGCAACACACACACACACACACACACACACACACACACACACACACACACACACACACACACACACACACACACACACACACACACACACACACACACACACACACACACACACACACACACACACACACACACAGGTTTCAACAGCAGTCACTAGCAAACAGACACTACACACTCAAACAAGTCAAGCAGAGAATATGGCTTTTAACATGGGTGTTGAGTGTGTGTGTGTGTGTGTGTGTGTGTGTGTGTGTGTGTGTGTGTGTGTGTGTGTGTGTGTGTGTGTGTGTGTGTGTGTGTGTGTGTGTGTGTGTGTGTGTGTTGCGATGCCGCCCCCTCTGTTAGAGTAATAGCTTTAGCAGACGCTCACGCTGGTTTACTGTACACACACACACACACACACACACACACACACACACACACACACACACACACACACACACACACACACACACACACACACACACACACACACACACACACACACACACACACACACACACACACACACACACACACACACACCGTGGCACCATTGTGTTAGCCAGTGTTTTATAGGCTTTGGGTACAGGGCTAACATCGCCTGTTAACCAGGATACCAAAATTTAATCACACAGCTAATGTTACTGTACTCTCTGCCATGCACACTTAATGCTTTGTGTGTGTGCAAAGCTCCAGTAAGGGCCATGTAATTACAAGTACCAGCCATAAAAACAGATTAGGAATGGTACCAGCCCAACACACACGAGAGAGAGGGAGAACTATCGTTTAAAAGTTTGGGGTCACTTAGAAATGTCTTTTTTTTTTGTTCATTAAAATAACATCAAATTGATCAGAAATACCGTTTAGACATTGTTAATGTTGTCAATGACTATTGTAGATGGAAACTGACAATTTTTTTATGTAATATCTACATAGGCGAACAGAGGCCCATTATCAGCAACGACCACTCCTGTGTTCCAATGGCACGTTGTTTTAGCTAATCCAAGTTTAATATTTTAAAATGCTAACTGATCATTAGAAAACCCTTTTGCAATTATGCTAGCACAGCAGCTGAAAACTGTCATGATGATTAAAGAAGCAATAAAACTGGCCTTCTTTAGACAAGTTGAGTATCTGGAGCATCAGCATTTGTGGGTTTGATTGCAGGCTCAAAATAGCCAGAAACAAATGAAAACTCGTCACTCTATTCTTGTTCTGAGAAATGAAGGCTACTCCATGCGAGAAAATTGCCAAGAAGCTGAAGATCTTGTACAACGTTGTGTACTACTCCCTTCACAGAACAGCACAAACTGACTCTAACCAGAATAGAAAGAGCAGTGGGAGGAGGCCCCGGTGCACAACTGAGCAAGACAACAAGTACATTAGAGAATCTAGTTTGAGAAACAGACACCTCACAAGTCCTCAACCGGCAAATTTATTAAATAGTACCCACAAAACACCAGTCTCAACGTCAACAGTGAAGAGGCGACTCCTGCATGTTGGCCTTCTAGACAGAGTTCCTCTGTCCAGTCTCAACGTCAACAGTGAAGAGGCGACTCCTGCATGTTGGCCTTCTAGACAGAGTTCCTCTGTCCAGTCTCAACGTTCATGTTGGCCTTCTAGACAGAGTTCCTCTCTCCAGTCTCAACGTCAACAGTGAAGAGGCGACTCCGGGATGTTGGCCTTCTAGGCAGAGTTCCTCTGTCCAGTCTCAACGTCAACAGTGAAGAGGCGACTCCTGCATGTTGGCCTTCTAGGCAGAGTTCCTCTCTCCAGTCTCAACGTCAACAGTGAAGAGGCGACTCCTGCATGTTGGCCTTCTAGGCAGAGTTCCTCTGTCCAGTCTCAACGTCAACAGTGAAGAGGCGACTCCTGCATGTTGGCCTTCTAGACAGAGTTCCTCTGTCCAGTCTCAACGTCAACAGTGAAGAGGCGACTCCTGCATGTTGGCCTTCTAGACAGAGTTCCTCTCTCCAGTCTCAACGTCAACAGTGAAGAGGCGACTCAGGGATGTTGGCCTTCTAGACAGAGTTCCTCTCTCCAGTCTCAACGTCAACAGTGAAGAGGCGACTCAGGGATGTTGGCCTTCTAGACAGAGTTCCTCTCTCCAGTCTCAACGTCAACAGTGAAGAGGCGACTCCGGGATGTTGGCCTTCTAGACAGAGTTCCTCTCTCCAGTCTCAACGTCAACAGTGAAGAGGCGACTCCTGCATGTTGGCCTTCTAGGGATGTCTGGCCTGCTGGCCTTCTAGACAGAGTTCCTCTCTCCAGTCTCAACGTCAACAGTGAAGACTCCGGGATGCTGGCCTTCTAGACTTCCTCTCTCCAGTCTCAACGGATGAAGAGGCGACTTGGGCCTTCTAGACAGAGTTCCTCTCTCCAGTCTCAACGTCAACAGTGAAGAGGCGACTCCGGGATGTTGGCCTTCTAGACAGAGTTCCTCTCTCCAGTCTCAACGTCAACAGTGAAGAGGCGACTCCGGGATGCTGGCCTTCTAGACAGAGATACAAAGAAAAAGCCACATCTCAGACTGGCCAATAAAAAGAAAAATTAAGTTAGGCAAAAGAACACAGACACTGGGCAGAGGAAGATTGGAAAAAAATTGTTATGGACAGACAAAAACACATTTGTTTCCACGGGACTGTGTTGTGAGACAGTCTGCAGCACCCGGCCTCACCCTACTAGAACCTGAAGTTAAATGTCTGCTGTTTGTTGATGATCTGGTGCTTCTGTCACCAACCAAGGAGGGCCTACAGCAGCACCTAGATCTTCTGCACAGATTCTGGCAGACCTGGGCCCTGACAGTAAATCTCAGTAAGACCAAAGAAATGGTGTTCCAAAAAAGGTCCAGTCTCCAGGACCACAAATACAAATTCCATCTAGACACTGTTGCCCTAGAGCACACAAAAAACTATATATACCTCAGCCTAAACATCAGCGCCACAAGTAACTTCTGCAAAGCTATGAACGATCAGTTTTAGAACCCATTGCCCTTGAGGTTTGTGAGGTCAGGAGTTTGCTCACCAACCAAGAATTCACAAAAAAACAAACACCTATTTGAGACTCTGCATGCAGATTTCTGCACACATATTATCTGTGTACCACGTAAAACACTAAATAATGCATGCAGAGCAGAATTTGGGGGATGCTCGCTAATCATCAAAATCCAGAAAAGAGCAATTAACTGCTCTTGGGATAGGGGCAGTTTTTTGACTTCCGGATGAAAAGCGTGCCCAAGGTAAACTGCTTGTTACTCAGGTATATGCATATAATTGGTAGATTTGGATAGAAAACACTCTAAAGTTTATAAAACGGTTAAAACGTTGTATTTGAGTATAACAGAACTGATATGGCAGGCGAAACCCAGAGGTAAAACCACCCCGCCCCAAAAAGAACTTTCAGCCTACCACTATTTTCAATGACTATCACTTTTTTTTATAAGGCCAAGTCCTCCCAGATTGCAGTCCACTAGATGTCAACAGTCTTTAGAAAGAGTTTTAGGCGGGTTTGTAGTTTTCTAGGTGGCTTTGGTATTTTTTCTCCTGTAAAGACAATAACAATTCTCTGTCTTAAATTTGACGTATTTTGGGTACCGAAGGTTTGATTATAAACGTTGTTTGCCTTGTTCGGCAACGTTTATTAGTTTGGGATTCATTTTGCATTTTGATAGAGGGAAACTGGGTTGATTATTGACTGAAGCGCGCCAGCTAAACTTAGTTTTTATGGATATAAAGAAGGACATTATCGAACAAAATTACCATTTGTGATGTAACTGGGACCTTTTGGAATGCCAACAGAAGAAGATCATCGAAGGTAAAGCTTTTTTTATTATCGCTCTTTCTGACTTTCGTGTCGCCTGGTTGAAATATGTTTTTCATGTGTTTGTATGCGGGGCCCATTCGCATGAAAATCGCATGGTTTGCTTTTGCCGTAAAGCCTTTTTGAAATCTGACACATTAAGCTTTATTTTCATGTATTACACTTGTGATTTTATGAAAGTTAAAAAAATATATGAATTTCGTGCAATTTCACCCGATGTTGGCCAGGTGGGACATTGCCCATAAGAAGTTAAAATTTACATCCACCTAAAAGGAAGCGATTCCCAAACCTTCCATAACAAAGCCATCACCTACAGAGAGATGAACCTGGAGAAGAGTCCCCTCAGCAAGCTGATCCTGGGGCTCTGTTCACAAACACACCTCACAGAGCCCCATGACAGCAACACAATTAGACCCAACCAAATCATGAGAAAACAAAAAGATAATTACTAATTATGAATTACTTGACACATTAGAAAAAAATGAAAACAAAACGGAACAAACTGGAATGCTATTTTATTTAAACAGAGAGCAAACAGTGGCAGAATACCTGACACCTTTGACTGAACCAAACTTAAGGAAAGCTTTGAGCGTGTATATCCTCTGTGAGCCAACCTCCCATAATTTCTTTCCGAAACTCCTTTTCCTCCTTCACACGCTGCTTGGTCTTTGCTTTGTGGGATATTCTGTCACGAACTGTGTAAGTAGTGGTGCACAAACACAAAACAATATCCACAAACACAGATTGAAAAAATGGCTACCTAAATATGATCCCCAATTAGAGGCAACGATTACCAGCAGCCTCTAATTGGGAACCATACAAAACACCAACATAGAAATATTGAGCTTAGAATACCCCCCCCCCCCCCTAGTCACACCCTGACCTACTACACCATAGAGAACCAAGGGCTCTATGGTGTAGTAGGTCAATGATGGTCATTATGGCCAAACAGTTCTATTTTTGTTTCATCAGGCCAGAGGACATTTCTCCAAAAAGTATGATCTTTGATATAGATACTTTGTACCAGTTTCCTCCAGCATCTTCACAAGGTCCTTTGCTGTTGTTCTGGGATTTATTTGCACTTTTCGCACCAAAGTACGTTAATCTCTAGGAGACAGAACGCGTCTCCTTCCTCAGCGGTATGACGGCTGCTGGGTCCCATGGTGTTTATACTTACTATTGTTTGTTCAGATGAACGTGGTACCTTCTGTTTAAAGGCACAGTCAACTTAGTGTATGTAAACTTCTGACCCACTGGAATTGTGATACAGTGAATTATAAATTAAATAATCTGTCTGTAAACCATTTTGGGAAAAATGATTTGTGTCATGCACAAAGTAGATGTCCTAATGGACTTGCCAAAACTACATTACATTTACATTTAAGTCATTTAGCAGACGCTCTTATCCAGAGCGACTTACAAATTGGTGCATTCACCTTATGACATCCAGTAGAACAGTCACTTTACAATAGTGCATCTAAATCTTAAAGGGGGGGGGGTGAGAGGGATGACTTATCCTATCCTAGGTATAACAAACTATATCCTAGGTATAGTTTGTTATCAAGACATTTGTGGAGTGGTTGAAAAATGAGTTCTAATGACTCCAACCTAAGTCAATTGTAAGTATGTGTAGACCATGTATCTGATGCTGTCTGGACCAAAACGACCACGGCATGTCATTCTATTTCTGTCCACACAGCATCAGATACATGGGTTACACATAGTAAGACAGAGGGGCGCTGTTTCTCGCCTTTTAGGACAAGGACTCCCATTGTTGGAGGTGGAGACCATCAATCAATCAAATGTATTTATAAATCCCTTCTTACATCAGCTGATGTCACAAAGCGCTGTACAGAAACCCGGCCTAAAACCCCAAACAGCAAGCAATGCAGGTGTAGAAGCACGGTGGCTGGAAAAACTCCCTAGAAAGGCCAAAACCTAGGAAGAACTTAGGAAGAAACCTAGGGGGAATGAGCATCTCATAATCAGATTTCTGGTTTTCAGCTTCTTTCAAATTGGTTATTTAACATTTATTTGACCTTTATTTAAAAAGTTAAAGAGCAAATCTTTTTTTTTTTTACAATTAAGGCCTACCCTAAGGGAAAACCCTAACCCAGACGATGGGTTAGGGCCAGTTGTGCGCCGCCCTATCGGACTCCAAAATCACAGCCGGTTGTGTGACAGCCTGGATTTGAACCAGGGTGTCTGTAGTGACGCCTCTATCCCTGAGATGCGGTGCCTTAGACCGTTGTGATACAGCCTGGATTTGAACCAGGGTGTCTGTAGTGACTCCTCTAACACTGAGATGCGGTGCCTTAGACCGCTGCACCACTCAGGAGTCAGTATCAATGTGTCCACATAGCAGAGGCTATATACAATTTTTAGCTTTTCATTTTGATATTTTTACATTTTTACTTGAAAACCTACTATAGCACCCTCTTTACTATCCCCGAATTCTGATTGGCTGACAGACGTGGTATATAAGACCGTATATCATGGGTATATGATCTCCACTATAACATCCCCCCAGAACAGAACAGGAGGCCCAGTGTTGTCCGCCTAAGGAAATCAAATGCCCATCCAACTGATTCCTTCTGGCGCCTGCACTTATATACACTTATATACACCCCCCCAGCCATTTACCCATTAGGTGAACTATGTACTGAGCCATAAATGCCTGTTATAGGAGCCACCAGACTTTATAGGGCTGTGTGTTACAGTGTGTGTGTGTGTTTTAGTGTTCGTCCGTCTCTGTTAATGTTCCCTGTTCAGCTTGGAAACTGTATAGGTTTGACTTGTTGTAAATGTTGTTGTTACTATAAATACTACATGTTATAAATGTTGTTACTATAAATACTATATGTTATAAATGTTGTTACTATAAATACTATATGTTATAAATACTACATGTTGTAAATGTTGTTGTTACTATAAATACTATATGTTATAAATGTTGTTACTATAAATACTATATGTTATAAATACTACATGTTGTAAATGTTGTTGTTACTATAAATACTACATGTTGTAAATGTTGTTGTTACTATAAATACTATATGTTGTAAATGTTGTTGTTACTATAAATACTATATGTTGTAAATACTACATGTTGAAGTTTTTAAATATATTCTTTACAGTTATTAAATTATCTTATTGCGCTTAATTATACAGTGAAAGGTTCATTTACACTTTTGATCTTTGAAATACTTAAAAGACACTTCCAAGAAACATCTTAACACAAAATGTCTGGTAGAATGTCTGGTAGAATGTCTGGTAGAATGTCTAGTAGAATGTCTGGTAGAATGTCTGGTAGAATGTCTGGTAGAATGTCTAGTAGAATGTCTGGTAGAATGTCTGGTAGAATGTCTGGTAGAATGTCTGGTAGAATGTCTAGTAGAATGTCTGGTAGAATGTCTGGTAGAATGTCTGGTAGAATGTCTGGTAGAATGTCTAGTAGAATGTCTGGTAGAATGTCTGGTAGAATGTCTAGTAGAATGTCTGGTAGAATGTCTAGTAGAATGTCTGGTAGAATGTCTGGTAGAATGTCTGGTAGAATGTCTGGTAGAATGTCTAGTAGAATGTCTGGTAGAATGTCTGGTAGAATGTCTGGTAGAATGTCTGGTAGAATGTCTGGTAGAATGTCTGGTAGAATGTCTGGTAGAATGTCTGGTAGAATGTCTGGTAGAATGTCTAGTAGAATGTCTGGTAGAATGTCTGGTAGAATGTCTGGTAGAATGTCTGGTAGAATGTCTGGTAGAATGTCTGGTAGAATGTCTGGTAGAATGTCTGGTAGAATGTCTAGTAGAATGTCTAGTAGAATGTCTGGTAGAATGTCTGGTAGAATGTCTGGTAGAATGTCTGGTAGAATGTCTGGTAGAATGTCTGGTAGAATGTCTGGTAGAATGTCTGGTAGAATGTCTGGTAGAATGTCTGGTAGAATGTCTAGTAGAATGTCTAGTAGAATGTCTGGTAGAATGTCTAGTAGAATGTCTAGTAGAATGTCTGGTAGAATGTCTAGTAGAATGTCTGGTAGAATGTCTGGTAGAATGTCTAGTAGAATGTCTAGTAGAATGTCTGGTAGAATGTCTGGTAGAATGTCTAGTAGAATGTCTGGTAGAATGTCTGGTAGAATGTCTAGTAGAATGTCTGGTAGAATGTCTGGTAGAATGTCTAGTAGAATGTCTAGTAGAATGTCTGGTAGAATGTCTGGTAGAATGTCTGGTAGAATGTCTGGTAGAATGTCTGGTAGAATGTCTGGTAGAATGTCTGGTAGAATGTCTGGTAGAATGTCTGGTAGAATGTCTAGTAGAATGTCTGGTAGAATGTCTAGTAGATGACTGATGTTATCACTAAATCACAGACTAAGTTGGAGTGAAGGGTGTGTGCATGTGTGTGCATGTGTGTGTATGTGTGTGCTACAGTGTGTGTATGTGTGTGCTACAGTGTGTGTATGTGTGTGCTACAGTGTGTGTATGTGTGTGCTACAGTGTGTGTATGTGTGTGCTACAGTGTGTGTATGTGTGTGCTACAGTGTGTGTATGTGTGTGCTACAGTGTGTGTATGTGTGTGCTACAGTGTGTGTATGTGTGTGCATGCGTGTGTATGTGTGTGCTACAGTGTGTGTATGTGTGTGCTACAGTGTGTGTATGTGTGTGCTACAGTGTGTGTATGTGTGTGCTACAGTGTGTGTATGTGTGTGCTACAGTGTGTGTATGTGTGTGCATGCGTGTGTATGTGTGTGCTACAGTGTGTGTATGTGTGTGCATACGTGTGTATGTGTGTGCTACAGTGTGTGTATGTGTGTGCTACAGTGTGTGTATGTGTGTGCTACAGTGTGTGTATGTGTGTGCTACAGTGTGTGTATGTGTGTGCTACAGTGTGTGTATGTGTGTGCTACAGTGTGTGTATGTGTGTGCTATGTGTGTGTATGTGTGTGCTACAGTGTGTGTATGTGTGTGCTACAGTGTGTGTATGTGTGTGCTACAGTGTGTGTATGTGTGTGCTACAGTGTGTGTATGTGTGTGCTACAGTGTGTGTATGTGTGTGCATGCGTGTGTATGTGTGTGCTACAGTGTGTGTATGTGTGTGCATGCGTGTGTATGTGTGTGCTACAGTGTGTGTATGTGTGTGCATGCGTGTGTATGTGTGTGCTACAGTGTGTGTATGTGTGTGCTACAGTGTGTGTATGTGTGTGCTACAGTGTGTGTATGTGTGTGCATGCGTGTGTATGTGTGTGCTACAGTGTGTGTATGTGTGTGCTACAGTGTGTGTATGTGTGTGCTACAGTGTGTGTATGTGTGTGCATGCGTGTGTATGTGTGTGCTACAGTGTGTGTATGTGTGTGCATGCGTGTGTATGTGTGTGCATGCGTGTGTATGTGTGTGCTACAGTGTGTGTATGTGTGTGCATGCGTGTGTATGTGTGTGCTACAGTGTGTGTGTGCATGCGTGTGTGTATGTGTGTGCATGCGTGTGTATGTGTGTGCTACAGTGTGTGTATGTGTGTGCATGCGTGTGTATGTGTGTGCTACAGTGTGTGTATGTGTGTGCATGCGTGTGTATGTGTGTGCTACAGTGTGTGTATGTGTGTGCATGCGTGTGTATGTGTGTGCATGCGTGTGTATGTGTGTGCTACAGTGTGTGTATGTGTGTGCATGCGTGTGTATGTGTGTGCTACAGTGTGTGTATGTGTGTGCTACAGTGTGTGTATGTGTGTGCATGCGTGTGTATGTGTGTGCTACAGTGTGTGTATGTGTGTGCTACAGTGTGTGTATGTGTGTGCATGCGTGTGTATGTGTGTGCTACAGTGTGTGTATGTGTGTGCTACAGTGTGTGTATGTGTGTGCTACAGTGTGTGTATGTGTGTGCTACAGTGTGTGTATGTGTGTGCATGCGTGTGTATGTGTGTGCTACAGTGTGTGTATGTGTGTGCTACAGTGTGTGTATGTGTGTGCTACAGTGTGTGTATGTGTGTGCATGCGTGTGTATGTGTGTGCTACAGTGTGTGTATGTGTGTGCTACAGTGTGTGTATGTGTGTGCTACAGTGTGTGTATGTGTGTGCATGTGTGTGTATGTGTGTGCTACAGTGTGTGTATGTGTGTGCATGCATGTGTGTGTACAGTGTGTGTATGTGTGTGCATGCGTGTGTATGTGTGTGCTACAGTGTGTGTATGTGTGTGCATGCGTGTGTATGTGTGTGCTACAGTGTGTGTATGTGTGTGCATGTGTGTGTATGTGTGTGCGTGTGTGTATGTGTGTGCTACAGTGTGTGTATGTGTGTGCATGCGTGTGTATGTGTGTGCTACAGTGTGTGTATGTGTGTGCTACAGTGTGTGTATGTGTGTGCTATGTGTGTGTATGTGTGTGCATGCGTGTGTATGTGTGTGCTACAGTGTGTGTATGTGTGTGCATGCGTGTGTATGTGTGTGCTACAGTGTGTGTATGTGTGTGCATGTGTGTGTATGTGTGTGCTACAGTGTGTGTATGTGTGTGCATGCGTGTGTATGTGTGTGCTACAGTGTGTGTGTGTGCTACAGTGTGTGTATGTGTGTGCATGCGTGTGTATGTGTGTGCTACAGTGTGTGTATGTGTGTGCATGCGTGTGTATGTGTGTGCTACAGTGTGTGTATGTGTGTGAAAGAGTGTGTGTGTGTGCTACAGTGTGTGTATGTGTGTGCATGCGTGTGTATGTGTGTGCTACAGTGTGTGTATGTGTGTGCTTGCGTGTGTATGTGTGTGCTACAGTGTGTGTATGTGTGTGAAAGAGTGTGTGTGTGTGCTACAGTGTGTGTATGTGTGTGAAAGAGTGTGTGTATGTGTGTGCTACAGTGTGTGTATGTGTGTGCTACAGTGTGTGTATGTGTGTGCATGCGTGTGTATGTGTGTGATACAGTGTGTGTGTGTGTGCTACAGTGTGTGTATGTGTGTGCTACAGTGTGTGTATGTGTGTGCTACAGTGTGTGTATGTGTGTGCTACAGTGTGTGTGTGTGTGTGCTACAGTGTGTGTATGTGTGTGAAACAGTGTGTGTATGTGTGTGCTACAGTGTGTGTATGTGTGTGAAAGAGTGTGTGTATGTGTGTGCTACAGTGTGTGTATGTGTGTGCTACAGTGTGTGTATGTGTGTGCATGCGTGTGTATGTGTGTGCTACAGTGTGTGTATGTGTGTGCTACAGTGTGTGTATGTGTGTGCTACAGTGTGTGTATGTGTGTGCTACAGTGTGTGTATGTGTGTGCTACAGTGTGTGTGTATGTGTGTGCATGCGTGTGTATGTGTGTGCTACAGTGTGTGTATGTGTGTGCATGTGTGTGTATGTGTGTGCTACAGTGTGTGTATGTGTGTGCTACAGTGTGTGTATGTGTGTGCATGTGTGTGTATGTGTGTGCATGCGTGTGTATGTGTGTGCTACAGTGTGTGTATGTGTGTGCTACAGTGTGTGTATGTGTGTGCTACAGTGTGTGTATGTGTGTGCATGCGTGTGTATGTGTGTGCTACAGTGTGTGTATGTGTGTGCTACAGTGTGTGTATGTGTGTGCTACAGTGTGTGTATGTGTGTGCATGCGTGTGTATGTGTGTGCTACAGTGTGTGTATGTGTGTGCTACAGTGTGTGTATGTGTGTGCTACAGTGTGTGTATGTGTGTGCTACAGTGTGTGTATGTGTGTGCTACAGTGTGTGTATGTGTGTGCATGCGTGTGTATGTGTGTGCTACAGTGTGTGTATGTGTGTGCATGCGTGTGTATGTGTGTGCTACAGTGTGTGTATGTGTGTGCATGCGTGTGTATGTGTGTGCTACAGTGTGTGTATGTGTGTGCTACAGTGTGTGTATGTGTGTGCTACAGTGTGTGTATGTGTGTGCATGCGTGTGTATGTGTGTGCTACAGTGTGTGTATGTGTGTGCTACAGTGTGTGTATGTGTGTGCTACAGTGTGTGTATGTGTGTGCATGCGTGTGTATGTGTGTGCTACAGTGTGTGTATGTGTGTGCATGCGTGTGTATGTGTGTGCTACAGTGTGTGTATGTGTGTGCATGCGTGTGTATGTGTGTGCTACAGTGTGTGTATGTGTGTGCATGCGTGTGTATGTGTGTGCTACAGTGTGTGTGTGTGCTACAGTGTGTGTATGTGTGTGCATGCGTGTGTATGTGTGTGCTACAGTGTGTGTATGTGTGTGCATGCGTGTGTATGTGTGTGCTACAGTGTGTGTATGTGTGTGAAAGAGTGTGTGTGTGTGCTACAGTGTGTGTATGTGTGTGCATGCGTGTGTATGTGTGTGCTACAGTGTGTGTATGTGTGTGCTTGCGTGTGTATGTGTGTGCTACAGTGTGTGTATGTGTGTGAAAGAGTGTGTGTGTGTGCTACAGTGTGTGTATGTGTGTGAAAGAGTGTGTGTGTCTGTGTGTCAGTGTCTGTCTGTCAGTGTGTGTGTGTGTGTGTGTGTGTGTCAGAGTGTGTCAGTGTGTGTGTGTGTGTGTCAGAGTGTGTCAGAGTGTGTGTGTTTCAGAGTGTGTGTTTTTTCAGAGTGTGTGTGTGTCAGAGTGTGCGTGTGTATTAGAGTGTGTGTGTGTGTGTGTGTATGTGTATGTGTCAGAATGTGTGTGTGTGTGTGTTAGTGTGTGTGTGTGTGTGTTTGTGTCAGAATGTGTACATCAGAGTGTGTGTGTGTGTGTGTGTCAGACTGTGTGTGTGTGTGTGTGTGTGTGTGTGTGTGTGTGTGTGTGTGTGTGTGTGTGTGTGTGTGTGTGTGTGTGTGTGTGTGTGTGTGTGTGTGTGTGTGTGTGTGTGTGTGTGTGTGTCAGACTGTGTGTGTGTGTCAGAGTGTGTGTGTCAGAATTTGTGTGTGTTTGTTTGAATGTGTGTGTGTGTATGTGTCAGACTGTGTGTGTGTCAGAGTGTGTGTGTGTTACAGTGTGTGTCAGAGTGTGTGTGTGTGTGTTACAGTGTGTGTGTCAGCGGAGTCTTTGTTTTCTATTCCACTTGTGAAGGTCAGGAGACTCATTACACTGCAGATATTATTACAACTAGCAGCAGGGCTGAGGCATATTTCTGAGTCGGTATGAATGACGTGTCTCTCAGGGACTCTTTATGTATTATAACAGTCTGCCTTTGGCCTCCACACACACAGGGTCAAAACAAGTGCTTCTGCACTGGGCTCCTTTCTCGCCCTTCTGGACGATACATAGACAGAGGAAGATGACGGGAATCTAAGGCTACATACGGGTGTCAGTTTCAATTCCATATTTACAATGCAGGGCTACTGTAGAGGGAACCTCTTCTTCTCTTACCCTATAGGTCCTATAGGTTCTCCTCTTACGCTATATGTCCTATAGGTTCTTCTCTTACTCTATAGGTCCTCCTCTTACCCTATAGGTTCTCCTCTTACCCTATAGGTCCTATGGGTTCTTCTCTTACCCTATAGGTCCTATAGGTTCTCCTCTTACCCTATAGGTCCTCCTCTTACCCTATAGGTCCTATAGGTTCTCCTCTTACCCTATAGGTCTTATAGGTTCTCCTCTTACCCTATAGGTCCTATAGGTTCTCCTCTTACCCTATAGGTCCTATAGGTTCCCCTCTTACCCTATAGGTCCTATAGGTTCCCCTCTTACCCTATAGGTCCTATAGGTTCCCCTCTTACCCTCTAGGTCCTATAGGTTCTCCTCTTACCCTATAGGTCCTATAGGTGCTTCTCTTACCCTATAGGTCCTATAGGTTCCCCTCTTACCCTATATGTCCTATAGGTTATTCTCTTACCCTATAGGTCCTATAGGTCCTCCTCTTACCCTATAGGTTCTCCTCTTACCCTATAGGTCCTATAGGTTCTTTTCTTACCCTATAGGTCCTATATAGGTTCTTCTCTTACCCTATAGGTCCTATAGGTCCTCCTCTTACCCTATAGGTTCTCCTCTTACCCTATATGTCCTATAGGTTATTCTCTTACCCTATATGTCCTATAGGTCCTCCTCTTACCCTATAGGTTCTCCTCTTACCCTATATGTCCTATAGGTCCTCCTCTTACCCTATAGGTTCTCCTCTTACCCTATAGGTTCTCCTCTTACCCTATATGTCCTATAGGTTATTCTCTTACCCTATAGGTCCTATAGGTTCTTCTCTTACCCTATATGTCCTATAGGTTCTTCTCTTACCCTATAGGTCCTATAGGTTCTCCTCTTACCCTATAGGTTCTCCTCTTACCCTATATGTCCTATAGGTTCTTATCTTACCCTATAGGTCCTATAGGTTCTTCTCTTACCCTATATGTCCTATAGGTTCTTCTCTTACCCTATAGGTCCTATAGGTCCTCCTCTTACCCTATAGGTTCTCCTCTTACCCTATAGGTCCTATAGGTTCTTCTCTTACCCTATAGGTCCTATAGGTTCTTCTCTTACCCTATAGGTCCTATAGGTTCTCCTCTTACCCTATAGGTCCTATAGGTTCTCCTCTTACCCTATAGGTTCTCCTCTTACCCTATAGGTCCTATAGGTTCTCCTCTTACCCTATAGGTCCTATAGGTTATCCTCTTACCCTATAGGTCCTATAGGTTCTCCTCTTACCCTATAGGTTCTCCTCTTACCCTGTAGGTTCTGTCTTATCCTATAGGTCCTATAGGTTCTTATCTTACCCTATAGGTCCTATAGGTCCTCCTCTTACCCTATAGGTTCTCCTCTTACCCTATATGTCCTATAGGTTCTTCTCTTACCCTATAGGTCCTATATAGGTTATTCTCTTACCCTATAGGTCCTATAGGTGCTTCTCTTACCCTATATGTCCTATAGGTTCTTCTCTTACCCTATATGTCCTATAGGTTTTTCTCTTACCCTCTAGGTCCTATAGGTTTTTCTCTTACCCTCTAGGTCCTATAGGGTTAGATATGTAAGGTGACCAGGCATCAGGATATATGATAAACAGAGTAGCAGCAGCGTTTGATGACTGAATGAGTGTGTGTGTAGAGTCAGTATGAATGTGTGTTATCGTGTTGTGTGAGTGTGAGTGTGTGTTGGATTTTCAATGAGTGTGTGTGTGTATATTGGAGTGTCAATGAGAGTGTGTGTGAGTGTCTGAGTGTGTGTGTGTTGGAGTGTCAATTAGAGTGTGTGTGTGAGTGAGTTTCCATAGAGACAGTGCTAAAATACAAATAATATACAAGGGCCAATGCAGATTCTGGTAGACATTTTGTTATCTATTTAGAGCCATTTTTTAAGCCATTTGTTAGTTTATTTAGTCTGCCATTTGGTTAGCTCCATTTAGCTGCACAGGGTCCATTTTGTTAGCTGTTTTGCAGCCATTTTGTTACCCATTATTTTTAGCCATTTTGTTAGCTATTTAGCAGGCATTTTGTTAGCCATTTAGCAGCCATTTTGTTAGCCATTTATTTTGTTAGCTATTTTGCAGCCATTTTTGCAGCCAATTCCATATTTACAATGCAGGGCTACTGTAGAGGGAACCTCTTCTTCTCTTACCCTATAGGTCCTATAGGTTCTCCTCTTACGCTATATGTCCTATAGGTTCTTCTCTTACTCTATAGGTCCTCCTCTTACCCTATAGGTTCTCCTCTTACCCTATAGGTCCTACGGGTTCTTCTCTTACCCTATAGGTCCTATAGGTTCTCCTCTTACCCTATAGGTCCTCCTCTTACCCTATAGGTCCTATAGGTTCTCCTCTTACCCTATAGGTCTTATAGGTTCTCCTCTTACCCTATAGGTCCTATAGGTTCTTCTCTTACCCTATAGGTCCTATAGGTTCCCCTCTTACCCTATAGGTCCTATAGGTTCCCCTCTTACCCTATAGGTCCTATAGGTTCCCCTCTTACCCTCTAGGTCCTATAGGTGCTTCTCTTACCCTATAGGTCCTATAGGTTCCCCTCTTACCCTATATGTCCTATAGGTTATTCTCTTACCCTATAGGTCCTATAGGTCCTCCTCTTACCCTATAGGTTCTCCTCTTACCCTATAGGTCCTATAGGTTCTTTTCTTACCCTATAGGTCCTATATAGGTTCTTCTCTTACCCTATAGGTCCTATAGGTCCTCCTCTTACCCTATAGGTTCTCCTCTTACCCTATATGTCCTATAGGTTATTCTCTTACCCTATATGTCCTATAGGTCCTCCTCTTACCCTATAGGTTCTCCTCTTACCCTATATGTCCTATAGGTCCTCCTCTTACCCTATAGGTTCTCCTCTTACCCTATAGGTTCTCCTCTTACCCTATATGTCCTATAGGTTATTCTCTTACCCTATAGGTCCTATAGGTTATTCTCTTACCCTATATGTCCTATAGGTCCTCCTCTTACCCTATAGGTTCTCCTCTTACCCTATATGTCCTATAGGTCCTCCTCTTACCCTATAGGTTCTCCTCTTACCCTATAGGTTCTCCTCTTACCCTATATGTCCTATAGGTTATTCTCTTACCCTATAGGTCCTATAGGTTCTTCTCTTACCCTATATGTCCTATAGGTTCTCCTCTTACCCTATAGGTCCTATAGGTTCTCCTCTTACCCTATAGGTTCTCCTCTTACCCTATAGGTCCTATAGGTTCTCCTCTTACCCTATAGGTCCTATAGGTTATCCTCTTACCCTATAGGTCCTATAGGTTCTCCTCTTACCCTATAGGTTCTCCTCTTACCCTATAGGTTCTCCTCTTATCCTATAGGTCCTATAGGTTCTTATCTTACCCTATAGGTCCTATAGGTCCTCCTCTTACCCTATAGGTTCTCCTCTTACCCTATATGTCCTATAGGTTCTTCTCTTACCCTATAGGTCCTATATAGGTTATTCTCTTACCCTATAGGTCCTATAGGTGCTTCTCTTACCCTATATGTCCTATAGGTTCTTCTCTTACCCTATATGTCCTATAGGTTTTTCTCTTACCCTCTAGGTCCTATAGGTTTTTATCTTACCCTCTAGGTCCTATAGGGTTAGATATGTAAGGTGACCAGGCATCAGGATATATGATAAACAGAGTAGCAGCAGCGTATATGATGACTGTACGAGAGTGTGTGTGTAGAGTCAGTATGAATGTGTGTTATCGTGTTGTGTGAGTGTGAGTGTGTGTTGGATTTTCAATGAGTGTGTGTGTGTATATTGGAGTGTCAATGAGAGTGTGTGTGAGTGTCTGAGTGTGTGTGTGTTGGAGTGTCAATTAGAGTGTGTGTGTGAGTGAGTTTCCATAGAGACAGTGCTAAAATACAAATAATATACAAGGGCCAATGCAGATTCTGGTAGACATTTTGTTATCTATTTAGCAGCCATTTTTTAAGCCATTTGTTAGTTATTTAGCAGCCATTTGGTTAGCTATTTAGCAGCCATTTTGTTAGCTGTTTTGCAGCCATTTTGTTACCCATTATTTTTAGCCATTTTGTTAGCTATTTAGCAGGCATTTTGTTAGCCATTTATTTTGTTAGCCATTTATTTTGTTAGCTATTTTGCAGCCATTTTTGTTACCCATTATTTTTAGCCATTTTGTTAGCCATTTATTTTGTTAGCTATTTAGCAGTCTTGGGGATAGAAGCTCTTCAGGAGCCAGTTGGTGTCAGTCTTGATGCTCCGGTACCTCTGGCCGTGCAGAAGCAAAAAGAACAGTATGGGTAACAACTTTCCGTCCCTTTCCTTTTCACACCTGATATTGAGGTCCTGGATGACAGGTAGCTCGGTACCCGTAATATACGGGGATGTCCACACCGCCCTGTGTAGCGCCATGCGATCGAGGGCGGTGCAGTTATCATACCAAGCAGTGACGCAGCCGGCCAAGATGCTCTCGATGGTGCATCTGTGTAAGAGGCTCTGTCATGCCTTCTTCACAACTGTTTGTGTGGGTTGGACCATTTTAGTAATTTAGACATCCAGCACAGGACCACAGGGGCAGAACAACAGATTTTTACCTTGTCAGCTCGTGGACCTTCCGGTTACTAGTCCAACGCTCTGACCGCTATAGGCTACTCTGCCGCCCCATGTGTTGAGGGTCAATGTGACAGAGGTGATGTTGCCTACCCTCACCATCCGGGGTCGGCCCGTCAGGAAGTCCAGGTTCCAGTTTCAGAGGGAGACGTTCAGTTGAGGGTCCAAGCTTGGTGATGAGCTTGGAGGGGACTATGGTGTTGAACGCTGAGCTGTAGTCAATGAACAGCATTCATCACATAGGTATTCCACTTGTCTAGGTGGGTGAGGACAGTGTGGAGAGCAATTTTTTATTTTACCTTTATTTAACTAGGCAAGTCAGTTAAGAACAAATTCTTATTTTCAATGACGGCCTAGGAACAGTGGGTTAGCTGGTCTAGGAACAGTGGGTTAGCTGGTCTAGGAACAGTGGGTTAGCTGGTCTAGGAACAGTGGGTTAACTGGTCTAGGAACAGTGGGTTAACTGGTCTAGGAACAGTGGGTTAACTGGTCTAGGAACAGTGGGTTAACTGGTCTAGGAACAGGGGGTTAACTGGTCTAGGAACAGTGGGTTAACTGGTCTAGGACAGTGGGTTAACTGCCGTGTTCAGGGGCAGAACAACATATTTTTTACCTGGTCAGCTCGTGGATTTGAACTTGCAACCTTCCGGTTACTAGTCCAACGCTCTAACCACTAGGCTACCCTGCCTTGAATTGTAAGTAAGTCATGGTGGTAGGTAACCTCTGTTCTTGGGAAACAGAGGCTATTATTATTTTATTATTGAAACAAGATGGTGGTCAGCTCGAGCATTACTGCGTTTCCTCTTGGACAGCCTGAAAATCGTCTTGGAATTTGGTTTGGGGACTTCTGGAACCCAAAAGAAAAGCACTGTACCTGAGTCTTATTTTAGTCTGACACGTACAGTCACACAGACAGCTCAATGTGCTGCCGGCAGAGAGGGAAGGAGGGAGAGACAGATGGAGAATGGAGGGAAGGAGGGAGAGACAGATGGAGAATGGAGGGAAGGAAGGAGAATGGAGAGATGGAGAATGGAGGGAAGGAAGGAGAATGGAGGGAAGGAAGGAAGGAGAATGGAGAATGGAGGGAAGGAAGGAGAATGGAGAATGGAGAATGGAGGGAAGGAGGGAAGGAGAATGGAGGGAAGGAAGGAGAATGGAGGGAAGGAAGGAAGGAGAATGGAGAATGGAGAATGGAGGGAAGGAAGGAGAATGGAGAGATGGAGAATGGAGGGAAGGAAGGAGAATGGAGAGATGGAGAATGGAGGGAAGGAAGGAGAATGGAGAGATGGAGAATGGAGGGAAGGAGGGAAGGAGAATGGAGAGATGGAGAATGGAGGGAAGGAAGGAGAATGGAGGGAAGGAAGGAAGGAGAATGGAGAATGGAGAATGGAGGGAAGGAAGGAGAATGGAGAATGGAGAATGGAGGGAAGGAGGGAAGGAGAATGGAGAGATGGATAATGGAGGGAAGGAGGGAAGGAAAATGGAGAGATGGAGAATGGAGGGAAGGACGGAGAATGGAGGGAAGGAAGGAAGGAGAATGGAGAATGGAGAATGGAGGGAAGGAAGGAGAATGGAGAGATGGAGAATGGAGGGAAGGAAGGAGAATGGAGAGATGGAGAATGGAGGGAAGGAGGGAAGGAGAATGGAGAGATGGAGAATGGAGGGAAGGAAGGAGAATGGAGGGAAGGAAGGAAGGAGAATGGAGAATGGAGGAATGGAGGGAAGGAAGGAGAATGGAGAATGGAGAATGGAGGGAAGGAGGGAAGGAGAATGGAGAGATGGAGAATGGAGGGAAGGAAGGAGAATGGAGGGAAGGAAGGAAGGAGAATGGAGAATGGAGAATGGAGGGAAGGAAGGAGAATGGAGAGATGGAGAATGGAGGGAAGGAAGGAAGGAGAATGGAGAGATGGAGAATGGAGGGAAGGAAGGAGAATGGAGGGAAGGAAGGAAGGAGAATGGAGAATGGAGGGAAGGAAGGAAGGAGAATGGAGAGATGGAGAATGGAGGGAAGGAAGGAAGGAGAATGGAGAGATGGAGAATGGAGGGAAGGAAGGAGAATGGAGAGATGGAGAATGGAGGGAAGGAAGGAAGGAGAATGGAGAGATGGAGAATGGAGGGAAGGAAGGAAAATGGAGGGAAGGAAGGAAGGAGAATGGAGAATGGAGGGAAGGAAGGAGAATGGAGAGATGGAGAATGGAGGGAAGGAAGGAGAATGGAGAGATGGAGAATGGAGGGAAGGAAGGAGAATGGAGGGAAGGAAGGAAGGAGAATGGAGAATGGAGAATGGAGGGAAGGAAGGAGAATGGAGAGATGGAGAATGGAGGGAAGGAAGGAGAATGGAGAGATGGAGAATGGAGGGAAGGAAGGAGAATGGAGAGATGGAGAATGGAGGGAAGGAAGGAGAATGGAGAGATGGAGAATGGAGGGAAGGAAGGAGAATGGAGAGATGGAGAATGGAGGGAAGGAAGGAGAATGGAGAGATGGAGAATGGAGGGAAGGAAGGAGAATGGAGAAGGGAGGGAAGTAAGGAGAATGGAGAGATGGAGAATGGAGGGAAGGAAGGAGAATGGAGAGATGGAGAATGGAGGGAAGGAAGGAGAATGGAGAGATGGAGAATGGAGGGAAGGAAGGAGAATGGAGAGATGGAGAATGGAGGGAAGGAAGGAGAATGGAGAGATAGAGGGAGAATGGATGGAAGGAAGGAGAATGGAGAGATGGAGAATGGAGGGAAGGAAGGAGGGAGAGACAGATGGAGAATGGATGGAGAGATGGAGAATGGAGGGAAGGAAGGAGAGAGGGAGAATGGAGGGAAGGAAGGAGATGGAGAGAGAGATGGAGAATGGAGGGAAGGAAGGAAGCAGGGAGAGAGAGATGGAGAATGGAGGGAAGGAAGGATCGAGAGAGAGATGGAGAATGGAGGGAAGGAAGGAGGGAGAGACAGATGGAGAATGGATGGAGAGATGGAGAATGGAGGGAAGGAAGGAGAGAGGGAGAATGGAGGGAAGGAAGGAGATGGAGAGAGAGATGGAGAATGGAGAGAAGGAAGGAGAGAGAGATGGAGAATGGAGGGAAGGAAGGAGGGAGAGAGAGATGGAGAATGGAGGGAAGGAAGGAGGGAGGGAGAGAGAGATGGAGAATGGAGGGAAGGAGGGATGGAGAGATAGATGGAGAATGGAGGGAAGGAGGGAGGGAGAGAGAGATGGAGAATGGAGGGAAGGAAGGAGATGGAGAGAGATGGAGAATGGAGGGAAGGAGGGAGAGAGAGATGGAGAATGGAGGGCAGGAAGGAGGGAGAGAGAGATGGAGAATGGAGGGAAGGAAGGAGGGAGAGAGATGGAGAATGGAGGGAGAGAAGGAAGGATGGAGAGAAGGCTTTATTCGGTTAGCTCTTTTGTAGGCCCTGCCTCCCTGCAGCCCGACAACCCGACTCAACAACGCCCACTCATGCATGATTAGAGAAATATTTTCCCCTCCCGCCATCCTTCCCTCCTACCTTTTGTTCTGTAGAATATAAAGCAGGGGTGAAGTGAAGATAAACTGACGCTTTTAATGTGGTTTTCACTTTACAAATCAACTCAAATCAAATCAAATTTTATTTGTCACATACACATGGTTAGCAGATGTTAATGCGAGTGTAGCGAAATGCTTGTGCTTCTAGTTCCGACAATGCAGTAATAACCAACAAGTAATCTAACTAACAATTCCGAAACTACTGTCTTATACACAGTGTAAGGGGATAAAGAATATGCACATAAGGATATATGAATGAGTGATGGTACAGAGCAGCATACAGTAGATGGTATCGAGTACAGTATATACATATGAGATGAGTATGTAAACAAAGTGGCATAGTTAAAGTGGCTAGTGACACATGTATTACATAAAGATGCAGTCGATGATATAGAGTACAGTATATACGTATACATATGAGATGAATAATGTAGGGTAAGTAACATTATATAAGGTAGCATTAAATGTGTCCCAAATGGTACCCTATTCCCTATTTATTATGAAAGGTACCGTCCCTTGTTCTTTCTTCCTTTATTTCACTCTCTCTCCTGTTTGCTGTCTAGGAGTTGAGGAGAATTGCTTTTACCATGTTTCAGGGAGACAAGGCTTGCCAGAGGGAGGGAGGGTGGTAGCCACCCACGCTAAACGAACACTAACATCACAGAACGAGAACAAGAACACCATTCTTCACCCCAGAACTCTCACTTACAGTATATCATGTGTACTGTGTTTATAGCTGTCTGTGTTGAAGGTCCAGAGTTCCAGAGTTCAAGAGTTCCAGAGTTCTAGAGTTCCAGAGTTATAGAGTTCCAGAGTTCTAGAGTTCTAGAGTTCCAGAGTTATAGAGTTCCAGAGTTCTAGAGTTCAAGACTACTGGGTTTTAGAAAGGGGAAATCTATACAGGACTCTAACTGGGTTGAAATGCACAGTATTAAATGTGTTGGAATGACAAACACTGAGTCTACAAAACATTCTCTTTCCATTACATAGACTAACCAGGTGAATCCATCCCTTATTGATGTCACTTTTTAAATCTACTTTAATCAGTGCAGATGAAGGTTTGGAGATTAAAGGTAAAAACAAATATATTTTTTTAAAGCTTTGAGACATGCACCCAGCATCCCTGTGGAATGCTTTGTAGAGTCAACAAGGACCCGGCATCCCTGTGGAGTCAACATGGACCCAGCATCCCTGTGGAGTCAACAAGGACCCGGCATCCCTGTGGAGTCAACATGGACCCAGCATCCCTGTGGAGTCAACATGGACCCGGCATCCCTGTGGAGTCAACATGGACCCAGCATCCCTGTGGAGTCAACATGGACCCAGCATCCCTGTGGAGTCAACATGGACCCAGCATCCCTGTGGTCAACATGGACCCAGCATCCCTGTGGAGTCAACATGGACCCAACATCCCTGTGGAGTCAACATGGACCCAGCATCACTGTGGAGTCAACATGGACCCAGCATCAGTTAACTGTGGGAATGTCAACATGGACCCAGCATCCCTGTGGAGTCAACATGGACCCAGCATCCCTGTGGAGTCAACATGGACCCAGCATCCCTGTGGGGTCAACATGGACCCAGCATCACTGTGGAGTCAACATGGACCCAGCATCACTGTGGAGTCAACATGGACCCAGCATCCCTGTGGAGTTAACATGCACCCAGCATACCTGTGGAATGCTTTGTAGAGTCAACATGGACCCAGCATCCCTGTGGAGTCAACATGGACCCAGCATCCCTGTGGAGTCAACATGGACCCAGCATCCCTGTGGGGTCAACATGGACCCGGCATCCCTGTGGAGTCAACATGGACCCAGCATCACTGTGGAGTCAACATGGACCCAGCATCCCTGTGGAGTTAACATGCACCCAGCATGGACCTGTGGAATGCTTTGTAGAGTCAACATGGACCCAGCATCCCTGTGGAGTCAACATGGACCCAGCATCCCTGTGGAGTCAACATGGACCCAGCATCCCTGTGGGGTCAACATGGACCCAGCATCCCTGTGGAGTCAACATGGACCCGGTATCCCTGTGGAGTCAACATGGACCCGGTATCCCTGTGGAGTCAACATGGACCCTGCATCCCTGTGGAATGCTTTGTAGAGTCAACATGGACCCAGCATCCCTGTAGAGTCAACATGGACCCAGCATCCCTGTGGAGTCAACATGGACCCTGCATCCCTGTGGAGTCAACATGGACCCTGCATCCCTGTGGAACGCTTTGTAGAATCGACATGGACCCAGCATCCCTTTGGAACGCTTTGTAGAGTCGACATGGACCCAGCATCCCTTTGGAACGCTTTGTAGAGTCAACATGGACCCAGCATTCCTGTGGAACGCTTTCGACACCTTGTAGAGTCCACCCCCCGAAAGTTTGAGACTGTTCTGACACCTTGTAGAGTCCACGCCCCGAAGGCTTGAGGCTGTTCTGACACCTTGTAGAGTCCACCCCCCGAAGGGTTGAGGCTGTTCTGACACCTTGTAGAGTCCACCCCCCGAAGAATTGAGGCTGTTCTGAGGACAAAAGGGGTGCAACTCAATATTAGGAAGGTGTTGCTAATTAGCAATTAATGATTAATAGATTAACAGTGGTACCATACAGATACACATGGTGTAATTTTGGAGGTGCTAAATAGCTAACAAAATGGCAAAAACGAATGGGTAACAAAAT
>NC_060193.1:5324342-5336842 GCF_021184085.1 Oncorhynchus gorbuscha
CAATTGACTCACATGATGACAATTAGCCTATCAGAGGCTTCTAAAGCCATGACATCATTTTATGGAATTCTCGGTTAGAACTCCAATTGACTCACATGATGACAATTAGCCTATCAGAGGCTTCTAAAGCCATGACATCATTTTATGGAATTCTCGGTTAGAACTCCAATTGACTCACATGATGACAATTAGCCTATCAGAGGCTTCTAAAGCCATGACATCATTTTATGTAATTCTCGGTTAGAACTCCAATTGACTCACATGATGACAATTAGCCTATCAGAGGCTTCTAAAGCCATGACATCATTTTATGGAATTCTCGGTTAGAACTCCAATTGACTCACATGATGACAATTAGCCTATCAGAGGCTTCTAAAGCCATGACATCATTTTATGGAATTCTCCAAGCTGTTTAAAGGCACAGTCAACTTAGTGTATGTAAACTTCTGATCCACTGGAATTGTGATACAGTGAGTTATAAGTGAAATAATCTGTCTGGAAAAAAATTGGTGGAAAAATAACTTTTGTGTCATGAACAATAACCGACTTGCCAAAACTATAGTTTGTTAATAAACGCGAAATTTGTGGAGTGGTTGAAAAATGTTTTCCTTGGTATGATCTTCTTAATGATTAGATGATAACCGTTCAATTACATTCATTCGTCGAGAAAGACCCTGTCAATCAAGGTGTCATTTTTAGCCCAATGTTTAGTTTGTTAGGAATCTGACAACTCTTAACACAATTTGAATATCTTTCCCTTTTCTCTCTACTTTGCTGTTTACCTTCACTTTTCTGAGATCTCTCTCGCTCTCTCTCTCTCTCTCTGACTCTCTGTCTCTCTGTCTCTCTGCTCTCTCTCTCTCTCTCTCTCTCTGTCTCTCTCTGTCTCTCTCTCTCTCTCTCTCTCTCTCTCTCTCTCTCTCTCTCTCTCTCTCTCTCTCTCTCTGTCTCTCTCTCTCTGTCTCTCTCTCTCTCTCTCTCTTTCTCTCTCAATTCAATTTTCTCTCTCTATTTCCATCTCTCTCTGCCTCTTTCCATCCATCCATCCATCCATCCATCCATCCATCCATCCATCCATCCATATCTAACTCTCTCTCTCGCTCTCTTGCTCTTTTGCTCTCTCTCTCTCTCTCGCTTTCTCGCTCTCGCCCTCTCTCTCTCTCTCTCTCTCTCTCTCTCTCTCTCTCTCTCTCTCTCTCTCTCTCTCTCTCTCTCTCTCTCTCTCTCTCTCTCTCCCTCTCTCTCTCTCTCTCTCTCTCTCTCTCTCTCTCTCTCTCTCTCTCTGTCTCTCCCTCTCTCTCTCCCTCTCGCTCTCTCTCCCTCTCTATTCTATATTCTATCTCCAGATGTGTGTGTATGAGGTCTGGAAAGAGGATGATTTCCTTCAGTTGTTCGTCCCCAGAGAGACTCACGGAAACCTGGGACGGGTGAAAAGGGCAGCAGACTGCATTAATAATTGAAGACGTTTTGTATTTGCTTTTTTCCTACGTTCATGTCTGAAATGTGCTACGTAAATAAAGCTTGATTTGATTTGCTTAGCCCCCTCCCGTTCCCCTCCGGCCGAGCCACGCCCCCTCTTCACGTCGACGGGGAACGACAGCTCGACTTCCCTCTCAGGAGGCTGAAACGTTTTGGCCCTGAGATCCTGAAAAAGTTCTACAACTGCACCTTTAAGAGAATCTTGACCGGCCGCATCACCACGGCAACCCTTTGGCAGTACATCACTGGGCAGTTCCCTGTAATAATAATAATAATAATAATATATGCCATTTAGCAGACGCTTTTATCCAAAGCAACTTACAGTCATGTGTGCATACATTCTACGTATGGGTGGTCCCGGGGATCGAACCCACTACCCTGGCGTTACAAGCGCCATGCTCTACCAACTGAGCTACACAGGTCCTGTCATCCAGAACCACTGTACCAGGCAGTATCTGGAACCAACAGGACCCTGAACAGGACCCTGCTACTGTTTAATATCTACCCTGTTGCCTCGTAACTTTATCCCTAGTTGCATATCTACCTCCGTTACCTTGTTCCCCTACACATGGACTCGGTACTGGTACCCACTGTGTATAGGGAATGTATTTCAGGGAAGTTAGGAACTAATATACACAGGCAGTTAGGAAAGCTAAGGCTACCATTTTGAAACAGAAATGTACATCCTGTAGTACAAACTCAACAAAAGTTCTGGGACACTGTAAAGTCCATGGAGAATAAGAACACCTCCTCCCAGTTGCCCACTGCTCTGAGGCTCGGAAACACTGTCACCAGAGATAAATCCATTATAATTGAGAATTTCAATAAGCATTTCTCTATGGCTGGCCATGCGTTCCACATGGCTACCCCAACCACGGTCAACAGCCCTGCACCCCCCATAGCAACTCGCCCAAGCCTCCCACATTTCTCCTTCACCCAAATCCAGATAGCTGAGGGGGGTGCAGGGCTGTACAAATCAGCTGGTCTTGACAATCTGGACCCTCTCTTTCTGAAACTTATCGCCGCCATTGTCCCAACCCCTATTACCAGCCTGTTCAACCTCTCTTTCATATCGTCTGAGATCCCCAAGGATCGGAAAGCTGCCGCGGTCATCCCCCTCTTCTAAGGGGGTGACACCCTGGACCCAAACGGTTACAGACCTATTTCCATCCTGCCCTGCCTATCTAAGGTCTTCAAAAGCCAAGTCAACCAACAGATCACTGACCATCTCGAATCCCACCGTACCTTCTCTTCTACAATCTGGACCCTCTTTCTAAAATGATCCACCCCCATTGTTGCAACCCCTATTACCAGTCTGTTCAAACTCTCTTTCGTTTCGCCATCCATCACGGGTGCTCAAGGTCCTAAACGACATCATAACCGCCATCGATAAGAGACATTACTGTGCAGCCATATTCATCGACCTGGCCAAGACTTTCGACTCTCAATCACCACATTCTTATCTGCAGACTCAACAGCCTTGGTTTCTCAAATGACTGCCTTGCCTGGTTCACCAACTACTTCTCTGATAGAGTTCAGTGTGTCAAATTGGAGGGCCTGTTGTCCGGGCCTCTGGTAGTCTCTATGGGGGTGCCACAGGGTTCAATTCTCGGGCCGACTCTCTTCTCTGTATACATCAATGATGTCGCTCTTGCTGCGGGTGATTCTCTGTTCCACCTATATGCAGATGACACCATTCTGTATACTTCTGGCCCTTCTTTGTACATTTTGTTAACTAACCTCCAGATGAGATTCAATGCCATACAACTCTCCTTCCGTGGCCTCCAACTGCTCTTGAATGCAAGTAAAACTAAATGCATGCTCTTCAACCAATCGTTGCCCACACCTGCCCGCCCGTCCAGCATCACTAGTTTGGACGGTTCTGACTTAGAATATGTGGACAACTACAAATACCTAGGTGTCTGGTTAGACTGTATACTCTCCTTCCAGACTCACATCAAGCATCTCCAATCCAAAATCAATTCTAGAATCGGCTTCCTATTTCGCAACAAATCATCCTTCACTCATGCTGCCAAACATACACTCATAAATATACTGCCATGGTATCATTACTCAGTACTGGTACCCCCTGTATGAAGCCATGTTATCATTACTCAGTACTGGTACCCTGTGTATAAAGCCATGTTATCATTACTCAGTACTGGTACCCCCTGTATAAAACCATGTTATCATTACTCAGTACTGGTACCCCCTGTATAAAGCCATGTAATCATGACTCAGTACTGGTACCCCTGTATAAAGCAATTTAATCATTACTCAGTACTGGTACCCCATGGATAAAGCCATGTTATCATTACTCAGTACTGGTACCCCCTGTCTAAAGCCATGTTATCATGACTCAGCACTGGTACCCTGTATAAAGCCATGTTATCATTACTCAGTACTGGTACCCCCTGTATAAAGCCATGTATTCAGTACTGGTACCCCCTGTATAAAGCCATGTTATCATTACTCAGTACTGGTACCCTGTGTATAAAGCCATGTATTCAGTACTGGTACCCCCTGTATAAAGCCATGTTATCATTACTCAGTACTGGTACCCCCTGTATAAAGCCATGTTATCATTACTCAGTACTGGTACCCTGTGTATAAAGCCATGTTATCATTACTCAGTACTGGTACCCTGTATAAAGCCATGTTATCATTACTCAGTACTGGTACCCTGTATAAAACCATGTTATCATTACTCAGTACTGGTACCCCCTGTATAAAGCCATGTTATCATTACTCAGTACTGGTACCCCCTGTATAAAGCCATGTTATCATTACTCAGTACTGGTACCCTGTATAAAGCCATGTTATCATTACTCAGTACTGGTACCCCCTGTATAAAGCCATGTTATCATTACTCAGTACTGGTACCCCCTGTATAAATCCATGTTATCATTACTCAGTACTGGTACCCCCTGTATAAAGCCATGTTATCATTACTCAGTACTGGTACCCCCTGTATAAAGCCATGTTATCATTACTCAGTACTGGTACCCCTGTATAAAGCCATGTTATCATTACTCAGTACTGGTACCCCTGTATAAAGCCATGTTATCATTACTCAGTACTGGTACCCCTGTATAAAGCCATGTTATCATTACTCAGTACTGGTACCCCCTGTATAAAGCCATGTAATCATTACTCAGTACTGGTACCCCCTGTATAAAGCCATGTTATCATTACTCAGTACTGTTACCCCCTGTATAAAGCCATGTTATCATTACTCAGTACTGGTACCCTGTGTATAAAGCCATGTTATCATTACTCAGTACTAGTACCCCCTGTATAAAGCCATGTTATCATTAATCAGTACTGGTACCCCCTGTATAAAGCCATGTTATCATTACTCAGTACTGGTACCCCCTGTATAAAGCCATGTTATCATTACTCAGTATTGGTACCCCCTGTATAAAGCCATGTTATCATTACTCAGTACTGGTACCCCTGTATAAAGCCATGTTATCATTACTCAGTACTGGTACCCCTGTATAAAGCCATGTTATCATTACTCAGTACTGGTACCCCTGTATAAAGCCATGTTATCATTACTCAGTACTGGTACCCCTGTATAAAGCCATGTTATCATTACTCAGTACTGGTACCCTGTATAAAGCCATGTTATCATTACTCAGTACTGGTACCCTGTATAAAGCCATGTTATCATTACTCAGTACTGGTACCCCTGTATAAAGCCATGTTATCATTACTCAGTACTGGTACCCCTGTATAAAGCCATGTTATCATTACTCAGTACTGGTACCCCTGTATAAAGCCATGTTATCATTACTCAGTACTGGTACCCTGTATAAAGCCATGTTATCATTACTCAGTACTGGTACCCCCTGTATAAAGCCATGTTATCATTACTCAGTACTGGTACCCTGTGTATAAAGCCATGTTATCATTACTCAGTACTGGTACCCCTGTATAAAGCCATGTTATCATTACTCAGTACTGTTACCCCTGTATAAAGCCATGTTATCATTACTCAGTACTGGTACCCCTGTATAAAGCCATGTTATCATTACTCAGTACTGGTACCCCTGTATAAAGCCATGTTATCATTACTCAGTACTGTTACCCCTGTATAAAGCCATGTTATCATTACTCAGTACTGGTACCCCCTGTCTAAAGCCATGTTATCATTACTCGGTACTGGTACCCCCTGTATAAAGCCATGTTATCATTACTCAGTACTGGTACCCCTGTATAAAGCCATGTTATCATTACTCAGTACTGGTACCCCTGTATAAAGCCATGTTATCATTACTCAGTACTGGTACCCCTGTATAAAGCCATGTTATCATTACTCAGTACTGGTACCCCCTGTATAAAGCCATGTTATCATTACTCAGTACTGGTACCCCCTGTATACAGCCATGTTATCATTACTCATTTTTCATGTCATTATGATTATATTATTTCTCTATTTTCTTTCTCTTTGTATTGTTGGGAAGGATCGTAAATAAGCATTTCACTGTTAGTCCACACCTGTTGTTTATAACTTTTAGATTAGATTTTGTTTAGACACACACACACACACACACACACACACACACACACACACACACACACACACACACACACACACACACACACACACACACACACACACACACACACACACACACACACACACACACACACACACACACACACACACACACACTACATAACAAACAGTGAGAACAAATCATTCCTCTCGTTTAATACGGCCGCAAAACACAGTTTAACACAGTTTAGATTTTGTTACCTTTTAAAACTCCCTATTATGACAGAACAAACACCATTACCTCTGCTCTCTCTCTCTCTCTCTCTCTCTCTCTCTCTCTCTCTCTCTCTCTCTCTCTCTCTCTCTCTCTCTCTCTCTCTCTCTCTCTCTCTCTCTCTCTCTCTCTCTCTCTCTCTCTCTCTCTCTCTCTCTGTGTGTGTGTGTGTGTCCCTGCTCTCCTCAGCCCTTTGAGTTAGGGGAGCATTAATGAATCTTTTAAAACCTAAAACCTCCTAAACTCTGGAGCGTTTTAAAACCAACATGGTACCGGAGAAGGAATGAAGCGTTGTTTAGCAACGCCTTGGATCTCTGCCAGCTCGTTAACATTCCGTCAACCGGTTCGCCAGATCTTGAACCTTTCCTCATATACCTACTTTCACTCCTTCCATCCCTCCATCTTTCCTTTTATGGATCAGTGAAAAACCAAGTTAGATGTTTTCCTGTGTTTCGTTTCACATGGGTTCGTTAGCTGGGAACAGTAGTGACCTGAGGAGCGACCCTGACCTGAGGAGAGACCCTGACCTGAGGAGAGACCCTGACCTGAGGAGAGACCCTGACCTGGGGAGAGACCCTGACCTGAGGAGAGTTCCTGACCTGAGGAGAGACCCTGACCTGAGGAGAGACCCTGACCTGAGGAGAGACCCTGACCTGGGGAGAGACCCTGACCTGAGGAGAGACCCTGACCTGAGGAGAGACCCTGACCTGGGGAGAGACCCTGACCTGAGGAGAGTTCCTGACCTGAGGAGAGACCCTGACCTGAGGAGAGACCCTGACCTGAGGAGAGACCCTGACCTGGGGAGAGACCCTGACTTGAGGAGAGTTCCTGACCTGAGGAGCGACCCTGACCTGAGGAGAGACCCTGACCTGGGGAGAGACCCTGACCTGGGGAGAGACCCTGACCTGGGGAGAGACCCTGACCTGGGGAGAGACCCTGACCTGAGGAGAGACCCTGACCTGGGGAGAGTTCCGGGACCTGGGCTACTCTTGTTTTAACGGGTTAGTTAGCTGGGAACAGTATTTACACTAGTGTCCTGAGGAAATATTAATGATAATAATAATAATACTGATTATAATAATGATTTCTATAGTACTTTTCATAGCATCCCTCATAGAGGCCAAGTTGTTAAGGGGCAGTCGAAGGCGAAGGGAACAGAGGATTGTAGATGATGGTCTGCTGATGGTCTTGTAGTAAGGCAAGTCTGGGAGCCTGACTCTTATCGTCACTACAGGACTTCTCCTCTTCCACTCAGTGTTTAGAAACCACTTGGCTGATTCCTCAGCTGCTCTGGGCACCAGAAAGAAACCACACAAAGTTCAGAATAGTAGCCAGTCGTACTCTCTCCGAGCCCTTCTGCCTCGTGTCCCATTCCTTTCATGTTTCGGGCGACTCCTCCAATTATGTCCTCAAAAAGATCAGGAATTGGCAGCCGGATGAAAAAATAAATAAATGGTACTGTGTCCAGATGCATTTTTTATTTCAAACAAAAAAAACATTAGCTAGCTAGCCAAGCGAAAAAGTGTTACCAGATGAGATAAACTTTTATGAGTTGATTTTACTCCTGTCTCAGAGTTTGGCTGCTCAGTGTCTTATCATCATCCTGAAACCTGCTCTGAGCGAGGAGGTTTTTTTTTGTGAATTGTTGCTCTCTTATAACAGATTTTAACAGGATTACTAGGATATTTTCTGACATGCTTTGTGGATATGGTCTCTTCCCGTCCATTAATAATCATATTCATTATGATCTAAAAGGCCAAACTGATCCTAGATCAGCACTCATTTACATTTACATTTAAGTCATTTAGCAGACGCTCTTATCCAGAGCGACTTACAAATTGGTGCATTCACCTTATGACATCCAGTGGAACAGCCACTTTACAATAGTGCATCTAAATATTTTAAGGGGGGGAGGGGGGTGAGAAGGATTACTTTATCCTATCCTAAGTATTCCTTAAAGAGGTGGGGTTTCAGGTGTCTCCGGAAGGTGGTGATTGACTCCGCTGTCCTGGCGTCGTGAGGGAGTTTGTTCCACCATTGGGGAGCCAGAGCAGCGAACAATTTTGACTGGGCTGAGCGGGAACTGTACTTCCTCAGTGGTAGGGAGACGAGCAGGCCAGAGGTGGATGAACGCAGTGCCCTTATTTGGGTGTAGGGCCTGATCAGAGCCTGGAGGTACTGAGGTGCCGTTCCCCTCACAGCTCCGTAGGCAAGCACCATGGTCTTGTAGCGGATGCGAGCTTCAACTGGAAGCCAGTGGAGAGAGCGGAGGAGCGGGGTGACGTGAGAGAACTTGGGAAGGTTGAACACTAGACGGGCTGCGGCGTTCTGGATGAGTTGTAGGGGTTTAATGGCACAGGCAGGGAGCCCAGCCAACAGCGAGTTGCAGTAATCCAGACGGGAGATGACAAGTGCCTGGATTAGGACCTGCGCCGCTTCCTGTGTGAGGCAAGGTCGTACTCTGCGGATGTTGTAGAGCATGAACCTACAGGAACGGGCCACCGCCTTGATGTTAGTTGAGAACGACAGGGTGTTGTCCAGGATCACGCCAAGGTTCTTAGCACTCTGGGAGGAGGACACAATGGAGTTGTCAACCGTGATGGCGAGATTATGGAACGGGCAGTCCTTCCCCGGGAGGAAGAGCAGCTCCGTCTTGCCGAAGTTCAGCTTGAGATGGTGATCCGTCATCCACACTGATATGTCTGCTAGACATGCAGAGATGCGATTCGCCACCTGGTCATCAGAAGGGGGAAAGGAGAAGATTAATTGTGTGTCGTCTGCATAGCAATGATAGGAGAGACCATGTGAGGTTATGACAGAGCCAAGTGACTTGGTGTATAGCGAGAATAGGAGAGGGCCTAGAACAGAGCCCTGGGGGACACCAGTGGTGAGAGCGCGTAGTGAGGAGACAGATTCTCGCCACGCCACCTGGTAGGAGCGACCTGTCAGGTAGGACGCAATCCAAGCGTGGGCCGCGCCAGAGATGCCCAACTCGGAGAGGGTGGAGAGGAGGATCTGATGGTTCACAGTATCGAAGGCAGCCGATAGGTCTAGAAGGATGAGAGCAGAGGAGAGAGAGTTAGCTTTAGCGGTGCGGAGCGCCTCCGTGATACAGAGAAGAGCAGTCTCAGTTGAATGACTAGTCTTGAAACCTGACTGATTTGGATCAAGAAGGTCATTCTGAGAGAGATAGCGGGAGAGCTGACCAAGGACGGCACGTTCAAGAGTTTTGGAGAGAAAAGAAAGAAGGGATACTGGTCTGTAGTTGTTAACATCGGAGGGATCGAGTGTAGGTTTTTTCAGAAGGGGTGCAACTCTCGCTCTCTTGAAGACGGAACGGACGTAGCCAGCGGTCAGGGATAAGTTGATGAGCGAGGTGAGGTAAGGGAGAAGGTCTCCGGAAATGGTCTGGAGAAGAGAGGAGGGGATAGGGTCGAGCGGGCAGGTTGTTGGGCGGCCGGCCGTCACAAGACGCGAGATTTCATCTGGAGAGAGAGGGGAGAAAGAGGTCAGAGCACAGGGTAGGGCAGTGTGAGCAGAACCAGCAGTGTCGTTTGACTTAGCAAACGAGGATCGGATGTCGTCGACCTTCTTTTCAAAATGGTTGACGAAGTCATCTGCAGAGAGGGAGGAGGGGGTAGGGGGAGGAGGATTCAGGAGAGAGGAGAAGGTGGCAAAGAGCTTCCTAGGGTTAGAGGCAGATGCTTGAAATTTAGAGTGGTAGAAAGTGGTTTTAGCAGCAGAGACAGAGGAGGAAAATGTAGAGAGGAGGGAGCGAAAGGATGCCAGGTCCGCAGGGAGGCGAGTTTTCCTCCATTTCCGCTCGGCTGCCCGGAGCCCTGTTCTGTGAGCTCGCAATGAGTCGTCAAGCCACGGAGCGGGAGGGGAGGACCGAGCCGGCCTGGAAGATAGGGGACATAGAGAGTCAAAGGATGCAGAAAGGGAGGAGAGGAGCGTTGAGGAGGCAGAATCAGGAGATAGGTTGGAGAAGGTTTGAGCAGAGGGAAGAGATGATAGGATGGAAGAGGAGAGAGTAGCGGGGGAGAGAGAGCGAAGGTTGGGACGGCGCGATACCATCCGAGTAGGGGCAGTGTGGGAAGTGTTGGATGAGAGCGAGAGGGAAAAGGATACAAGGTAGTGGTCGGAGACTTGGAGGGGAGTTGCAATGAGGTTAGTGGAAGAACAGCATCTAGTAAAGATGAGGTCGAGCGTATTGCCTGCCTTGTGAGTAGGGGGGGAAGGTGAGAGGGTGAGGTCAAAAGAGGAGAGGAGTGGAAAGAAGGAGGCAGAGAGGAATGAGTCAAAGGTAGATGTGGGGAGGTTAAAGTCGCCCAGAACTGTGAGAGGTGAGCCGTCCTCAGGAAAGGAGCTTATCAATGCATCAAGCTCATTGATGAACTCTCCGAGGGGACCTGGAGGGCGATAAATGATAAGGATGTTAAGCTTGAAAGGGCTGGTAACTGTGACAGCATGAAATTCAAAGGAGGCGATAGACAGATGGGTAAGGGAGAAAGAGAGAATGACCACTTGGGAGAGATAAGGATCCCGATGCCACCACCCCGCTGACCAGAAGCTCTCGGGGTGTGCGAGAACACGTGGGCGGACGAAGAGAGAGCAGTAGGAGTAGCAGTGTTATCTGTGGTGATCCATGTTTCTGTCAGTGCCAAGAAGTCGAGGGACTGGAGGGAGGCATAGGCTGAGATGAACTCTGCCTTGTTGGCCGCAAATCGGCAGTTCCAGAGGCTACCGGAGACCTGGAACTCCACGTGGGTCGTGCGCGCTGGGACCACCAGATTAGGGTGGCAGCGGCCACGCGGTGTGGAGCGTTTGTATGGTCTGTGCAGAGAGGAGAGAACAGGGATAGACAGACACATAGTTGACAGGCTACAGAAGAGGCTACGCTAATGCAAGGAGATTGGAATGACAAGTGGACTACACGTCTCGAATGTTCAGAAAGTTAAGCTTACGTAGCAAGAATCTTATTGACTAAAATGATTCAAATGATACAGTACTGCTGAAGTAGGCTAGCTGGCAGTGGCTGCGTTGTTGACTTTGTAGGCTAGCTGGCAGTGGCTGCGTTGTTGACACTACACTAATCAAGTCGTTTCGTTGAGTGTAATAGTTTCTACAGTGCTGCTATTCGGGGGCTAGCTGGCTAGCTAGCAGTGTTGATTACGTTACGTTGCGTTAAAAGAACGACAATAGCTGGCTAGCTAACCTAGAAAATCGCTCTAGACTACACAATTATCTTTGATACACAGACGGCTATGTAGCTAGCTATGTAGCTAGCTACGATCAAACAAATCAAACCGTTGTGCTGTAAAGAAATGAAATGAAAAATGTGATACTACCTGTGGAGCGAAGCGGAATGCGACCGGATTGTTGAGTGCGGAAGTTCTATTCAGTAGACGTTGGCTAGCTGTTGGCTAGCACTCCTACTCTTTATGACTACATCATGATCTAGGATCAGGTCCCTCCTCTACATGTAATCTGATTCATTATGATCTTAAAGGCCAAACTGATCCTAGATCAGCACTCCTACTCTTTATGAATACATTATGATCTAGGATCAGGTCCCTCCTCTTCATGTAATCTGATTCATTAAGATCTAGAATTAGGTCTCCCTCTGTCCATATAGTCATATTCATTATGATCTAGGATCAGGTCCCTCCTCTCCATGTAATCTGATTCATTATGATCTGGGATCAGGTCCCTCCTCTCCATGTAATCTGATTCATTATGATCTAGGATCAGGTCCCTCCTCTTCATGTAATCTGATTAATTATGATCTAGGATTAGGTCTCCCTCTGTCCATATAGTCATATTCATTATGATCTAGGATCAGGTCCCTCCTCTCCATGTAATCTGATTCATTATGATCTGGGATCAGGTCCCTCCTCTCCATGTAATCTGATTCATTATGATCTAGGATCAGGTCCCTCCTCTTCATGTAATCTGATTAATTATGATCTAGGATTAGGTCTCCCTCTGTCCATATAGTCATATTCATTATGATCTCGGACCGGGTCCCTCCTCTTCATGTAATCTGATTCATAATGATCAAAAAGGCCAAACTGATCCTAGATCAGCACTCCTACTCTTTATGGATACATTATGATCTAGGATCAGTTCCTTCCTCTCCATGTAATCTGATTCATTATCATCTAAAATGCCAAACTGATCCTAGATCAGCACTCCTACTCTTTATGAATACATTATGATCTAGGATCAGTTCCCTCCTCT
>NC_060193.1:5341842-5359342 GCF_021184085.1 Oncorhynchus gorbuscha
AGCGAGGGAATAGGAGATGTGAAAGAGTAGCTGGAGTTGAACGTCTTGATGGTTAGACCGTATTACTACAACATATTCATTCTCTGTTCACAGGTGAGCCAGATGAAAACATACGATGTTCGTACATCAGCACCAACGTTCATTAGTGAGCACGAATTCTCTTTTGGATCCGAACAAGATTGACGTTTTTGCGGGGGGGGGTGATGAGTGAGTAACAACCCGTTACTCCACAATCAGAGGATGGAGGACACATATAGGACTATTGTGAACTATCTTGTCTTATTACATTCTCTACACAGGTGAGCCAAATGGTCAGGACGGTGAGAGACATGAGCGATGTTCTACAGGTGTGAAAGGTGGGGGACAGGGGAAGGTATTGTTTGACGGACCGGAGAGGATAGAGGACCGAATTCTGTGACGGACAAGTAAGTCCGTAATTGCTCACCTGAATGCCAATAGAGATTAGCGAGATAAAGACACCACATTCCTCCTTCTCTCACCCCTCTCTACACCTGCAGGAACCAGACAAATAGTATGCCCTCTTCCACCTGCGATACATCCTCGTTCTTGTCTATTGGGCTGGCATGAATTTGTCCTGGGTATTTCAAAGGTGGAGTTTATCCTGTGCATGTCAGTTTATAGTTTTCAACTGGACAAACCCCTTGTCCAAACTCCAACAAAATAATATCAATATTAGAAGTATTTAAAGTAGCAGTATTGATAGTAACAGTATATATACATCATTGATGGTGGTAGTAGTGATAGTAACAGTATTGATAGTAACAGTATAGATAGTGACAGTGTAGATAGTGACAGTATAGATAGTGACAGTGTAGATAGTGACAGTATAGATATTAACAGTATAGATAGTGACAGTATAGATAGTAACAGTATAGATGGTAACAGTATAGATGGTAACAGTATAGATAGTAACAGTATAGATAGTAACAGTATTGATAGTAACAGTATAGATAGTAACAGTATAGATGGTAACAGTATAGATAGTAACAGTATTGATAGTAACAGTATAGATAGTAACAGTATAGATGGTAACAGTATACATACAGTATAGATGGTAACAGTATAGATGGTAACAGTATAGATAGTAACAGTGTAGATAGTAACAGTGTAGATAGTGACAGTATAGATAGTACCAGTATAGATAGTAACAGTATAGATAGTAACAGTATAGATGGTAACAGTATACATACAGTATAGATAGTAACAGTGTAGATAGTAACAGTATAGATAGTAACAGTATAGATGGTAACAGTATAAATGGTAACAGTATAGATAGTAACAGTGTAGATAGTAACAGTGTAGATAGTGACAGTATAGATAGTACCAGTATAGATAGTAACAGTATAGATAGTAACAGTATAGATGGTAACAGTATACATACAGTATAGATAGTAACAGTGTAGATAGTAACAGTATAGATAGTAACAGTATAGATGGTAACAGTATAGATAGTAACAGTATAGATGGTAACAGTATACATACAGTATAGATGGTAACAGTATAGATGGTAACAGTATACATAGTAACAGTATAGATAGTAACAGTATAGATGGTAACAGTATAGATGGTAACAGTATAGATAGTAACAGTATAGATAGTAACAGTATTGATAGTAACAGTATAGATAGTAACAGTATAGATGGTAACAGTATAGATAGTAACAGTATAGATGGTAACAGTATAGATGGTAACAGTATAGATGGTAACAGTATAGATGGTAACAGTATAGATAGTAACAGTATAGATGGTAACAGTATACATACAGTATAGATAGTAACAGTATTGATAGTAACAGTATTGATAGTAACAGTGTAGATAGTAACAGTATAGATAGTAACAGTATAGATGGTAACAGTATAGATAGTAACAGTATAGATAGTGACAGTATTGATAGTAACAGTATAGATAGTAACAGTATAGATGGTAACAGTATAGATGGTAACAGTATAGATGGTAACAGTATACATACAGTATTGATAGTAACAGTGTAGATAGTAACAGTATAGATGGTAACAGTATACATACAGTATTGATAGTAACAGTATAGATAGTAACAGTATAGATAGTAACAGTATAGATGGTAACAGTATACATACAGTATTGATAGTAACAGTATAGATAGTAACAGTATAGATAGTAACAGTATAGATGGTAACAGTATAGATAGTAACAGTATAGATAGTAACAGTATAGATAGTAACAGTATAGATGGTAACAGTATACATACAGTATAGATGGTAACAGTATACATAAAGTATTGATAGTAACAGTGTAGATAGTAACAGTATAGATAGTAACAGTATAGATAGTGACAGTATTGATAGTAACAGTATAGATAGTAACAGTATAGATGGTAACAGTATAGATAGTAACAGTATACATACAGTATAGATGGTAACAGTATAGATAGTGACAGTATAGATAGTAACAGTATAGATGGTAACAGTATAGATGGTAACAGTATAGATGGTAACAGTATAGATAGTAACAGTATACATACAGTATAGATAGTAACAGTATACATACAGTATAGATAGTAACAGTATAGATAGTAACAGTATTGATAGTAACAGTATAGATAGTAACAGTATAGATAGTAACAGTATAGATAGTAACAGTATAGATAGTAACAGTATAGATAGTGACAGTATTGATAGTAACAGTATAGATAGTAACAGTATAGATGGTAACAGTATAGATAGTAACAGTATACATACAGTATAGATGGTAACAGTATAGATAGTGACAGTATAGATAGTAACAGTATAGATGGTAACAGTATAGATGGTAACAGTATAGATGGTAACAGTATAGATAGTAACAGTATACATACAGTATAGATAGTAACAGTATACATACAGTATAGATAGTAACAGTATAGATAGTAACAGTATTGATAGTAACAGTATAGATAGTAACAGTATAGATAGTAACAGTATACATACAGTATAGATAGTAACAGTGTAGATAGTAACAGTATAGATAGTAACAGTATTGATAGTAACAGTATAGATAGTAACAGTATAGATAGTAACAGTATACATACAGTATAGATAGTAACAGTGTAGATAGTAACAGTATAGATAGTAACAGTATAGATAGTAACAGTATAGATAGTGACAGTATAGATAGTAACAGTATAGATAGTAACAGTATAGATAGTAACAGTATAGATAGTAACAGTATAGATAGTAACAGTATAGATAGTAACAGTGTAGATAGTAACAGTATAGATAGTAACAGTATAGATAGTGACAGTATAGATAGTAACAGTATACATACAGTATAGATAGTAACAGTGTAGATAGTAACAGTATAGATAGTAACAGTATAGATAGTAACAGTATAGATAGTGACAGTATAGATAGTAACAGTGTAGATAGTGACAGTATAGATAGTACCAGTATAGATAGTAACAGTATAGATAGTAACAGTATAGATGGTAACAGTATACATACAGTATAGATAGTAACAGTATAGATAGTAACAGTGTAGATAGTAACAGTATAGATAGTAACAGTGTAGATAGTGACAGTATAGATAGTAACAGTGTAGATAGTGACAGTATAGATAGTAACAGTATAGATAGTAACAGTGTAGATAGTAACAGTATAGATAGTAACAGTATAGATGGTAACAGTATAGATGGTAACAGTATAGATGGTAACAGTATAGATGGTAACAGTATAGATAGTAACAGTATAGATGGTAACAGTATACATACAGTATAGATAGTAACAGTATTGATAGTAACAGTATTGATAGTAACAGTGTAGATAGTAACAGTATAGATAGTAACAGTATAGATGGTAACAGTATAGATAGTAACAGTATAGATAGTGACAGTATTGATAGTAACAGTATAGATAGTAACAGTATAGATGGTAACAGTATAGATGGTAACAGTATAGATGGTAACAGTATACATACAGTATTGATAGTAACAGTGTAGATAGTAACAGTATAGATGGTAACAGTATACATACAGTATTGATAGTAACAGTATAGATAGTAACAGTATAGATAGTAACAGTATAGATGGTAACAGTATACATACAGTATTGATAGTAACAGTATAGATAGTAACAGTATAGATAGTAACAGTATAGATGGTAACAGTATAGATAGTAACAGTATAGATAGTAACAGTATAGATAGTAACAGTATAGATAGTAACAGTATAGATGGTAACAGTATACATACAGTATAGATGGTAACAGTATACATAAAGTATTGATAGTAACAGTGTAGATAGTAACAGTATAGATAGTAACAGTATAGATAGTGACAGTATTGATAGTAACAGTATAGATAGTAACAGTATAGATGGTAACAGTATAGATAGTAACAGTATACATACAGTATAGATGGTAACAGTATAGATAGTGACAGTATAGATAGTAACAGTATAGATGGTAACAGTATAGATGGTAACAGTATAGATGGTAACAGTATAGATAGTAACAGTATACATACAGTATAGATAGTAACAGTATACATACAGTATAGATAGTAACAGTATAGATAGTAACAGTATTGATAGTAACAGTATAGATAGTAACAGTATAGATAGTAACAGTATAGATAGTAACAGTATAGATAGTAACAGTATAGATAGTGACCGTATTGATAGTAACAGTATAGATAGTAACAGTATAGATGGTAACAGTATAGATAGTAACAGTATACATACAGTATAGATGGTAACAGTATAGATAGTGACAGTATAGATAGTAACAGTATAGATGGTAACAGTATAGATGGTAACAGTATAGATGGTAACAGTATAGATAGTAACAGTATACATACAGTATAGATAGTAACAGTATACATACAGTATAGATAGTAACAGTATAGATAGTAACAGTATTGATAGTAACAGTATAGATAGTAACAGTATAGATAGTAACAGTATACATACAGTATAGATAGTAACAGTGTAGATAGTAACAGTATAGATAGTAACAGTATTGATAGTAACAGTATAGATAGTAACAGTATAGATAGTAACAGTATACATACAGTATAGATAGTAACAGTGTAGATAGTAACAGTATAGATAGTAACAGTATAGATAGTAACAGTATAGATAGTGACAGTATAGATAGTAACAGTATAGATAGTAACAGTATAGATAGTAACAGTATAGATAGTAACAGTATAGATAGTAACAGTATAGATAGTAACAGTGTAGATAGTAACAGTATAGATAGTAACAGTATAGATAGTGACAGTATAGATAGTAACAGTATACATACAGTATAGATAGTAACAGTGTAGATAGTAACAGTATAGATAGTAACAGTATAGATAGTAACAGTATAGATAGTGACAGTATAGATAGTAACAGTGTAGATAGTGACAGTATAGATAGTACCAGTATAGATAGTAACAGTATAGATAGTAACAGTATAGATGGTAACAGTATACATACAGTATAGATAGTAACAGTATAGATAGTAACAGTGTAGATAGTAACAGTATAGATAGTAACAGTGTAGATAGTGACAGTATAGATAGTAACAGTGTAGATAGTGACAGTATAGATAGTAACAGTATAGATAGTAACAGTGTAGATAGTAACAGTATAGATAGTAACAGTATAGATGGTAACAGTATAGATGGTAACAGTATAGATGGTAACAGTATAGATGGTAACAGTATAGATAGTAACAGTATAGATGGTAACAGTATACATACAGTATAGATAGTAACAGTATTGATAGTAACAGTATTGATAGTAACAGTGTAGATAGTAACAGTATAGATAGTAACAGTATAGATGGTAACAGTATAGATAGTAACAGTATAGATAGTGACAGTATTGATAGTAACAGTATAGATAGTAACAGTATAGATGGTAACAGTATAGATGGTAACAGTATAGATGGTAACAGTATACATACAGTATTGATAGTAACAGTGTAGATAGTAACAGTATAGATGGTAACAGTATACATACAGTATTGATAGTAACAGTATAGATAGTAACAGTATAGATAGTAACAGTATAGATGGTAACAGTATACATACAGTATTGATAGTAACAGTATAGATAGTAACAGTATAGATAGTAACAGTATAGATGGTAACAGTATAGATAGTAACAGTATAGATAGTAACAGTATAGATAGTAACAGTATAGATAGTAACAGTATAGATGGTAACAGTATACATACAGTATAGATGGTAACAGTATACATAAAGTATTGATAGTAACAGTGTAGATAGTAACAGTATAGATAGTAACAGTATAGATAGTGACAGTATTGATAGTAACAGTATAGATAGTAACAGTATAGATGGTAACAGTATAGATAGTAACAGTATACATACAGTATAGATGGTAACAGTATAGATAGTGACAGTATAGATAGTAACAGTATAGATGGTAACAGTATAGATGGTAACAGTATAGATGGTAACAGTATAGATAGTAACAGTATACATACAGTATAGATAGTAACAGTATACATACAGTATAGATAGTAACAGTATAGATAGTAACAGTATTGATAGTAACAGTATAGATAGTAACAGTATAGATAGTAACAGTATAGATAGTAACAGTATAGATAGTAACAGTATAGATAGTGACCGTATTGATAGTAACAGTATAGATAGTAACAGTATAGATGGTAACAGTATAGATAGTAACAGTATACATACAGTATAGATGGTAACAGTATAGATAGTGACAGTATAGATAGTAACAGTATAGATGGTAACAGTATAGATGGTAACAGTATAGATGGTAACAGTATAGATAGTAACAGTATACATACAGTATAGATAGTAACAGTATACATACAGTATAGATAGTAACAGTATAGATAGTAACAGTATTGATAGTAACAGTATAGATAGTAACAGTATAGATAGTAACAGTATACATACAGTATAGATAGTAACAGTGTAGATAGTAACAGTATAGATAGTAACAGTATTGATAGTAACAGTATAGATAGTAACAGTATAGATAGTAACAGTATACATACAGTATAGATAGTAACAGTGTAGATAGTAACAGTATAGATAGTAACAGTATAGATAGTAACAGTATAGATAGTGACAGTATAGATAGTAACAGTATAGATAGTAACAGTATAGATAGTAACAGTATAGATAGTAACAGTATAGATAGTAACAGTGTAGATAGTAACAGTATAGATAGTAACAGTATAGATAGTAACAGTATAGATAGTGACAGTATAGATAGTAACAGTATACATACAGTATAGATAGTAACAGTGTAGATAGTAACAGTATAGATAGTAACAGTATAGATAGTAACAGTATAGATAGTGACAGTATAGATAGTAACAGTATACATACAGTATAGATAGTAACAGTATAGATAGTAACAGTATAGATAGTAACAGTATAGATAGTAACAGTATAGATAGTAACAGTATAGATAGTGACAGTATAGATAGTAACAGTATAGATAGTGACAGTATAGATAGTAACAGTATACATACAGTATAGATAGTAACAGTATAGATAGTAACAGTATAGATAGTAACAGTATAGATAGTAACAGTATAGATAGTAACAGTATAGATAGTAACAGTATAGATAGTGACAGTATAGATAGTAACAGTATACATACAGTATAGATGGTAACAGTATAGATGGTAACAGTATAGATAGTGACAGTATAGATAGTAACAGTATACATACAGTATAGATGGTAACAGTATAGATAGTAACAGTATACATACAGTATAGATAGTAACAGTATAGATAGTAACAGTATAGATAGTAACAGTATAGATAGTAACAGTATAGATAGTAACAGTATACATACAGTATAGATAGTAACAGTGTAGATAGTAACAGTATAGATAGTGACAGTATAGATAGTAACAGTATAGATAGTAACAGTATACATACAGTATTGATAGTAACAGTGTAGATAGTAACAGTATAGATGGTAACAGTATAGATAGTAACAGTATAGATAGTAACAGTATAGATAGTAACAGTATACATACAGTATAGATAGTAACAGTGTAGATAGTAACAGTATAGATAGTGACAGTATAGATAGTAACAGTATAGACAGTAACAGTATAGATAGTAACAGTATAGATAGTAACAGTATACATACAGTATAGATAGTGACAGTATTGATAGTAACAGTATAGATAGTAACAGTATAGATAGTAACAGTATACATACAGTATAGATAGTGACAGTATAGATAGTAACAGTATAGACAGTAACAGTATAGATAGTAACAGTATAGATAGTAACAGTATACATACAGTATAGATAGTAACAGTATAGATAGTAACAGTATACATACAGTATAGATAGTGACAGTATTGATAGTAACAGTATAGATAGTAACAGTATAGATAGTAACAGTATAGATAGTAACAGTATTGATAGTAACAGTATAGATAGTAACAGTATACATACAGTATAGATAGTAACAGTATAGATAGTAACAGTATAGATAGTAACAGTATAGATGGTAAAAGTATAGACAGTAACAGTATATATAGTAACAGTATAGATAGTAACAGTATAGACAGTAACAGTATAGATAGTAACAGTATAGACAGTAACAGTATAGATAGTGACAGTATAGATGGTAACAGTATAGATAGTAACAGTATAGATGGTAACAGTATACATACAATATTGATAGTAACAGTATAGATAGTAACAGTATAGATAGTAACAGTATAGATGGTAACAGTATAGATAGTAACAGTATAGATGGTAACAGTATACATACAATATTGATAGTAACAGTATAGATAGTAACAGTATAGATAGTAACAGTATAGATAGTAACAGTATAGATGGTAACAGTATAGATGGTAACAGTATAGATAGTAACAGTATAGATAGTAACAGTATAGATGGTAACAGTATAGATGGTAACAGTATAGATAGTAACAGTATAGATAGTATTTTTTCTATTGTTTCACTTCAGCAGGATGCTTTGTTGTGGATTCTTCTTCTTCTCTCCCCACATCCCTGTAATGGCCATGGGGTATTCCTTAGTTAAAACCACACACACACACACACACACACACACACACACACACACACACACACACACACACACACACACACACACACACACACACACACACACACACACACACACACACACACACACACACACACTCCCAAGCATGTGGTTACACACACACACACACACACACACACACACACACACACACACACACACACACACACACACACACACACACACACACACACACACACACACACACACACACACACACACACACACACACACACACACACACACACACACACACACACACTGCCCAGGACTGTGGTCGAGCTAACTCTGACGTCAATGGAACAGTGTTCTCTCTCTTTGTTTTGGCCCTGGGAACAAACTAATGGTTGGGGGGTATAGAGTGTGTGTGTGTGTGTGTGTGTGTGTGTGTGTGTGTGTGTGTGTGTGTGTGTGTGTGTGTGTGTGTGTGTGTGTGTGTGTGTGTGTGTGTGGTTCTGATTGGATTTAACTGAGGATGTCAAGACTTTTACACTCAATCCTGTGAGAAATGGCATACATTATGTAATATATTATTACACTAAATATATTATATATTATATCATATTATATTCCACTTCTCTAAAAGTGCACAAGTAGACCTAACATAGTGACAGTAGCTAGTGGTTAGTAGACCTAACATAGTGACAGTAAGCCTGTGGTTAGTAGACCTAACATAGTGACAGTAGCTAGTGGTTAGTAGACCTAACATAGTGACAGTAGATAGTGGTTAGTAGACCTAACATAGTGACAGTAGCTAGTGGTTAGTAGACCTAACATAGTGACAGTAAGCCTGTGGTTAGTAGACCTAACATAGTGACAGTAGCTAGTGGTTAGTAGACCTAACATAGTGACAGTAAGCCTGTGGTTAGTAGACCTAACATAGTGACAGTAGATAGTGGTTAGTAGACCTAACATAGTGACAGTAGCTAGTGGTTAGTAGACCTAACATAGTGACAGTAGCTAGTGGTTAGTAGACCTAACATAGTGACAGTAGCTAGTGGTTAGTAGACCTAACATAGTGACAGTAGATAGTGGTTAGTAGACCTAACATAGTGACAGTAGCTAGTGGTTAGTAGACCTAACATAGTGACAGTAGCTAGTGGTTAGTAGACCTAACATAGTGACAGTAGCTAGTGGTTAGTAGACCTAACATAGTGACAGTAGCTAGTGGTTAGTAGACCTAACATAGTGACAGTAGCTAGTGGTTAGTAGACCTAACATAGTGACAGTAGCTAGTGGTTAGTAGACCTAACATAGTGACAGTAAGCCTGTGGTTAGTAGACCTAACATAGTGACAGTAGCTAGTGGTTAGTAGACCTAACATAGTGACAGTAAGCCTGTGGTTAGTAGACCTAACATAGTGACAGTAGCTAGTGGTTAGTAGACCTAACATAGTGACAGTAGCTAGTGGTTAGTAGACCTAACATAGTGACAGTAGCTAGTGGTTAGTAGACCTAACATAGTGACAGTAAGCCTGTGGTTTGTAGACCTAACATAGTGACAGTAGCTAGTGGTTAGTAGACCTAACATAGTGACAGTAAGCCTGTGGTTAGTAGACCTAACATAGTGACAGTAGCTAGTGGTTAGTAGACCTAACATAGTGACAGTAAGCCTGTGGTTAGTAGACCTAACATAGTGACAGTAGCTAGTGGTTAGTAGACCTAACATAGTGACAGTAGCTAGTGGTTAGCAGACCTAACATAGTGACAGTAAGCTAATGGTTAGCAGACCTAACATAGTGACAGTAGCTAGTGGTTTGTAGACCTAACATAGTGACAGTAAGCTAGTGGTTTGTAGACCTAACATAGTGACAGCAAGCTAATGGTTTGCAGACCTAACATAGTGACAGTAAGCTAATGGTTAGCAGACCTAACATAGTGACACCAAGCTAATGGTTAGCAGACCTAACATAGTGACAGCAAGCTAATGGTTTGCAGACCTAACATAGTGACAGTAAGCTAATGGTTAGCAGACCTAACATAGTGACACCAAGCTAATGGTTAGCAGACCTAACATAGTGACAGCAAGCTAATGGTTTGCAGACCTAACATAGTGACAGTAAGCTAATGGTTAGCAGACTTAACATAGTGACAGTAAGCTAATGGTTAGCAGACCTAACATAGTGACACCAAGCTAATGGTTAGCAGACCTAACATAGTGACAGCAAGCTAATGGTTTGCAGACCTAACATAGTGACAGTAAGCTAATGGTTAGCAGACCTAACATAGTGACACCAAGCTAATGGTTAGCAGACCTAACATAGTGACAGCAAGCTAATGGTTTGCAGACCTAACATAGTGACAGTAAGCTAATGGTTAGCAGACCTAACATAGTGACAGTAAGCTAATGGTTAGCAGACCTAACATAGTGACACCAAGCTAATGGTTAGCAGACCTAACATAGTGACAGCAAGCTAATGGTTTGCAGACCTAACATAGTGACAGTAAGCTAATGGTTAGCAGACCTAACATAGTGACACCAAGCTAATGGTTAGCAGACCTAACATAGTGACAGCAAGCTAATGGTTTGCAGACCTAACATAGTGACAGTAAGCTAATGGTTAGCAGACCTAACATAGTGACACCAAGCTAATGGTTAGCAGACCTAACATAGTGACAGCAAGCTAATGGTTTGCAGACCTAACATAGTGACAGTAAGCTAATGGTTAGCAGACCTAACATAGTGACAGTAAGCTAATGGTTAGCAGACCTAACATAGTGACAGCAAGCTAATGGTTTGCAGACCTAACATAGTGACAGTAAGCTAATGGTTAGCAGACTTAACATAGTGACAGTAAGCTAATGGTTAGCAGACCTAACATAGTGACACCAAGCTAATGGTTTGCAGACCTAACATAGTGACAGTAAGCTAATGGTTAGCAGACTTAACATAGTGACAGTAAGCTAATGGTTAGCAGACCTAACATAGTGACAGCAAGCTAATGGTTTGCAGACCTAACATAGTGACAGTAAGCTAATGGTTAGCAGACTTAACATAGTGACAGTAAGCTAATGGTTAGCAGACCTAACATAGTGACACCAAGCTAATGGTTAGCAGACCTAACATAGTGACACCAAGCTAATGGTTAGCAGACCTAACGTAGTGACAGTAAGCTAATGGTTAGCAGACCTAACATAGTGACACCAAGCTAATGGTTAGCAGACCTAACATAGTGACAGCAAGCTAATGGTTAGCAGACCTAACATAGTGACAGCAAGCTAATGGTTAGCAGACCTAACATAGTGACAGTAAGCTAATGGTTAGCAGACCTAACATAGTGACAGCAAGCTAATGGTTAGCAGACCTAACATAGTGACACCAAGCTAATGGTTAGCAGACCTAACATAGTGACACCAAGCTAATGGTTAGCAGACCTAACATAGTGACAGCAAGCTAATGGTTAGCAGACCTAACATAGTGACAGCAAGCTAATGGTTAGCAGACCTAACATAGTGACAGTAAGCTAATGGTTAGCAGACCTAACGTAGTGACAGTAAGCTAATGGTTAGCAGACCTAACGTAGTGACAGTAAGCTAATGGTTAGCAGACCTAACATAGTGACACCAAGCTAATGGTTAGCAGACCTTTATTACCTAACATAGTGACAGCAAGCTAATGGTTAGCAGACCTAACATAGTGACAGCAAGCTAATGGTTAACCATTACAACCAAGACTTTACGGCTAATCCATTAGAGGGCACTTCTAAATGCCTCGTGAGCTTATTGAAGTTTCTAACCCCATCAGAACTCAAAATATAAGCTTTTCTTTTATTCTTTGTTGATGAACAATGTAGTTTTAAACAAACATTTACATAGCCTCCAAACATGATTGAAACTATAATTTCGATCTCATGGATGGTCAGTCCTTGCATCCATAGCTATTTGTGACCGACCGCATCGATTTGGTCTCATGTAATACATTAGATTTTTTATTTTGTATTTTTACGTTGGATAAAAGTCGAGACTCAGAGCTAGAAAAGGGTATATCAATCACTACAGTTGAGGAAAAATAGGAAAGTGATTCTGCTTTGAAAGTTGATCAACTTTAACCTCACTTTTGAGAAAATGGCCCTTGAATTTGTTTGGTTAACCTACTGGAGAGCCCATTCAGTCTTAGCCCCGCCCATCTCGTTAAGGATTCACATGTGAGGCCATGTACTGAACAACCAAAGATTTCCAGACTAAAAGGATGGTTTATAATACTTCTATGGACAGTTGTCGCGGTGACATCGTGAACATTCTAAAGGATGGTTTATATTACTTCTATCGACAGTTGTCATGGTGACATCGTGAGCATTCTAAAGGATGGTTTATATTATAATAATATAATATATGCCATTTAGCAGACGCTTTTATCCAAAACGACTTACAGTCATGTGTGCATACATTCTACGTATATTACTTCTATGGACAGTTGTCGCGGTGACATCGTGAGCATTCTAAAGGATGGTTTATATTACTTCTATGGACAGTTGTCGCGGTGACATCGTGAGCATTCTAAAGGATGGTTTAGATTACTTCTATTGACAGTTGTCACGGTGACGTTGTGAGCATTCTAAAGGATGGTTTATAATACTTCTATGGACAGTTGTCGCGGTGACATCGTGAGCATTCTAAAGGATGGTTTATATTACTTCTATGGACAGTTGTCGCGGTGACATCGTGAACATTCTAAAGGATGGTTTATACTACGTCTATGGACAGTTGTCGCGGTGACATCGTGAACATTCTATTGTCGTCTGACACCAAGCTTGTCGTTGTCGTTGTGTAAAAGTATGAACACATAAACGTCATGTCATGTCAGCAGCCTGGTGGTTCAAAATAGCAAAATTAGTGTATTTTAACACCAATAAATCCACCCTTTTTTAAAAGGAATTTAGTACATGTCAGTAGCAAACCAGGCAACTAAAAGCAATTATTTGATATTTTTAAAACCTTTGTGGTATCCAGTTGGTATTTACAGTCTTGTCTCATCGCTGCAGCTCCCGTACGGGCTTAGGAGAGGCATAAGTCAAGAGCCATGCATCCTCCGAAACACAACACAACAAAGCCGCACTGCATCTTGACACAATGCCCACTTAACCCAGACGCACCAATGTGTCGGTGGAAACACCATACACCTGGCGACCATGTCAGCGTGCACTGCTCCCAGCCCGCCACAGGAGTCGCTAGTGCGCGATGAGACAAGAACATCCCTGCCGGTCAAACCCTCCCCAACCCGGACAACACTGGGCCAATGGTGCGCTGCCCAATGGGCCTCCCGGTCACGGCTGGCTGCAACAGAGCCTGGACTTGAACCCAGAATCTCTAGTAGCACAGCTAGCACTGCGATGATGTGTCTTAGACCACTGCGCCACTCTGGAGGTCTGTAAAACTACTTTTTTTTAACCCTTCACTTTAGCTCATTTTTCTTCATTATTACAGGAAATTAAACTCACAACAAGATCATTATTTACAAGTTAATAATAGCTTACGGTTGTGAGGAAATAAAAGCAGGGCTTTCTACTGGAGAAATGTAGAACTTGGACACTGTCTCGTTGGCCTAACGTTATATCCTCATTTGACTTTGGTGCAGGTTATAAAATCAATGTTGATGTTTTAAATGCACAGGATATACAGAGTTGATGTTTTAAATGCACAGGATATACAGAAGGTACAGAGTTGATGTTTTAAATGCACAGGATATACAGAAGGTACAGAGTCGATGTGTTAAATGCACAGGATATACAGAGTTGATGTTTTAAATGCACAGGATATACAGAAGGTACAGAGTTGATGTTTTAAATGCACAGGATATACAGAAGGTACAGAGTCGATGTGTTAAATGCACAGTACAGAGTCGATGTGTTAAATGCACAGGATATACAGAAGGTACAGAGTTGATGTTTTAAATGCACAGGATATACAGAAGGTACAGAGTCGATGTGTTAAATGCACAGGATATACAGAGTTGATGTTTTAAATGCACAGGATATACAGAAGGTACAGAGTCGATGTGTTAAATGCACAGGATATACAGAGTTGATGTTTTAAATGCACAGGATATACAGAAGGTACAGAGTTGATGTTTTAAATGCACAGGATATACAGAAGGTACAGAGTCGATGTGTTAAATGCACAGGATATACAGAGTTGATGTTTTAAATGCACAGGATATACAGAAGGTACAGAGTCTATGTGTTAAATGCACAGGATATACAGAGTTGATGTTTTAAATGCACAGGATATACAGAAGGTACAGAGTTGATGTTTTAAATGCACAGGATATACAGAGTTGATGTTTTAAATGCACAGGATATACAGAAGGTACAGAGTTGATGTTTTAAATGCACAGGATATACAGAAGGTACAGAGTCGATGTGTTAAATGCACAGGATATACAGAAGGTACAGAGTTGATGTTTTAAATGCACAGGATATACAGAGTTGATGTTTTAAATGCACAGGATATACAGAGTTGATGTTTTAAATTCACAGGATATACAGAAGGTACAGAGTCGATGTGTTAAATGCACAGGATATACAGAGTTGATGTTTTAAATGCACAGGATATACAGAAGGTACAGAGTTGATGTTTTAAATGCACAGGATATACAGAAGGTACAGAGTTGATGTTTTAAATGCACAGGATATACAGAAGGTACAGAGTTGATGTTTTAAATGCACAGGATACACAGAAGGTGCAGTGAAATGGTTACTGGCACAGCAGAGTATTTTGTTTAGACATGTAGCTAGCTAGCTAGCTAAACAATTATCCATACTCATAACGTTACTACCCTGCATGAATCTGTAGCTAAAGCTAACCAACCAGGTTCAATGTTAGCTGGCTAGCTAAACAATTATCCATACTCATAACGTTACTACCCTGCATGAATCTGTAGCTAAAGCTAACCAACCAGGTTCAATGTTAGCTGGCTAGCTAAACAATTATCCATACTCATAACGTTACTACCCTGCATGAATCTGTAGCTAAAGCTAACCAACCAGGTTCAATGTTAGCTAGCTAGCTAAAGAATTATCCATACTCATAACGTTACTACCCGTCATGAATCTGTAGCTAAAGCTAACCAACCAGGTTCAATGTTAGCTAGCTAACATTAGGCTATAACGAGCAATGCAAATGGCTCTGAGATAAGAATAATATTACTACACAGATCATACACTTAACGTTAGCTAGGGAGCCAGCTAGCGTTAGCTAGGGAGCCAGCTAACATTAGCTAGGGAGCCAGCTAACGTTAGTTAGGGAGCCATTGACGTTAGCTAGCTAAACAGTACCCTTTAACTGGAAATGAAAACTACTGTCTGACAAAATTAGAAAAGTGTAATGTGTAGCTAGGTAGACTATTTTACCCGTATCCAGGGATGGACACTTCTCCCTCTCTGTCACGGACGCCATAGTTGCCCTTAGTTTGAAGATGTAATCCAGAGTGTTTTATACAACAGCCTTCTGTGTGTTCTCTTTTTGACTCCCTCTGCATATTTGCAATCAAACACCAGAATTTTCCTCATATCCTTATGTGTCATACTAATTCAACTGATTTCAAAACTCGGTCCTCCAGGAAGTGGAGAGCAACACTTTTGCAGTTCTACTACGTGATATATATATTTTTAAAATTATGCTAGAGGGGATTACCTACACATACTGACCAGCTGATATTATAGACAGAAGCGTGTTAAATGGCAGACCAATCCTTACTCTTCTCTCTCGGCTTGTCCAGCCCATCCATTATCTAAGCCAATCATGTCCAGCGGGATGGTTGCTGTCTTGTTCCGTGGCTAAAACCAACTCGACTGGTAATTTAACAATTGTATTCGTATTTACAGATGGCCCTACAAGTTTGTTATTAATTAAGGCACGTGAAAGTTTACATGTTCCAGAAGGCATTTCTGCCAAAGAAAACGCATTTTGATAAAATAAAAAAAAACTTGTGAAATTCAAATGCCTGTGAAGTAGTTTCCTGAAATGAGTTACGTTTACCAAATCAGTGGAGGGGCGAGACTTTGTTATTCATTTAACTGAAGATTTCCCCTTTAAAGAGAGTGTTCTGTCAGTCGTCCTGTCTGCTTTGACAGGTTGTGTGTGTGTGTGTGTGTGTGTGTGTGTGTGTGTGTGTGTGTGTGTGTGTGTGTGTGTGTGTGTGTGTGTGTGTGTGTGTGTGTGTGTGTGTGTGTGTGTGTGTGTGTGTGTGTGTGTGTGTGTGTGTGTGTGTGTGTGTGTGTGTGTGTGTGTCTGTGTTTGTGCGTTAATGACAGCTAGCTAGCCGAGCGTTTCCCGAAACGTTTCGCTTGACTGCTAACACATGGACCTTGTGATGGATTTCTCCAAACGGAGTGCTATATTAAAACTGGATTAAGTACTTTAGCAGACTGCCTGCACTTCTCTTCTGGCATACCTAGACATGACAAACACACACACACACACACACACACAC
>NC_060193.1:5369342-5379342 GCF_021184085.1 Oncorhynchus gorbuscha
CCGTACAGCTAGCATTACAGGAGGTGTGTTTATTTGACTGCCGTACAGCTAGCATTACAGGAGGTGTGTTTATTTGACTGCCGTACAGCTAGCATTACAGGAGGTGTGTTTATTTAACTGCCGTACAGCTAGCAGCACAGGAGGTGTGTTTATTTGACTGCCGTACAGCTAGCATTACAGGAGGTGTGTTTATTTGACTGCCGTACAGCTAGCAGCACAGTATCTCTGTTTGGCACACAGTACGTGTAACACACTCAGTTGTCTGACAGTAACACCTTCAAGGATGGTCATTTACACACACACACGCACACACACACACACTCACGCGCACACACACACACACACACACACACACACACACACACACACACACACACACACACACACACACACACACACACACACACACACACACACACACACACACACACAGACACACACACACACACACACAGACACACACACACACACACACACACACACACACACACACACACACACACACACACACACACACACACACACACACACACACACACACACACACACACAGACACACACACACACACACACACACACACACACACACACACACACACACACACACACACACACACACACACACACACACACACACACACACACACACACACACACACGGTGGAAAATAGATGCATATTCTTTGTTACCATTTGAAAGAAAAACACTTTGAAGTTTGTGGAAATGTGAAATGAATGTAGAATAAAATTAAACATTTGTTCTGGGTTAAAGATAATGCAAAGAAAAAAAACATGTTTTTTTTAAAAATCATCTTTGAAATGCAAGAGAACGGCCACAATGTTTAACTGAAGTTGGGGCGGCAGCGTAGCCTAGTGGTTAGAGCGTTGGACTAGTAACCGGAAGGTTGCAAGTTCATATCCCCGAGCTGACAAGGTACAACTTTGTCGTTCTGCCCCTGAACAAGGCATTTAACCCCACTGTTCCCAGGCCGTCATTGAAAATTATATTATTATTATTTATTAAAATATACATTTGTTCTTAATAAGGAAGTTGCAGAATACAGTTCCCTGGCAGGAACATCACTCAGCGGAGTTTCAGAGCGCCACCTATAGTTTTTGATAAAACTCAAACTGTCATTAAACTTTCATTAAAATACACATTCAAGGTAGTGAATTAAAGCTACAATCGTTGTGAATCTATCCACCAAGTCAGATTTGTAAAATGCTTTACGGCGAAAGCATGAGAAGCTATTATCTGATAGCATGTACCCCAAAAATACTGCAACGTCACCTAACGACAGATTTTGCGGTAGCCAGCGCTACCCAAAACGCAGAAATAAAACATAAAACATTCATTACCTTTGACGAGCTTCTTTCTTGGCACTCCTAGATGTCCCATAAACATCATTTTGGGTCTTTTTTCGATTAAATCGGTCCATATATAGCCTAGATAACGATCTATGAAGACTGTGTGAACAACAGAAAAAATTGCGTTTTCTAACGTAACGTCATTTTTTTAAATTAAAAAAGTAGACGATAAACTTTCACAAAACACTTCGAAATACTTTTGTAATGCAACTTTAGGTATTAGTAAACATTAATAAGCGATCGAATTGATCACGAGGCAATGTATATTCTTTAGCTGTCCGTCTGGAAATAATGTCCGGGTAAATCTCAACCAAAATATCCGGTCGGAGACCAGAACAAATGGCTTGTCTCTTCTTCGTTTGACCAAGAAACAAATCGTAGGCAAATGACAAGACTGTTGACATCGTGTGGAAGCTGTAGGTATTGCAACCTCAGCCCCATTTAATGTGGTTTGCCTTTAACAATGGGTTGAAGTGGCGGATGGATATATTTTTCCATTTTCAGTGATCAGATTTTCCTCCACTTTTCGATGAAACGCACGTTCTGTTATAGTCACAGCCGTGATTTAACCAGTTTTAGAAACGTCTGAGTGTTTTCTATCCACACATACTAATCATATGCATATACTATATTCCTGGCATGAGTAGCAGGGTGCTGAAATGTTGCGCGATTTTTAACAAAAAGCTGCGAAAATTCGCAACTTATTAATAGGTTTTATCTGACTTGCCTAGTTAAATAAAGGTTAAATTAAAAAAATAAGTTTAGGCGCAATATAGATTTTGGCCACTAGATGGCAGCAGTGCATGTTGAACGTTTTAGACTGTTGTATCAAATGTTGTATCAAGACTGCCCAAATGTGCCTAATTGGTTCTTGAATACATTTATTAAATACAAGTTCATAGCTGTGTACTCTCCTCAACCAACAGCATGGTATTCTTTCACTGTAATAGCTACTGAAATTTGGACAGTGCAGTTAGATTAACCTCTTAAGTCGACCCGACACGCATGCGTGCCATCTAGCCATCTGGAAATGCAAATGCGCTACGCTAAATGCTAATAGCACTCGTTACAACTCAAACGTTCATTAAAACACACATGCAGGGTACTGAATTAAAGCTACACTCGTTGTGAATCCAGGCAACAAGTCAGATTTTTAAAATGCTTTTCGGCGAAAGCATGAGAAGCTATTATCTGATAGCATGTAACACCCCAAAAGACCCACGTAAACAAAATAATTAGACGTAAACAAAATAATTAGCATAGTCGGCGCTACACAAACCGCACAAATAAAATATAAAACATTCATTACCTTTGACGATCTTCTTTGTTGGCACTCCTAGATGTCCCATAAACATCACTATTGGGTCTTTTTTTCGATTAAATCGGTCCATATATAGCCTAAATATCGATCTATGAAGAGTGTGTGATCCAGGAAAAAACACTGTTTTAAAACGCAACGTCATTTTTTTCAATTAAAAAAGTCGACGATAAACTTTCACAAAACACTTCGAAATACTTTTGTGATCTTTATACTTTAGGTATTAGTAAACGTTAACAAGAATGTAAGCTTTCTGCCCATATCAGATATGTCTATGTCCTGAGAAATGTTGTTGTTACTTACACAACCTCATGCTAATCACATTAGCGCACGTTAGCTCAACCGTACCGATCTCGTAGAAGTTCAAAAACACAAGAGACAATAGTACATTTTACAAATGTAAGCAAGGTTTTAAATGATTATATCTTAGTTAAATGTTATATATGTGGCTTCTTGCGGTTTGATTTGTTTTGGCTCACTGACCATCCGTTCAAGAATAAAATTATGAGTTGATGACCCCTAATCACATCTATATAGGTTATAATCACATCTATATAGGTTATAACCACATCTATATAGGTTATAACCACATTTATATAGGTTATAACCAAGTCTATATAGGTTATAATCACATCTATATAGGTTATAACCAAGTCTATATAGGTTATAATCACATCTATATAGGTTATAACCAAGTCTATATAGGTTATAATCACATCTATATAGGTTATAATCACATCTATATAGGTTATAATCACATCTATATAGGTTATAATCACATCTATATAGGTTATAACCAAGTCTATATAGGTTATAATCACATCTATATAGGTTATAATCACATCTATATAGGTTATAACCAAGTCTATATAGGTTATAATAACGTCTATATAGGTTATAATCACATCTATATAGGTTATAACCAAGTCTATATAGGTTATAATAACGTCTATATAGGTTATAATCACATCTATATAGGTTATAACCAAGTCTATATAGGTTATAATCACATCTATATAGGTTATAACCAAGTCTATATAGGTTATAATCAAGTCTATATAGGTTATAATCACATCTATATAGGTTATAATAACGTCTATATAGGTTATAACCAAGTCTATATAGGTTAAAATCACATCTATATAGGTTATAATAACGTCTATATAGGTTATAACCAAGTCTATATAGGTTATAATAACGTCTATATAGGTTATAATCACATCTATATAGGTTATAATAACGTCTATATAGGTTATAATCACATCTATATAGGTTATAACCAAGTCTATATAGGTTATAATAACGTCTATATAGGTTATAATCACATCTATATAGGTTATAACCAAGTCTATATAGGTTATAATAACGTCTATATAGGTTATAATCACATCTATATAGGTTATAACCAAGTCTATATAGGTTATAATAACGTCTATATAGGTTATAATCACATCTATATAGGTTATAACCAAGTCTATATAGGTTATAATCACATCTATATAGGTTATAACCAAGTCTATATAGGTTATAATCACATCTATATAGGTTATAACCAAGTCTATATAGGTTATAATAACGTCTATATAGGCTAAAACCAAGTCTATATAGGTTGTAATAACGTCTATATAGGTTATAATCACATCTATATAGGCTAAAACCACATCTATATAGGTTATAATCACATCTATATAGGCTAAATCCAAGTCTATATAGGTTATAACCAAGTCTATATAGGCTAAAACCAAGTCTATATAGGTTATAACCAAGTCTATATAGGTTATAACCAAGTCTATATAGGCTATAATCACGTCTATATAGGTTATAATCACGTCTATATAGGCTATTTCCACATCTATAAGGTTATAATAATGTTATAATAACCAAGTCTATATAGGTTATAATCACATCTATATAGGCTATAACCAAGTCTATATAGGTTATAATCAATCTATATAGGTTATAACCAAGTCTATATAGGTTATAATCACGTCTATATAGGTTATAACCACATCTATATAGGCTATAACCACATCTATATAGGTTATAACCAAGTCTATATAGGTTATAATCACGTCTATATAGGTTATAACCACATCTATATAGGTTATAATCACATCTATATAGGTTATAATAACGTCTATATAGGTTATAACCAAGTCTAAATAGGTTAAAATCACATCTATATAGGTTATAATAACGTCTATATAGGTTATAACCACATCTATATAGGTTATAACCAAGTCTATATAGGTTATAATAACGTCTATATAGGCTAAAACCAAGTCTATATAGGTTATAACCAAGTCTATATAGGCTAAAACCAAGTCTATATAGGTTATAATAACGTCTATATAGGCTATAACCAAGTCTATATAGGTTCTAATAACGTCTATATAGGTTATAATAACGTCTATATAGGTTATAACCAAGTTTATATAGGTTATAATAATGTCTGTATAGGTTATAATAAAGTCTATATAGGTTATAACCACGTCTATATAGGCTATAACCACATCTATATAGGTTATAACCAAGTCTATATAGGTTATAACCAAGTCTATATAGGCTATAATCACGTCTATATAGGTTATAATCACATCTATATAGGCTATTTCCACATCTATATAGGTTATAATAACGTCTATATAGGTTATAACCAAGTCTATATAGGTTATAATCACATCTATATAGGCTATAACCAAGTCTATATAGGTTATAATCACATCTATATAGGTTATAACCAAGTCTATATAGGTTATAATCACGTCTATATAGGTTATAACCACATCTATATAGGCTATAACCACATCTATATAGGTTATAACCAAGTCTATATAGGTTATAATCACGTCTATATAGGTTATAACCACATCTATATAGGTTATAACCAAGTCTATATAGGTTATAATCACATCTATATAGGTTATAACCACATCTATATAGGTTATAACCAAGACTATATAGGTTATAATAACGTCTATATAGGTTATAATAACGTCTATATAGGTTATAACCACATCTATATAGGTTATAATAACGTCTATATAGGTTATAATAACGTCTATATAGGTTATAACCACATCTATATAGCTTATAACCACATCTATATAGGTTATAATAACGTCTATATAGGTTATAACCACATCTATATAGGTTATAATAACGTCTATATAGGTTATAACCACATCTATATAGGTTATAACCACATCTATATAGGCTATAACCACATCTATATAGGTTATAATAACGTCTATATAGGTTATAACCACATCTATATAGGTTATAACCACATCTATATAGGTTATAACCATATCTATATAGGCTATAACCACATCTATATAGGTTATAATAACGTCTATATAGGCTATAACCACATCTATATAGGTTATAATAACGTCTATATAGGCTATAACCACACCTATATAGGTTATAACCACGTCTATATAGGTTATAATAACGTCTATATAGGTTATAATAATGTCTATATAGGCTATAACCACATCTATATAGGTTATAATAATGTCTATATAGGTTATAATAACGTCTATATAGGCTATAACCACATCTATATAGGTTATAACCACATCTATATAGGTTATAATCACATCTATATAGGTTATAATAACGTTTATATAGGTTATAATAACGTCTATATAGGTTATAATAACGTCTATATGGGTTATAACCACATCTATATAGGTTATAACCAAGTCTATATAGGCTATAACCACTTCTATATAGGTTATAATAACGTCTAAATAGGCTATAATAACGTCTATATAGGTTATAATAACGTCTATATAGGTTATAATCACATCTATATAGGTTATAATAATGTCTATATAGGTTATAACCACATCTATATAGGTTATAACCACATCTATATAGGTTATAATCACGTCTATATAGGTTATAATCACGTCTATATAGGTTATAATAACGTCTATATAGGTTATAACCACATCTATATAGGTTATAACCACATCTATATAGGTTATAACCACATCTATATAGGTTATAACCACATCTATATAGGTTATAATAACGTCTATATAGGTTATAATCACATCTATATAGGTTATAACCACATCTATATAGGTTATAATCACATCTATATAGGTTATAACCACATCTATATAGGTTATAACCACATCTATATAGGTTATAATAACGTCTATATAGGTTATAACCACATCTATATAGGTTATAACCACATCTATATAGGTTATAACCACATCTATATAGGTTATAATAACGTCTATATAGGTTATAACCACATCTATATAGGTTATAATAACGTCTATATAGGTTATAACCACATCTATATAGGTTATAACCACATCTATATAGGTTATAACCACATCTATATAGGTTATAACCACGTCTATATAGGTTATAACCACATCTATATAGGTTATAACCACGTCTATATAGGTTATAACCACGTCTATATAGGTTATAATAACGTCTATATAGGTTATAACCACGTCTATATAGGTTATAACCACGTCTATATAGGCTATAACCACGTCTATATAGGTTATAACCACATCTATATAGGTTATAACCAAGTCTATATAGGTTATAACCACATCTATATAGGTTATAACCACATCTATATAGGTTATAACCACGTCTATATAGGTTATAACCACATCTATATAGGTTATAATAACGTCTATATAGGTTATAACCACATCTATATAGGTTATAATAACGTCTATATAGGCTATAACCACACCTATATAGGTTATAACCACGTCTATATAGGTTATAATAACGTCTATATAGGTTATAATAATGTCTATATAGGCTATAACCACATCTATATAGGTTATAATAATGTCTATACAGGTTATAATAACGTCTATATAGGCTATAACCACGTCTATATAGGTTATAATAACGTCTATATAGGTTATAATAACGTCTATATAGGCTATAACCACATCTATATAGGCTATAATAACGTCTATATAGGTTATAATAACGTCTATATAGGTTATAATCACATCTATATAGGTTATAATAATATCTATATAGGTTATAACCACATCTATATAGGTTATAACCACATCTATATAGGTTATAATCACGTCTATATAGGTTATAATCACGTCTATGTAGGTTATAATAACGTCTATATAGGTTATAACCACATCTATATAGGTTATAACCACATCTATATAGGTTATAACCACATCTATATAGGTTATAACCACATCTATATAGGTTATAATAACGTCTATATAGGTTATAATCACATCTATATAGGTTATAACCACATCTATATAGGTTATAATCACATCTATATAGGTTATAACCACATCTATATAGGTTATAACCACATCTATATAGGTTATAATAACGTCTATATAGGTTATAACCACATCTATATAGGTTATAACCACATCTATATAGGTTATAACCACATCTATATAGGTTATAATAACGTCTATATAGGTTATAACCACATCTATATAGGTTATAATAACGTCTATATAGGTTATAATCTATATAGGTTATAACCACATCTATATAGGTTATAACCCCATCTATATAGGTTATAACCATGTCTATACAGGGTTATAACCACATCTATATAGGTTATAACCACGTCTATATAGGTTATAACCACGTCTATATAGGTTATAATAACGTCTATATAGGATATAACCACGTCTATATAGGTTATAACCACGTCTATATAGGCTATAACCACGTCTATATAGGTTATAACCACATCTATATAGGTTATAACCAAGTCTATATAGGTTATAACCACATCTATATAGGTTATAACCACATCTATATAGGTTATAACCACGTCTATATAGGTTATAACCAAGTCTATATAGGTTATAATAACGTCTATATAGGCTAAAACCAAGTCTATATAGGTTGTAATAACGTCTATATAGGTTATAATAACATCTATATAGGTTATAACCAAGTCTATATAGGTTATAATCACATCTATATAGGTTATAACCAAGTCTATATAGGTTATAATCAAGTCTATATAGGTTATAATCACATCTATATAGGTTATAATAACGTCTATATAGGTTATAACCAAGTCTATATAGGTTATAATCACATCTATATAGGTTATGAGTTGGGCCTCCTGGTGAAGGTGCTGTGGGCCATCTGGATGAGTTGGGCCTCCTGGTGAAGGTGCTGTGGGCCATCTGGATGAGTTGGGCCTCCTGGTGAAGGTGCTGTGGGTCCTCTGGATGAGTTGGGCCTCCTGGTGAAGGTGCTGTGGGCCATCTGGATGAGTTGGGCCTCCTGGTGAAGGTGCTGTGGGCCATCTGGATGAGTTGGGCCTCCTGGTGAAGGTGCTGTGGGTCCTCTGGATAAGATGGGCCTCCTGGTGAAGGTGCTGTGGGTCCTCTGGATGAGTTGGGCCTCCTGGTGAAGGTGCTGTGGGTCCTCTGGATAAGATGGGCCTCCTGGTGAAGGTACTGTGGGTCCTCTGGATAAGATGGGCCTCCTGGTGAAGGTGCTGTGGGTCCTCTGGATAAGATGGGCCTCCTGGTGAAGGTGCTGTGGGTCCTCTGGATGAGTTGGGCCTCCTGGTGAAGGTGCTGTGGGTCCTCTGGATAAGATGGGCCTCCTGGTGAAGGTACTGTGGTTTGTCTTGATGAAATGGACCTCCTGGTGGCGGTACTGTGGGTCCTCTGGATGAGTTGGGCCTCCTGGTGAAGGTGCTGTGGGTCCTCTGGATAAGATGGGCCTCCTGGTGAAGGTACTGTGGTTTGTCTTGATGAAATGGACCTCCTGGTGGCGGTACTGTGGGTCCTCTGGATGAGATGGGCCTCCTGGACGAGGTGGTCACATTGGAATTCTATCGAGCCTTGCCCTTTTCCTGGATCTGTGTCCACAGCGCTCTCGTACATATCATCCAGAGTTCACACACACACACACACACACACACACACACACACACACACACACACACACACACACACACACACACACACACACACACACACACACACACACACACACACACACACACACACACACACACACACACAGACACGCAGACACACACACCCACCAAGGATTGTCTCAATGGATTGGTCCCTTGCCCCAGTATGTGTGTCTTGGACGTAAACCTGTGTTGTTCTTATTGAACCATGTCATCTCTCTCCTACCGGACAGGAAGCTCGCAGGTCACATGGACACACACACACACACACACACACACACACACACACACACACACACACACACACACACACACACACACACACACACACACACACACACACACACACACACACACACACACACACACACACACACA
>NC_060193.1:5384342-5401842 GCF_021184085.1 Oncorhynchus gorbuscha
GAATCTCTGAATTTCGAACTAAAGAACATTAGAATCTCTGAATTTAGAACTAAAGAATATTAGAATCTCTGAACTTAGAACTAAAGAATATTAGAATCTCTGAACTTAGAACTAAAGAAAATTAGAATCTCTGAATTTAGAACTAAAGAATATTAGAATCTCTGAACTTAGAACTAAAGAATATTAGAATGTAGGGGACTCACAAGGAACTGTGATGTCCTTCATACCTAACTAGGGGCAACTAGAGGGCAAATTATTAAAGAAATCCACAAAACATACACCACCCATCGGTCTATGTACTGCTATTATGTGGCATTAAATAACAACGTAAATCATTTGAAGTCCAGAAAGCCACAGTTTTGTCTCGTACCACTTCTATGGTGAAAAAGGAACCTTTCTTCAAAAACATGCCAAGTCTATTCTTGTATTTCTCTGGTTTCTCCGCCACCAATCTGCACTAAGTACACACACACACAGACACACACACACACACACACACACACACACACACACACACACACACACACACACACACACACACACACACACACACACACACACACACACACACACACACACACACACACACACACACACACACACACACACACACACACACACACACACACACACACACACACACACACACACACACACACACACACACACACACACACACACACACACACACACACACACACACACACACACACACACACACACACACACACACACACACACACACACACACACACACATAGAAAGAGACAAACACACACAGAAAGAGACAAACACACACACACACACACAGACATTTAGGGATAGCCTTAGCTTGCCAGACACACACACACACACACAGATGTTTAAGGATAGCCTTAGCTTGCCAGACACACACATACACACACACACACACACACACACACAGACACAGATGTTTAGAGATAGCCTTAGCTTGCCAGACACACGCACGCACATGCACACACACACACACACACACACACACACACACACACACACACACACACACACACACACACACACACACACACACACACACACACACACACACACACACACACACACACACACACACACACACACACACACACACACACACAGTAATTTGCAAGTTGGACCCTTCTCAATCCCTTGTTGTCAGCTATCTGTCTCTGTCATGTTATAGTTCTCCAATGACTCAGAACACATACTAACCTGGTTGGAACCAAGGAAGTTTAGAATACAAACTAACCTGGTTGGAACCAAGGAAGTTTAGAATACAAACTAACCTGGTTGGAACCAAGGAAGTTTAGAATACAAACTAACCTGGTTGGAACCAAGGAAGTTTAGAACACAAACTAACCTGGTTGGAACCAAGGAAGTTTAGAATACAAACTAACCTGGTTGGAACCAAGGAAGTTTAGAACACAAACTAACCTGGTTGGAACCAAGGAAGTTTAGAACACAAACTAACCTGGTTGGAACCAAGGAAGTTTAGAATACAAACTAACCTGGTTGGAACCAAGGAAGTTTAGAACACAAACTAACCTGGTTGGAACCAAGGAAGTTTAGAACACAAACTAACCTGGTTGGAACCAAGGAAGTTTAGAATACAAACTAACCTGGTTGGAACCATGGAAGTTTAGAACACAAACTAACCTGGTTGGAACCAAGGAAGTTTAGAACACAAACTAACCTGGTTGGAACCATGGAAGTTTAGAATACAAACTAACCTGGTTGGAACCAAGGAAGTTTAGAATACAAACTAACCTGGTTGGAACCAAGGAAGTTTAGAATACAAACTAACCTGGTTGGAACCAAGGAAGTTTAGAATACAAACTAACTGTCATGTTTTGTCATTTATTATCTTGTCTTGTCCCTGTGCTTCCCATTCTATTCGTTTCCCTCTGCTGGTCTTATTAGGTTCTTTCCCTCTTTCTATCCCTCTCTCTCCCCCTCCCTCTTTCACTCTCTCGCTCTCTCTTCTCTCTATCGTTCCGTTCCTGCTCCCAGCTGTTCCTATTCCCCTAATCAATCATTTAGTCTTCCCACACCTGTTCCCGATCCTTTCCCCTGATTAGAGTCCCTATTTCTTCCTTTGTGTTCCGTTCCTGTCCTGTCGGTTCCTTGTTTAGAATTCACCGTGCTGTGATTGTGTATCGCCCTGTCGTGTCGTGTTTTCCTCAGATGCTGCGTGGTGAGCAGGTGTCTGAGTCTGTCTGGTTCGAGTGCCTTCCCGAGGCAACCTGCTGTTCACCTGCTGTTCAAGATCGAGTCTCCAGTTGGTCCTCGTCATTTCGAGTGAAAGTTGTGTTTTTTTGTTTGTATTCACTTTTCTGGATTAAAGACTCTGTTTTCGCCAAGTCGCTTTTGGGTCCTCTTTCACCTGCATGACAGAAGGAACCGACCAAGGAATGGACCCAGCGACTTCAGACGCTCGTTACACTGCCGTCGAGATCCAAGGAGCCATGCTCGGCAGACACGAGCAGGAATTGTCTGCTGCTCGCCATGCCGTGGAGAACCTGGCCGCTCAGGTTTCCGACCTCTCTGGACAGTTCCAGAGTCAACGTCTCGTGCCACCTGTTACTTCCTGGCCTGCCGAGCCTCCAGAACCTAGGGTTAATAACCCACCTTGCTACTCCGGGCAGCCCACTGAGTGCCGCTCCTTTCTCACGCAGTGTGAGATTGTGTTCTCTCTCCAACCCAACACATACTCTAGAGAGAGAGCTCGGGTTGCTTACGTCATTTCACTCCTTACTGGCCGGGCTCGAGAATGGGGCACAGCTATCTGGGAGGCAAGGGCTGATTGCTCTAACAAGTTCCAGAACTTTAAAGAGGAGATGATTCGGGTTTTTGACCGTTCAGTTTTTGGTAGGGAGGCTTCTAGGGCCCTGGCTTCCTTATGCCAAGGTGAACGGTCCATAACGGATTATTCTATTGAGTTTCGCACTCTTGCTGCCTCTAGTGAGTGGAACGAGCCGGCGCTGCTCGCTCGTTTTCTGGAGGGACTCCACGCAGTGGTTAAGGATGAGATTCTCTCCCGGGAGGTTCCTTCAGATGTGGACTCTTTGATTGCTCTCGCCATCCGCATAGAACGACGGGTAGATCTTCGTCACCGGGCTCGTGGAAGAGAGCTCGCATCAACGGTGTTTCCCTGCTCCGCATCGCAACCATCTCCTCCTCTGGCTCAGAGACTGAGCCCATGCAGTTGGGAGGGATTCGCATCTCGACTAAGGAGAGGGAACGGAGGATCACCAACCGCCTGTGCCTCTATTGCGGAGTTGCTGGACATTTTGTTAATTCATGTCCAGTAAAAGCCAGAGCTCATCTGTAAGCGGAGGGCTACAGGTGAGCGCAACTACTCAAGTCTCTCCATCTAAATCCTGTACTACTTTGTCGGTCCATCTACGCTGGACCGGTTCGGGTGCTACATGTAGTGCCTTGATAGACTCTGGGGCTGAGGGTTGTTTCATGGACGAAGCATGGGTTCGGAAACATGACATTCCTTTCAGAGAGTTAGAGAAGCTTACGCCCATGTTCGCCTTAGATGGTAGTCATCTTCCCAGTATCAGATTTGAGACACTACCGTTAACCCTCACAGTATCTGGTAACCACAGTGAGACTATTTCTTTTTTGATTTTTCGTTCACCGTTTACACCTGTTGTTTTGGGTCATCCCTGGCTAGTATGTCATAATCCTTCTATTAATTGGTCTAGTAATTCTATCCTATCCTGGAACGTTTCTTGTCATGTGAAGTGTTTAATGTCTGCCATCCCTCCCGTTTCTTCTGTCCCTACTTCTCAGGAGGAACCTGGCGATTTGACAGGAGTGCCGGAGGAATATCATGATCTGCGCACGGTCTTCAGTCGGTCCCGAGCCAACTCCCTTCCTCCTCACCGGTCGTATGATTGTAGTATTGATCTCCTTCCGGGGACCACTCCTCCTCGGGGTAGACTTTACTCTCTGTCGGCTCCCGAACGTAAGGCTCTCGAGGATTATTTGTCTGTGTCTCTTGACGCCGGTACCATAGTGCCTTCTTCCTCTCCGGCCGGGGCGGGGTTCTTTTTTGTTAAGAAGAAGGACGGTACTCTGCGCCCCTGCGTGGATTATCGAGGGCTGAATGACATAACGGTTAAGAATCGTTATCCGCTTCCCCTTATGTCATCAGCCTTCGAGATTCTGCAGGGAGCCAGGTGCTTTACTAAGTTGGACCTTCGTAACGCTTACCATCTCGTGCGCATCAGAGAGGGGGACGAGTGGAAAACGGCGTTTAACACTCCGTTAGGGCATTTTGAGTACCGGGTTCTGCCGTTTGGTCTCGCCAATGCGCCAGCTGTTTTTCAGGCATTAGTTAATGATGTTCTGAGAGACATGCTGAACATCTTTGTTTTTGTCTATCTTGACGATATCCTGATTTTTTCTCCGTCACTCGAGATTCATGTTCAGCACGTTCGACGTGTTCTACAGCGCCTTTTAGAGAATTGTCTCTACGTAAAGGCTGAGAAGTGCTCTTTTCATGTCTCCTCCGTTACTTTTCTCGGTTCCGTTATTTCCGCTGAAGGCATTCAGATGGATTCCGCTAAGGTCCAAGCTGTCAGTGATTGGCCCGTTCCAAGGTCACGTGTCGAGTTGCAGCGCTTTTTAGGTTTCGCTAATTTCTATCGGCGTTTCATTCGTAATTTCGGTCAAGTTGCTGCCCCTCTCACAGCTCTTACTTCTGTCAAGACGTGTTTTAAGTGGTCCGGTTCCGCCCAGGGAGCTTTTGATCTTCTAAAAGAACGTTTTACGTCCGCTCCTATCCTCGTTACTCCTGACGTCACTAGACAATTCATTGTCGAGGTTGACGCTTCAGAGGTAGGCGTGGGAGCCATTCTATCCCAGCGCTTCCAGTCTGACGATAAGGTTCATCCTTGCGCTTATTTTTCTCATCGCCTGTCGCCATCTGAGCGCAACTATGATGTGGGTAACCGTGAACTGCTCGCCATCCGCTTAGCCCTAGGCGAATGGCGACAGTGGTTGGAGGGGGCGACCGTTCCTTTTGTCGTTTGGACAGACCATAAGAACCTTGAGTACATCCGTTCTGCCAAACGACTTAATGCCCGTCAAGCTCGTTGGGCGTTGTTTTTCGCTCGTTTCGAGTTTGTGATTTCTTACCGTCCGGGTAGCAAGAACACCAAGCCTGATGCCTTATCCCGTCTGTTTAGTTCTTCTGTGGCTTCTACTGATCCCGAGGGGATTCTTCCTTATGGGCGTGTTGTCGGGTTAACAGTCTGGGGAATTGAAAGACAGGTTAAGCAAGCACTCACGCACACTGCGTCGCCGCGCGCTTGTCCTAGTAACCTCCTTTTCGTTCCTGTTTCCACTCGTCTGGCTGTTCTTCAGTGGGCTCACTCTGCCAAGTTAGCTGGTCATCCCGGTGTTCGAGGCACTCTTGCGTCTATTCGCCAGCGCTTTTGGTGGCCGACTCAGGAGCGTGACACGCGCCGTTTCGTGGCTGCTTGTTCGGACTGCGCGCAGACTAAGTCGGGTAACTCTCCTCCTGCCGGTCGTCTCAGACCGCTCCCCATTCCTTCTCGACCATGGTCTCACATCGCCCTAGACTTCATTACCGGTCTGCCTTTGTCTGCGGGGAAGACTGTGATTCTTACGGTTGTCGATAGGTTCTCTAAGGCGGCACATTTCATTCCCCTCGCTAAACTTCCTTCCGCTAAGGAGACGGCACAAATCATTATCGAGAATGTATTCAGAATTCATGGCCTCCCGTTAGACGCCGTTTCAGACAGAGGCCCGCAATTCACGTCACAGTTTTGGAGGGAGTTCTGTCGTTTGATTGGTGCGTCCGTCAGTCTCTCTTCCGGGTTTCATCCCCAGTCTAACGGTCAAGCAGAGAGGGCCAATCAGACGATTGGTCGCATACTACGCAGCCTTTCTTTCAGAAACCCTGCGTCTTGGGCAGAACAGCTCCCTGGGCAGAATACGCTCACAATTCGCTTCCTTCGTCTGCTACCGGGTTATCTCCGTTTCAGAGTAGTCTGGGTTACCAGCCTCCTCTGTTCTCATCCCAGCTTGCCGAGTCCAGCGTTCCCTCCGCTCAAGCGTTTGTCCAACGTTGTGAGCGCACCTGGAGGAGGGTGAGGTCTGCACTTTGCCGTTACAGGGCACAGACTGTGAGAGCCGCCAATAAACGCAGGATTAAGAGTCCAAGGTATTGTTGCGGCCAGAGAGTGTGGCTTTCCACTCGCAACCTTCCTCTTACGACAGCTTCTCGTAAGTTGACTCCGCGGTTCATTGGTCCGTTCCGTGTCTCCCAGGTCGTCAATCCTGTCGCTGTGCGATCAGCTTCTTCCGCGACATCTTCGTCGCGTCCATCCTGTCTTCCATGTCTCCTGTGTCAAGCCCTTTCTTCGCACCCCGTTCGTCTTCCCTCCCCCTCCCGTCCTTGTCGAGAGCGCACCTATTTACAAGGTACATAAGATCATGGACATGCGTTCTCGGGGACGGGGTCACCAATACTTAGTGGATTGGGAGGGTTACGGTCCTGAGGAGAGGAGTTGGGTTCCGTCTCGGGACGTGCTGGACCGTTCACTCATCGATGATTTCCTCCGTTGCCGCCAGGATTCCTCCTCGAGTGCGCCAGGAGGCGCTCGGTGAGTGGGGGGGGTACTGTCATGTTTTGTCATTTATTATCTTGTCTTGTCCCTGTGCTTCCCATTCTATTCGTTTCCCTCTGCTGGTCTTATTAGGTTCTTTCCCTCTTTCTATCCCTCTCTCTCCCCCTCCCTCTTTCACTCTCTCGCTCTCTCTTCTCTCTATCGTTCCGTTCCTGCTCCCAGCTGTTCCTATTCCCCTAATCAATCATTTAGTCTTCCCACACCTGTTCCCGATCCTTTCCCCTGATTAGAGTCCCTATTTCTTCCTTTGTGTTCCGTTCCTGTCCTGTCGGTTCCTTGTTTAGAATTCACCGTGCTGTGATTGTGTATCGCCCTGCCACCTGTTACTTCCTGGCCTGCCGAGCCTCCAGAACCTAGGGTTAATAACCCACCTTGCTACTCCGGGCAGCCCACTGAGTGCCGCTCCTTTCTCACGCAGTGTGAGATTGTGTTCTCTCTCCAACCCAACACATACTCTAGAGAGAGAGCTCGGGTTGCTTACGTCATTTCACTCCTTACTGGCCGGGCTCGAGAATGGGGCACAGCTATCTGGGAGGCAAGGGCTGATTGCTCTAACAAGTTCCAGAACTTTAAAGAGGAGATGATTCGGGTTTTTGACCGTTCAGTTTTTGGTAGGGAGGCTTCTAGGGCCCTGGCTTCCTTATGCCAAGGTGAACGGTCCATAACGGATTATTCTATTGAGTTTCGCACTCTTGCTGCCTCTAGTGAGTGGAACGAGCCGGCGCTGCTCGCTCGTTTTCTGGAGGGACTCCACGCAGTGGTTAAGGATGAGATTCTCTCCCGGGAGGTTCCTTCAGATGTGGACTCTTTGATTGCTCTCGCCATCCGCATAGAACGACGGGTAGATCTTCGTCACCGGGCTCGTGGAAGAGAGCTCGCATCAACGGTGTTTCCCTGCTCCGCATCGCAACCATCTCCCTCCTCTGGCTCAGAGACTGAGCCCATGCAGTTGGGAGGGATTCGCATCTCGACTAAGGAGAGGGAACGGAGGATCACCAACCGCCTGTGCCTCTATTGCGGAGTTGCTGGACATTTTGTTAATTCATGTCCAGTAAAGCCAGAGCTCATCTGTAAGCGGAGGGCTACAGGTGAGCGCAACTACTCAAGTCTCTCCATCTAAATCCTGTACTACTTTGTCGGTCCATCTACGCTGGACCGGTTCGGTGCTACATGTAGTGCCTTGATAGACTCTGGGGCTGAGGGTTGTTTCATGGACGAAGCATGGGTTCGGAAACATGACATTCCTTTCAGAGAGTTAGAGAAGCTTACGCCCATGTTCGCCTTAGATGGTAGTCATCTTCCCAGTATCAGATTTGAGACACTACCGTTAACCCTCACAGTATCTGGTAACCACAGTGAGACTATTTCTTTTTTGATTTTTCGTTCACCGTTTACACCTGTTGTTTTGGGTCATCCCTGGCTAGTATGTCATAATCCTTCTATTAATTGGTCTAGTAATTCTATCCTATCCTGGAACGTTTCTTGTCATGTGAAGTGTTTAATGTCTGCCATCCCTCCCGTTTCTTCTGTCCCTACTTCTCAGGAGGAACCTGGCGATTTGACAGGAGTGCCGGAGGAATATCATGATCTGCGCACGGTCTTCAGTCGGTCCCGAGCCAACTCCCTTCCTCCTCACCGGTCGTATGATTGTAGTATTGATCTCCTTCCGGGGACCACTCCTCCTCGGGGTAGACTTTACTCTCTGTCGGCTCCCGAACGTAAGGCTCTCGAGGATTATTTGTCTGTGTCTCTTGACGCCGGTACCATAGTGCCTTCTTCCTCTCCGGCCGGGCGGGGTTCTTTTTGTTAAGAAGAAGGACGGTACTCTGCGCCCCTGCGTGGATTATCGAGGGCTGAATGACATAACGGTTAAGAATCGTTATCCGCTTCCCTTATGTCATCAGCCTTCGAGATTCTGCAGGGAGCCAGGTGCTTTACTAAGTTGGACCTTCGTAACGCTTACCATCTCGTGCGCATCAGAGAGGGGGACGAGTGGAAAACGGCGTTTAACACTCCGTTAGGGCATTTTGAGTACCGGGTTCTGCCGTTTGGTCTCGCCAATGCGCCAGCTGTTTTTCAGGCATTAGTTAATGATGTTCTGAGAGACATGCTGAACATCTTTGTTTTTGTCTATCTTGACGATATCCTGATTTTTCTCCGTCACTCGAGATTCATGTTCAGCACGTTCGACGTGTTCTACAGCGCCTTTTAGAGAATTGTCTCTACGTAAAGGCTGAGAAGTGCTCTTTTCATGTCTCCTCCGTTACTTTTCTCGGTTCCGTTATTTCCGCTGAAGGCATTCAGATGGATTCCGCTAAGGTCCAAGCTGTCAGTGATTGGCCCGTTCCAAGGTCACGTGTCGAGTTGCAGCGCTTTTTAGGTTTCGCTAATTTCTATCGGCGTTTCATTCGTAATTTCGGTCAAGTTGCTGCCCCTCTCACAGCTCTTACTTCTGTCAAGACGTGTTTTAAGTGGTCCGGTTCCGCCCAGGAGCTTTTGATCTTCTAAAAGAACGTTTTACGTCCGCTCCTATCCTCGTTACTCCTGACGTCACTAGACAATTCATTGTCGAGGTTGACGCTTCAGAGGTAGGCGTGGGAGCCATTCTATCCCAGCGCTTCCAGTCTGACGATAAGGTTCATCCTTGCGCTTATTTTTCTCATCGCCTGTCGCCATCTGAGCGCAACTATGATGTGGGTAACCGTGAACTGCTCGCCATCCGCTTAGCCCTAGGCGAATGGCGACAGTGGTTGGAGGGGGCGACCGTTCCTTTTGTCGTTTGGACAGACCATAAGAACCTTGAGTACATCCGTTCTGCCAAACGACTTAATGCCCGTCAAGCTCGTTGGGCGTTGTTTTTCGCTCGTTTCGAGTTTGTGATTTCTTACCGTCCGGGTAGCAAGAACACCAAGCCTGATGCCTTATCCCGTCTGTTTAGTTCTTCTGTGGCTTCTACTGATCCCGAGGGATTCTTCCTTATGGGCGTGTTGTCGGGTTAACAGTCTGGGGAATTGAAAGACAGGTTAAGCAAGCACTCACGCACACTGCGTCGCCGCGCGCTTGTCCTAGTAACCTCCTTTTCGTTCCTATTTCCACTCGTCTGGCTGTTCTTCAGTGGGCTCACTCTGCCAAGTTAGCTGGTCATCCCGGTGTTCGAGGCACTCTTGCGTCTATTCGCCAGCGCTTTTGGTGGCCGACTCAGGAGCGTGACACGCGCCGTTTCGTGGCTGCTTGTTCGGACTGCGCGCAGACTAAGTCGGGTAACTCTCCTCCTGCCGGTCGTCTCAGACCGCTCCCATTCCTTCTCGACCATGGTCTCACATCGCCCTAGACTTCATTACCGGTCTGCCTTTGTCTGCGGGGAAGACTGTGATTCTTACGGTTGTCGATAGGTTCTCTAAGGCGGCACATTTCATTCCCCTCGCTAAACTTCCTTCCGCTAAGGAGACGGCACAAATCATTATCGAGAATGTATTCAGAATTCATGGCCTCCCGTTAGACGCCGTTTCAGACAGAGGCCCGCAATTCACGTCACAGTTTTGGAGGGAGTTCTGTCGTTTGATTGGTGCGTCCGTCAGTCTCTCTTCCGGGTTTCATCCCCAGTCTAACGGTCAAGCAGAGAGGGCCAATCAGACGATTGGTCGCATACTACGCAGCCTTTCTTTCAGAAACCCTGCGTCTTGGGCAGAACAGCTCCCCTGGGCAGAATACGCTCACAATTCGCTTCCTTCGTCTGCTACCGGGTTATCTCCGTTTCAGAGTAGTCTGGGTTACCAGCCTCCTCTGTTCTCATCCCAGCTTGCCGAGTCCAGCGTTCCCTCCGCTCAAGCGTTTGTCCAACGTTGTGAGCGCACCTGGAGGAGGGTGAGGTCTGCACTTTGCCGTTACAGGGCACAGACTGTGAGAGCCGCCAATAAACGCAGGATTAAGAGTCCAAGGTATTGTTGCGGCCAGAGAGTGTGGCTTTCCACTCGCAACCTTCCTCTTACGACAGCTTCTCGTAAGTTGACTCCATGGTTCATTGGTCCGTTCCGTGTCTCCCAGGTCGTCAATCCTGTCGCTGTGCGACTGCTTCTTCCGTGACATCTTCGTCGCGTCCATCCTGTCTTCCATGTCTCCTGTGTCAAGCCCTTTCTTCGCACCCCCCGTTCGTCTTCCCTCCCCCTCCCGTCCTTGTCGAGAGCGCACCTATTTACAAGGTACATAAGATCATGGACATGCGTTCTCGGGGACGGGGTCACCAATACTTAGTGGATTGGGAGGGTTACGGTCCTGAGGAGAGGAGTTGGGTTCCGTCTCGGGACGTGCTGGACCGTTCACTCATCGATGATTTCCTCCGTTGCCGCCAGGATTCCTCCTCGAGTGCGCCAGGAGGCGCTCGGTGAGTGGGGGGGTACTGTCATGTTTTGTCATTTATTATCTTGTCTTGTCCCTGTGCTTCCCATTCTATTCGTTTCCCTCTGCTGGTCTTATTAGGTTCTTTCCCTCTTTCTATCCCTCTCTCTCCCCCTCCCTCTTTCACTCTCTCGCTCTCTCTTCTCTCTATCGTTCCGTTCCTGCTCCCAGCTGTTCCTATTCCCCTAATCAATCATTTAGTCTTCCCACACCTGTTCCCGATCCTTTCCCCTGATTAGAGTCCCTATTTCTTCCTTTGTGTTCCGTTCCTGTCCTGTCGGTTCCTTGTTTAGAATTCACCGTGCTGTGATTGTGTATCGCCCTGTCGTGTCGTGTTTTCCTCAGATGCTGCGTGGTGAGCAGGTGTCTGAGTCTGTCTGGTTCGAGTGCCTTCCCGAGGCAACCTGCTGTTCACCTGCTGTTCAAGATCGAGTCTCCAGTTGGTCCTCGTCATTTCGAGTGAAAGTTGTGTTTTTTTGTTTGTATTCACTTTTCTGGATTAAAGACTCTGTTTTCGCCAAGTCGCTTTTGGGTCCTCTTTCACCTGCATGACACTAACCTGGTTGGAACCAAGGAAGTTTAGAATACAAACTAACCTGGTTGGAACCATGGAAGTTTAGAATACAAACTAACCTGGTTGGAACTGTCATGCAGGTGAAAGAGGACCCAAAAGCGACTTAACAGAAACAGAGTTTATTCAAGTCCAAACAGAAAACGACAAATCCTGAATCCTTAACAGGAAATGTCCAAACAGGGAATAACAGAAATCCTCTAGTCTGTAGAGGGGAATAACAGGAGAAGCGGCCACAGACTGCAGGTCGCTTCGGGTAGGCGCAGGCCGTAGCTGACAGAGACACCTGCTCACACGCAGCATCTGATGAAGGCAAAAACACGACAGGACAGGGCGATACACAATCACAGCACGGTGAATTCTAAACAAGGAACCGACAGGACAGGGACGGAACACAAAGGAAGAAATAGGGACTCTAATCAGGGGAAAGGATCGGGAACAGGTGTGGGAAGACTAAATGATGATTAGGGGAATAGGAACAGCTGGGAGCAGGAACGGAACGATAGAGAGAAGAGAGAGCGAGAGAGTGAGAGAGGGAGGGGAGAGAGAGGGATAGAAAGAGGGAAAGAACCTAATAAGACCAGCAGAGGGAAACGAATAGAATGGGGAGCACAGGGACAAGACATGATAATAAATGACAAACATGACAGTACCCCCCACTCACCGAGCGCCTCCTGGCGCACTCGAGGAGGAATCCTGGCGGCAACGGAGGAAATCATCGATGAGTGAACGGTCCAGCACGTCCCGAGACGGAACCCAACTCCTCTCCTCAGGACCGTAACCCTCCCAATCCACTAAGTATTGGTGACCCCGTCCCCGAGAACGCATGTCCATGATCTTATGTACCTTGTAAATAGGTGCGCTCTCGACAAGGACGGGAGGGGGGAGGGAAGACGAACGGGGGTGCGAAGAAAGGGCTTAACACAGGAGACATGGAAGACAGGATGGACGCGACGAAGATGTCGCGGAAGAAGCAGTCGCACAGCGACAGGATTGACGACCTGGGAGACACGGAACGGACCAATGAACCGCGAGTCAACTTACGAGAAGCTGTCGTAAGAGGAAGGTTGCGAGTGGAAAGCCACACTCTCTGGCCGCAACAATACCTTGGACTCTTAATCCTGCGTTTATTGGCGGCTCTCACCGTCTGTGCCCTGTAACGGCAAAGTGCAGACCTCACCCTCCTCCAGGTGCGCTCACAACGTTGGACAAACGCTTGAGCGGAGGGAACGCTGGACTCGGCAAGCTGGGATGAGAACAGAGGAGGCTGGTAACCCAGACTACTCTGAAACGGAGATAACCCGGTAGCAGACGAAGGAAGCGAATTGTGAGCGTATTCTGCCCAGGGAGCTGTTCTGCCCAAGACGCAGGGTTTCTGAAAGAAAGGCTGCGTAGTATGCGACCAATCGTCTGATTGGCCCTCTCTGCTTGACCGTTAGACTGGGGATGAAACCCGGAAGAGAGACTGACGGACGCACCAATCAAACGACAGAACTCCCTCCAAAACTGTGACGTGAATTGCGGGCCTCTGTCTGAAACGGCGTCTAACGGGAGGCCATGAATTCTGAATACATTCTCAATAATGATTTGTGCCGTCTCCTTAGCGGAAGGAAGTTTAGCGAGGGGAATGAAATGTGCCGCCTTAGAGAACCTATCGACAACCGTAAGAATCACAGTCTTCCCCGCAGACAAAGGCAGACCGGTAATGAAGTCTAAGGCGATGTGAGACCATGGTCGAGAAGGAATGGGGAGCGGTCTGAGACGACCGGCAGGAGGAGAGTTACCCGACTTAGTCTGCGCGCAGTCCGAACAAGCAGCCACGAAACGGCGCGTGTCACGCTCCTGAGTCGGCCACCAAAAGCGCTGGCGAATAGACGCAAGAGTGCCTCGAACACCGGGATGACCAGCTAACTTGGCAGAGTGAGCCCACTGAAGAACAGCCAGACGAGTGGAAACAGGAACGAAAAGGAGGTTACTAGGACAAGCGCGCGGCGACGCAGTGTGCGTGAGTGCTTGCTTAACCTGTCTTTCAATTCCCCAGACTGTTAACCCGACAACACGCCCATAAGGAAGAATCCCCTCGGGATCAGTAGAAGCCACAGAAGAACTAAACAGACGGGATAAGGCATCAGGCTTGGTGTTCTTGCTACCCGGACGGTAAGAAATCACAAACTCGAAACGAGCGAAAAACAACGCCCAACGAGCTTGACGGGCATTAAGTCGTTTGGCAGAACGGATGTACTCAAGGTTCTTATGGTCTGTCCAAACGACAAAAGGAACGGTCGCCCCCTCCAACCACTGTCGCCATTCGCCTAGGGCTAAGCGGATGGCGAGCAGTTCACGGTTACCCACATCATAGTTGCGCTCAGATGGCGACAGGCGATGAGAAAAATAAGCGCAAGGATGAACCTTATCGTCAGACTGGAAGCGCTGGGATAGAATGGCTCCCACGCCTACCTCTGAAGGTCAACCTCGACAATGAATTGTCTAGTGACGTCAGGAGTAACGAGGATAGGAGCGGACGTAAAACGTTCTTTTAGAAGATCAAAAGCTCCCTGGGCGGAACCGGACCACTTAAAACACGTCTTGACAGAAGTAAGAGCTGTGAGAGGGGCAGCAACTTGACCGAAATTACGAATGAAACGCCGATAGAAATTAGCGAAACCTAAAAAGCGCTGCAACTCGACACGTGACCTTGGAACGGGCCAATCACTGACAGCTTGGACCTTAGCGGAATCCATCTGAATGCCTTCAGCGGAAATAACGGAACCGAGAAAAGTAACGGAGGAGACATGAAAAGAGCACTTCTCAGCCTTTACGTAGAGACAATTCTCTAAAAGGCGCTGTAGAACACGTCGAACGTGCTGAACATGAATCTCGAGACGGAGAAAAATCAGGATATCGTCAAGATAGACAAAAACAAAGATGTTCAGCATGTCTCTCAGAACATCATTAACTAATGCCTGAAAAACAGCTGGCGCATTGGCGAGACCGAACGGCAGAACCCGGTACTCAAAATGCCCTAACGGAGTGTTAAACGCCGTTTTCCACTCGTCCCCCTCTCTGATGCGCACGAGATGGTAAGCGTTACGAAGGTCCAACTTAGTAAAGCACCTGGCTCCCTGCAGAATCTCGAAGGCTGATGACATAAGGGGAAGCGGATAACGATTCTTAACCGTTATGTCATTCAGCCTCGATAATCCACGCAGGGGCGCAGAGTACCGTCCTTCTTCTTAACAAAAGAACCCCCCCCGGCCGGAGAGGAAGAAGGCACTATGGTACCGGCGTCAAGAGACACAGACAAATAATCCTCGAGAGCCTTACGTTCGGGAGCCGACAGAGAGTATAGTCTACCTCGAGGAGGAGTGGTCCCCGGAAGGAGATCAATACTACAATCATACGACCGGTGAGGAGGAAGGGAGTTGGCTCGGGACCGACTGAAGACCGTGCGCAGATCATGATATTCCTCCGGCACTCCTGTCAAATCGCCAGGTTCCTCCTGAGAAGTAGGGACAGAAGAAACGGGAGGGATGGCAGACATTAAACACTTCACATGACAAGAAACGTTCCAGGATAGGATAGAATTACTAGACCAATTAATAGAAGGATTATGACATACTAGCCAGGGATGACCCAAAACAACAGGTGTAAACGGTGAACGGAAAATCAAAAAAGAAATAGTCTCACTGTGGTTACCAGATACTGTGAGGGTTAAAGGTAGTGTCTCAAATCTGATACTGGGAAGATGACTACCATCTAAGGCGAACATGGGCGTAGGCTTCTCTAACTCTCTGAAAGGAATGTCATGTTTCGAACCCATGCTTCGTCCATGAAACAACCCTCAGCCCCAGAGTCTATCAAGGCACTACATGTAGCACCCGAACCGGTCCAGCGTAGATGGACCGACAAAGTAGTACAGGATTTTGATGGAGAGACTTGAGTAGTTGCGCTCACCTGTAGCCCTCCGCTTACAGATGAGCTCTGGCTTTTACTGGACATGAATTAACAAAATGTCCAGCTACTCCGCAATAGAGGCACAGGCGGTTGGTGATCCTCCGTTCCCTCTCCTTAGTCGAGATGCGAATCCCTCCCAGCTGCATGGGCTCAGTCTCAAAGCCAGAGGAGGGAGATGGTTGCGATGCGGAGCAGGGAAACACCGTTGATGCGAGCTCTCTTCCACGAGCCCGGTGACGAAGATCTACCCGTCGTTCTATGCGGATGGCGAGAGCAATCAAAGAGTCCACATCTGAAGGAACCTCCCGGGAGAGAATCTCATCCTTAACCACTGCGTGGAGTCCCTCCAGAAAACGAGCGAGCAGCGCCGGCTCGTTCCACTCACTAGAGGCAGCAAGAGTGCGAAACTCAATAGAATAATCCGTTATGGACCGTTCACCTTGGCATAAGGAAGCCAGGGCCCTAGAAGCCTCCCCACCAAAAACTGAACGGTCAAAAACCCGAATCATCTCCTCTTTAAAGTTCTGGAACTTGTTAGAGCAATCAGCCCTTGCCTCCCAGATAGCTGTGCCCCATTCTCGAGCCCGGCCAGTAAGGAGTGAAATGACGTAAGCAACCCGAGCTCTCTCTCTAGAGTATGTGTTGGGTTGGAGAGAGAACACAATCTCACACTGCGTGAGAAAGGAGCGGCACTCAGTGGGCTGCCCGGAGTAGCAAGGTGGGTTATTAACCCTAGGTTCTGGAGGCTCGGCAGGCCAGGAAGTAACAGGTGGCACGAGACGTAGACTCTGGAACTGTCCAGAGAGGTCGGAAACCTGAGCGGCCAGGTTCTCCACGGCATGGCGAGCAGCAGACAATTCCTGCTCGTGTCTGCCGAGCATGGCTCCTTGGATCTCGACGGCAGTGTAACGAGCGTCTGAAGTCGCTGGGTCCATTCCTTGGTCGGTTCCTTCTGTCATGCAGGTGAAAGAGGACCCAAAAGCGACTTAACAGAAACAGAGTTTATTCAAGTCCAAACAGAAAACGACAAATCCTGAATCCTTAACAGGAAATGTCCAAACAGGGAATAACAGAAATCCTCTAGTCTGTAGAGGGGAATAACAGGAGAAGCGGCCACAGACTGCAGGTCGCTTCGGGTAGGCGCAGGCCGTAGCTGACAGAGACACCTGCTCACACGCAGCATCTGATGAAGGCAAAAACACGACAGGACAGGGCGATACACAATCACAGCACGGTGAATTCTAAACAAGGAACCGACAGGACAGGGACGGAACACAAAGGAAGAAATAGGGACTCTAATCAGGGGAAAGGATCGGGAACAGGTGTGGGAAGACTAAATGATGATTAGGGGAATAGGAACAGCTGGGAGCAGGAACGGAACGATAGAGAGAAGAGAGAGCGAGAGAGTGAGAGAGGGAGGGGGAGAGAGAGGGATAGAAAGAGGGAAAGAACCTAATAAGACCAGCAGAGGGAAACGAATAGAATGGGGAGCACAGGGACAAGACATGATAATAAATGACAAACATGACAGGAACCATGGAAGTTTAGAATACAAACTAACCTGGTTGGAACCAAGGAAGTTTAGAATACAAACTAATCTGGTTGGAACCATGGAAGGTTTTTGTCTGCATTTCAAATTGCCTCCACTTCCCTATGTAGTGAATGTCTTTTGCCCAGAGCCATGTTCAACAGTAATGCACTTCAAATGGAATAAGTTTCTCTCTCCAAGGATGACATGAAAAGTTAAGTAGATGATCTATCAAGCTATTGGATTAATGAAGGAAAGGACAGACAGATGGACGATTGAACTCTGTCTGTCTGTCTGTCTGTCTGTCTGTCTGTCTGTCTGTCTGTCTGTCTGTCTGTCTGTCTGTCTGTCTGTCTGTCTGTCTGTCTGTCTGTCTGTCTGTCT
>NC_060193.1:5404342-5419342 GCF_021184085.1 Oncorhynchus gorbuscha
GACAGTATTTTCACTGCCTGATACTCATCCCCAGAAGATAAGATATGCAAATTGATAGCATATTTGGATAGAAAAAACTCTGAAGTTTCTAAAACTGTTTGCATCATGTCTGTGAGTATAACATAACTTTTTCAGCAGGCGAAACGACGAGGACAAACCATTCAGATTTATTTTTTTAGACCTTCTTGCAGCTCCTATCGCTTCCACTGGATGTCAACAGTCTTTAGAAATTGGTTGAGGTTATTCCTTTGTGTAATGAAGAAGTACGGCCATCTTGAACAAGGGTCATTTGAAGTGTAGTTAGATAGAGGCGTGTGACCAGCCACAGTTTGTTTTCAAATCAAATCAAATCAAATGATATTTGTCACATACACATGGTTAGCATATGTTAATGCGAGTGTAGCGAAATGCTTGTGCTTCTAGTTCCGACAATGCAGTGATAACCAACAAGTAATCTAACTAACAATTCCAAAACTACTGTCTTATACACAGTGTAAGGGGATAAAGAATATGTACATAAGGATATATGAATGAGTGATGGTACAGAGCAGCATATGCAAGATACAGTAGATGGTATCGAGTGCAGTATATACATATGAGAAGAGTATGTAAACAAAGTGGCATAGTAGCTAGTGATACATGTATTACATAAAGATACAGTCGATGATATAGAGTACAGTATATACGTATGCATATGAGATGAATAATGTAGGGTAAGTAACATTATATAAGGTAGCATTGTTTAAAGTGGCTAGTGATATATTTACATAATTTCCCATCAATTCCCATTATTAAAGTGGCTGGAGTTGAGTCAGTGTCAGTGTGTTGGCAGCAGCCACTCAATGTTAGTGGTGGCTGTTTCACAGTCTGATGGACTTGAGATAGAAGCTGTTTTTCAGTCTCTCGGTCTCAGCTTTGATGCACCTGCACTGACCTCGCCTTCTGGATGATAGCGGGGTGAACAGGCAGTGGCTCGGGTGGTTGATGTCCTTGATGATCTTTATGGCCTTCCTGTAACATCGGGTGGTGTAGGTGTCCTGGAGGGCAGGTAGTTTGCCCCCGGGGATGCGTTGTGCAGACCTCACTACCCTCTGGAGAGCCTTATGGTTGAGGGCGGCGCAGTTGCCGTACCAGGCGGTGATACAGCCCGCGAGGATGCTCTCGATTGTGCATCTGTAGAAGTTAGTGAGTGCTTTTGGTGACAAGCCAAATTTCTTCAGCCACCTGAGGTTGAAGAGGCGCTGCTGCGCCTTCTTCACGATACTGTCTGTGTGAGTGGACCAATTCAGTTTGTCTGTGATGTGTATGCTGAGGAACTTAAAACTTGCTACCCTCTCCACTACTGTTCCATCAATGTGGATAGGGGGGTGTTCCCTCTGCTGTTTCCTGAAGTCCACAATCATCTCCTTAGTTTTGTTGACGTTGAGTGTGAGGTTATTTTCCTGACACCGAGGGCCGTCACCTCCTCCCTGTAGGCCGTCTCGTCGTTGTTGGTAATCAAGCCTACCACTGTTGTGTCGTCCGCAAACTTGATGATTGAGTTGGAGGCGTGCGTGGCCACACAGTCGTGGGTGAACAGGGAGTACAGGAGAGGGCTCAGTTTTCCTCCTGTATTGAACACAGATCATCCCGTCTTCAATTGTATTGATTATTTACGTAAAAAAATACCTAACGTCGTATTACAAAAGTAGTTTAACATGTTTTGGCAAAGTTTACAGGTAACATTTGAGATATTTTGTAGTCACGTTACGCAAGTTGGAACCGGTGTTTTCTGGATCAAACGCGCCAAATAAATGGACATTTTGGATATATATGGATGGAATTAATCGAACAAAAGGACCATTTGTGATGTTGATGGGACATATTGGAGTGCCAACAAAAGAAGCTCGTCAAAGGTACGGCATGATTTATATTTTTATTTCTGCATTTTGTGTCGCGCTTGCAGGTTTGAAACATGCTTTTCTCTCTTTGTTTGTAGAGGTGCTATCCTCAGATAATATCATCGTTTGCTTTCGCCGAAAAGCCTTTTTGAAATCTGACATGTTGGCTGGATTCACAACAAGTGTAGCTTTAATTTGCTATCTTGCATGTGTGATTTAATGAAAATGAGATTTTTCTAATAATTTAATTAGAATTTGACGCTCTGCCATTTCACGGGATGTTGTCGAGGGGTTCTAGATGTGAAAGGTTTTAAATAACCTTTATGTCATGCCACTTGGGTGGATGTAGTGTGAGGATGGTAGTGTTGTTGTGTTCATCTTACCGTGACCGTCAGCCTATCACACGTGAGCAGCCGTGACCCTCGACCTATCACATGTGAGCAGCCGTGACCCTCGACCTAACACATGTGAGCAGCCGTGACCCTCGACCTATCACATGTGAGCATAGTAGACTCAGTAGGTGTTTAATGTCACTCATATCATTGGTGGGGGCTGGGCCAGTTGCTCCTCTCACAGACTGTGCATAGGTCTGCCAGGCTGTGGCTCCTCCAGGTGTGGGTCTGCGGTGGGGGGCAGGGGGGTGATAGGCCTCGTCTGGGTGGGTCTGAAGCTGGGCTGGGGTGGTCTGTGCTGTAATGTCTTTAGTGGGCGTTGAATTTGGTGGTGCTGTGGACGTGGCTGGGGGGCGGTCAAGGATGCTGGTCCGCGAGGATGTCTCGGTGATCTCGGGGGGTGGGGGTGGAGATTGCTCCGCTGTTCCTGGGTGGAGAGGTGGAGAGGTGGAGAGGTCGGGATGCGGTTTAAGACGACGTCCTTTAGCGTCTTGGCAAGGATGGCGACTGTCTCCCTGTACAGGTGAACATGGTCATAGAGACGGTCCAGATCGAGGATGGGATGGTGCGGACTGTCTCCCTCTACAGTTGAACATGGTCATAGAGACAGTCCAGATCGAGGGTGGGGACTGTCTCCCTGTACAGGTGAACATGGTCATAGAGACGGTCCAGATCGAGGGTGGGGACTGTCTCCCTGTACAGGTGAACATGGTCATAGAGACAGTTCGGATCGAGGATGGGATGGTGGGCCAGGTGTACATTGGGTCGCAGGGCTCAGTCCCGGGAGAGGCTGGCGTTTATTCTTTGGATTGTGGCAGGGTGGAAGTCCTTCCTCTGTAGAAGGGTTGATGCCACGATCCTTGAATTGGGGAAGATTGCGGAGGCCTTCTCAATCACTCCCTGTAGTGAAGTTGTCACCCTCTCTCGCTGAGCATGCAGGTCGTTGTTTCCGGTATGTATGATTATGTGGCTTGGCGACCCGAGCTGGGCCTTATCAAGCAGCTCCATGGCCCTCTGCGTTGTTGGGCACCACATCCTGTCTCCTTTTGTGTCGAGGGAAAAGTTTCTTCTCCTGAACAAACTTCCCATTTAGTCCATCAACAGGACGATGTCAGCCAGAGTTTCTTCTGGACTGGAGGGGGTAGAGGGGGGCTGGTGGTGTTGGAGCTGGGGTGTGGCTGGTCTGTTTCTTCTGGACTGGAGGGTGTAGAGGGGGGTCTGGTCGGTGTTGGAGCTGGGGTGTGGCTGGTCTGCTGTGTGAGGACAGGTCATGGAGTGGTGTTCTAGCTGCTCCTGAAGCCTGTCCTCTGTTCTCTTTCTCTCCTGAAGCCTGTCCTCTGTTCTCTGTCTCTCCTGCAGCCTGTCCTCTGTTCTCTGTCTCTCCTGCAGCCTGTCCTCTGTTCTCTGTCTCTCCTGCAGCCTGTCCTCTGTTCTCTTTCTCTCCTGAAGCCTGTCCTCTGTTCTCTTTCTCTCCTGAAGCCTGTCCTCTGTTCTCTTTCTCTCCTGCAGCCTGTCCTCTGTTCTCTTTCTCTCCTGCAGCCTGTCCTCTGTTCTCTTTCTCTCCTGAAGCCTGTCCTCTGTTCTCTTTCTCTCCTGAAGCCTGTCCTCTGTTCTCTTTCTATCCTGAAGCCTGTCCTCTGTTCTCTTTCTCTCCTGAAGCCTGTCCTCTGTTCTCTTTCTCTCCTGCAGCCTGTCCTCTGTTCTCTTTCTCTCCTGCAGTCTGTCCTAAGTTCTCTTTCTATCCTGAAGCCTGTCATCTGTTCTCTTTCTCTCCTGAAGCCTGTCCTCTGTTCTCTTTCTCTCCTGAAGCCTGTCCTCTGTTCTCTTTCTCTCCTGAAGCCTGTCCTCTGTTCTCTTTCTCTCCTGCAGCCTGTCCTCTGTTCTCTTTCTCTCCTGCAGTCTGTCCTCTGTTCTCTTTCTATCCTGAAGCCTGTCCTCTGTTCTCTTCCTCTCCTGCATCTCCTCTCTTAGTGTGGTCAGATCGTTATTACTGTTCTGCCTGTCTTTTTGGAAATCTCTCACCTCCTCTAAGGATGTCTGGTGGCTGTTTACACCTTGGTTAGGAGCCCCTCTAAGGATGTCTGGTTGCTGTTTACACCTTGGTTTGGAGCTCCTCTAAGTTGTGATTGTCTGGTTGCTGTTTACACCTTGGTTCGGAGCTCCTCTAAGGTGTGAATGTCTGGTTGCTGTTTACACCTTGGTTAGGAGCTCCTCTAAGGTGTGGTTGTCTGGTTGATGTTTACACCTTGGTTAGGAGCTCCTCTAAGGATGTCTGGTTGCTGTTTACACCTTGGTTTGGAGCTCCTCTAAGGTTGTCTGGTTGCTGTTTACACCTTGGTTAGGAGCTCCTCTAAGGTTGTCTGGTTGCTGTTTACACCTTGGTTAGGAGCTCCTCTAAGGTGTGGTTGTCTGGTTGCTGTTTACACCTTGGTTAGGAGCCCCTCTAAGGATGTCTGGTTGCTGTTTACACCTTGGTTAGGAGCTCCTCTAAGGTTGTCTGGTGGCTGTTTACACCTTGGTTAGGAGCCCCTCTAAGGATGTCTGGTTGATGTTTACACCTTGATTAGGAGCTCCTCTAAGGTGTGGTTGTCTGGTGGCTGTTTACACCTTGGTTAGGAGCCCCTCTAAGGATGTCTGGTTGATGTTTACACCTTGGTTAGGAGCTCCTCTAAGATTGTCTGGTGGCTGTTTACACCTTGGTTAGGAGCCCCTCTAAGGATGTCTGGTTGCTGTTTACACCTTGGTTTGGAGCTCCTCTAAGGTGATTGTCTGGTTGCTGTTTACACCTTGGTTAGGAGCTCCTCTAAGGTGTGAATGTCTGGTTGCTGTTTACACCTTGGTTAGGAGCTCCTCTAAGGTGTGGTTGTCTGGTTGCTGTTTACACCTTGGTTAGGAGCTCCTCTAAGGTGTGGTTGTCTGGTTGCTGTTTACACCTTGGTTAGGAGCCCCTCTAAGGATGTCTGGTTGCTGTTTACACCTTGGTTAGGAGCTCCTCTAAGTTGTGGTTGTCTGGTGGCTGTTTACACCTTGGTTAGGAGCTCCTCTAAGTTGTGGTTGTCTGGTGGCTGTTTACACCTTGGTTAGGAGCCCCTCTAAGGATGTCCGGTGGCTGTTTACACCTTGGTTAGGAGCTCCTCTAAGTTGTGGTTGTCTGGTTGCTGTTTACACCTTGGTTAGGAGCTCCTCTAAGTTGTGGTTGTCTGGTGGCTGTTTACACCTTGGTTAGGAGCTCCTCTAAGTTGTGGTTGTCTGGTGGCTGTTTACACCTTGGTTAGGAGCTCCTCTAAGTTGTGGTTGTCTGGTGGCTGTTTACACCTTGGTTAGGAGCCCCTCTAAGGATGTCTGGTGGCTGTTTACACCTTGGTTAGGAGCTCCTCTAAGTTGTGGTTGTCTGGTTGCTGTTTACACCTTGGTTAGGAGCCCCTCTAAGGATGTCCGGTGGCTGTTTACACCTTGGTTAGGAGCTCCTCTAAGTTGTGGTTGTCTGGTGGCTGTTTACACCTTGGTTAGGAGCCCCTCTAAGGATGTCTGGTGGCTGTTTACACCTTGGTTAGGAGCTCCTCTAAGTTGTGGTTGTCTGGTTGCTGTTTACACCTTGGTTAGGAGCCCCTCTAAGGATGTCTGGTTGCTATTTGCTCACGCTCCCCCTCAGCAGGACAACCTCCCTCTCCAGTCTGGTGAACTCATCCCTCATGGCAGCCATGGTAGTGAGGAGGGCCTGAACCTGCTCTGCACTGAGGGGGTCGCTCTCCTTCTGGGGCGTGTCCTCCACTATGGTGGGAAGAGAGGTGCTGGATGTGCCTTTTTGGGTAGTAGGGGTGAGGATCGTGCTGGTGGAATTTGTCTTGTGGGAGGGCATGTCACTGGTGGTGTCCTTCTCTCTCTCTCTCTGCTCTCTCCTTAACGGTCTGAAAGTCTGTTTCAAACAGCCTAATGTTACCTTGCACCATGACAGTCCCAGTCTTGTAGAGGTTGATTGTTATCGTGGTGCTGTCAGGTTCGTCTGTCTCTGTGACTTCCACCTTCCACCCATTACAGATTCCCTCTGTCTTTATGGATGGGTAGTGAGAGCAGGCTGCTGAGCGTCATGCGTTTGGCTGCTCAGTGAGGAAGAGGAGATTGTTCACGTCACCATTTTTGTAGAGGTCTGTGGGAAAAAGGGTTTCTGGCTTCCCCTTTCGTAGTTTCTGTGTAAAAGCTTTCCTCGTTGTGTAATGTTTGGCCTCTGGAGGGTAGAGAAAGTATTCAGAGCTGTGGGGGAGTGGGGACATGGTGCCTGTGGGATTTGCTGCTGTTGCTCTGTTCTGCTGCTGCACCGTTGACATGGCAACATATTTTGTTTGTCTGCTGCTGTTGCTAGTTAACTCTAATTTAGCTAAAACACCAGCAATAAGATACCAAAACATCTTCACACAAAGATAACAGGAGATACGTTTAACGTTAGAGTCCGCCCTACTTTTTGGGCGTTTGATGTGGTTGTATTATCTTCTTATGGCTGCAGGGGCAGTATTGAGTAGCTTGGATGAAAGGTGCCCAGAGGTGCCCAGAGTAAACGGCCTGCTCCTCAGTCCCAGTTGCTAATATATGCATATTATTATTAGTATAGGATAGAAAACACTCTAAAGTTTCTAAAACTGTTTGAATGACGTCTGTGAGTATAACAGAACTCATATGGCAGGCAAAAACCTGAGAAGGAATCCAAACAGGAAGTGAGAAATCTGAGGTTGGTCGATTTTCAACCTGGGCCCTATTGAATTCACAGTGGGATATGGATGAAGTTGCACTTCCTGGGGCTACCACTAGATGTCAACCGTCTTTAGAAACTTGAATGAGGCTTCTACTGTGTTGTGGGACTGAATAAGAGCTGAATGAGTCAGGTTACTGGCAGAGCCATTTCCTGGTCATGCGCATTCCACATGATATCGACCTGCGTTCCGTTGCTCCTGTAGACACAAAGGAATTCTCTGGTTGGAACTTTATTGAAGATGTATGATAACAACAGCCTAAAGATTGATTCTAAACTTAGTTTGAAATGTTTCTTCGACCTGTAATATAACTTTTTGAAGTTTTCGTCCGACGTTCGGATGGACCTGCACGAGCTTTCGGATTTGTGTACTAAATGCGCTCACAAAAGTAGCTACTTGGACATAAATAATGGACATTATCGAACAAATCAAGCATTTATTGTGGAACTAGGATTCCTGGGAGTGCATTCTGATGAAGATCGTCAAAGGTAAGGGAATATGTATAATGTGATTTCTGTTTACTCCAACATGGCAGATAATTGTATTTATTTTTCTCAGATTATTGCATGGTTTGCTTTTTCGTAAATATTTTTTTTAATCTGACACAGCATTAAGAAGAGGTATATCTTTATTTCCATGTCTTTATCAACATGGATAATATAATGAGTATTTCTGTAAAATGATGTGGCTCTCTGCAAAATCACTGGATGTTTTTGGAACTAGTGAACGTAACACGCCAATGTAAACTCAGATGTTTTTATATAAATATGAACTTTATTGGACAAAACATACATGTATTGTGTAACATGAAGTCCTATGAGTGTCATCTGATGAAGATCATCAAAGGTTAGTGTTTCATTTTATCTCTATTTCTGCTTTTTGTGACTCCTCTCTTTGGCTGGAAAAATGGCTGTGTATTTCTGTGGCTTGGTGGTGACCTAACATAATCGCTTGTGGTGCTTTCGCTGTAAAGCCTATTTGAAATCAGACACTGTGGTGGGATTAACAAAAATATTACCTTTAAAATGGTATAAAATACATGTATGTTTGTCGCCCTGCACTTTGATTGGCTGTTGTCATATCATCCCGTTAAAATGGGATTTTTTTAATTCATAAATTAAAAGAGCGCCCCCTATATCCAAGAAGTTAACGGGATTGCAGCCCGTGAAGTTTTAACTCCACTTGCTAGGTTTGTTCTAGATACATTTTTCTGGCTAGCTTGTTTGCCTGCTGACTAGGTTTTAGTTGTGTAGCTTTGTCAAAACTATTTTTTTTGTCTATTCTGATTGAATTGAGTTGTTGGTCATCGGTTATTGTGTGTTTCTCTCTCTCTCTCTCTCTCTCTCTCTCTCTCTCTCTCTCTCTCTCTCTCTCTCTCTCTCTCTCTCTCTCTGTCTCTCTGTCCCTCTCTCTCTCTCTCTCTCTCTGTCTCTCTGTCCCTCTCTCTCTCTCTCTCTCTCTCTCTCTCTCTCTCTCTCTCTCTCTCTCTCTCTCTCTCTCTCTGTCTCTCTGTCCCTCTCTGTCCCTCTCTGTCTCTCTCTCTCTCTCTCTCTCTCTCTCTCTCTCTCTCTCTCTCTCTCTCTCTCTCTCTCTCTCTCTCTCTCTCTCTCTCTCTCTGTCTCTCTGTCCCTCTCTCTCTCTCTCTCTCTCTCTCTCTCTCTCTCTCTCTCTGTCTCTCTGTCCCTCTCTGTCTCTCTCTCTCTCTCTCTCTCTCTCTGTCTCTCTCTCTCTCTCTCTCTCTCTCTCGCTATATGTCTCTCTCTCTCTCTTTCCCTCTCTCTTTCCCTCTCTCTTTCCCTCTCTCTCTCCCTCTCTCTCTATGTCTCTTTCCCTCTCTCTTTCCCTCTCTCTTTCCCTCTCTCTTTCCCTCTCTCTTTCCCTCTCTCTCTCTCTCTCTCTCTCTCTCTCTCTCTCTCTCTCTCTCTCTCTCTCTCTCTCTCTCTCTCTCTCTCTCTCTCTCTCTCTCTCTCTCCCTGGGTGTTTATCTACGCTGTATTACAGGGGCAGGTTGTCAGACATTAATGCCAGACCTCCATGGTGGTTTGACTGGCAGACCACTTACCTCTGGGTCTGGTGCCCAGGACCCAGGATAGCTGGCACGCCATGCCCAGAAGGAATGCCTCTAGGTCAGGTACACAGGCCAGCAGGAGTCCCTAGCTGGGTGAAGTCTGGATGTCTGTGGCACAGACAGACTGGGCAGATCCTGTTGTACAACCACATTCCACTTATTTCTCCATCCATCCATACATCCCTCTCTCTGTCTCTCTCTCTCTCTCTAGTTATCTCTTTCTCTCTCTCTCACTCTCTCGCTCTCTCTCTCTAGTTCTCTCTCTCTCTCCCTCTCTCTCTCTCTCTCTCTCTCTCTCTCTCTCTCTCTCTCTCTCTCTCTCTCTCTCTCTCTCTCTCTCTCTCTCTCTCTCCCTTCTCTCTCTCTCTCTCTCTCTCTCTCTCTCTCTCTCTCTCTCTCTCTCTCTCTCTCTCTCTCCTCTCTCTCCCCACTCTCTCTCTCTCTCTCTCTCTCTCTCTCTCTCTCTCTCTCTCTCTCTCTCTCTCTCTCTCTCTCTCTCTCTCTCTCTCTCTCTCTCTCTCTCTCTCTCTCTCTCTCTCTCTCTCTCTCTCTCTCTCTCTCTCTCTCTCTACTTTGCATTCCTCCTCTTCTTCCTCTTTCTTGTTATCCTGTTCTCATCTCTCCATTGTCTCTCCTTTCTCTACAGTTGAAAAGTTAATCCATGCTTCTCCTGTCTTTCATTCCTTGATTTCTATTTTTCGCCTATGAAATAACAAATTCTTGCCCCCCGTTCTCTGTCAATTCAATTTAATAGCATGTGGAAGATATGTTTAACAATAATAAACAAGGGGAAATAAACACTCAGATATAAACAATCAGAAACACTGATTTTTCTATATATATAGATTGTTGGCTATGTACAGTTGACTCCCCCCTTCTCTGCCCCCCACCCCTTCTTTGTCTCTCTCCCTCTCTTCTCTGTCTCTCTCTACCCCTCCCTCTCTTCTCTGTCTCCTCCCCCCTTCTCTGTCTCTCTCTACCCCTCCCTCTCTTCTCTGTCTTCCCCCCTTCTCTGTCTCTCTCTACCCCTCCCTCTCTTCTCTGTCTTAACCCCTTCTCTGTCTCTCTCTACCCCTCCCTCTCTTCTCTGTCTTCCCCCCTTCTCTGTCTCTCTCTCCCCCCCCCTCTTCTCTGTCTCCTCCCCCCATTCTCTGTCTCTCTCTACCCCTCCCTCTCTTATCTGTCTCCTCCCCCCTTCTCTGTCTCTCTCTACCCCTCCCTCTCTTCTCTGTCTCCTCCCCCCTTCTCTGTCTCTCTCTACCCCTCCCTCTCTTCTCTGTCTTCCCCCTTCTCTGTCTCTCTCTACCCCTCCCTCTCTTCTCTGTCTCCTCCCCCTTCTCTGTCTCTCTCTACCCCTCCCTCTCTTCTCTGTCCCCCCCTCCCCCTTCTCTGTCTCTCTCTACCCCTCCCTCTCTTCTTGCCAGGAGACTTTCCATGCTGTGGTCACTGGAAAACTGTGCTTCAGTCAATCCATAAAAAGCAAGAGAAATTGAGTCTGGGTAGTTTGAAAGATTATTTTAATGTTGCAAACTCCATTACTTTCTTTCTTTCTGTATTTATTTTAAGTATTTTTGTTTTATTTTACTATATATGTATATGCTGAATAGACGAAAATATATGAAAAGTAGCTCTATCAGCTTCTAGTGTTAATCTAATGATAATAATAATAATAACAATTTACACACCAGAACCCAGCATAGCACACACTCTAAAACATGAGGGGTTCAACATGGGTTCTTCTAAAATCCTCAAAGTTCTCTGAAGAACCGTACGGTTCTTGGCTCTGAAAATGACCCTCCACACAGTTCTTCCAAGAACCCCATAGGAGGTGGGGGTTCAGCAAGGAACCTCCTTTAGCTGGTGGGGTTTCTTGCAGGAACCTAACTGCCCAACTGAATCATTTGGAAAATATGAAAGGGCAGCAGGTGCAGGCACTTGACTTTCCAAAAAATTAAAGATCTCCTCAATTTAAAGGTAATGTTTGATCTAATTGTCTAATAATCTAATTGTTTTATGATTTATGATGACACCATTTATCTTTTTATATTTGTTCAAAACTTTCTAAAACAGAAAAAAAAGACACAATTCAATGGATATCGATCAACAAAGAGGTAAGAATATGTAATATACTGTATGTTGTAAAATATGTTGAAAGCTTGTGGGGAGATGACTGAGCTGCTCAGTCTGTGTCTGCAGGTATACAGATGTGTTGAAGGCTTGGGTGGAGATGACTGAGCTGCTCAGTCTGTGTCTGCAGGTATACAGATGTGTTGAAGGCTTGGGTGGAGATGACTGAGCTGCTCAGTCTGTGTCTGCAGGTATACAGATGTGTTGAAGGCTTGGGTGGAGATGACTGACCTGCTCAGTCTGTGTCTGCAGGTATACAGACGAGGAGGCATACAAAGGTATTGATTTTGGTATGTTGTGCAGATCACATTTACCATCCTCCTTCCTTACCTCTTCAAAGAATATCCCAGAGGCCTCTACATTATGGACAAGGTGTCTGTATCAAAACCATTTTTTCAAAAACCAATGTATGAATTCTGCCATGTGCATGTTATGTTAATCATTTAAATTAAAGATGTAATATTAAACATTTTGGGATCCACAGACTTCACCCTCCCTACACCTCCGATGAACAGAACGGGACACCTGTTCAACCACCATCTACACCTCCGATGAACAGAACGGGACACCTGTTCAACCACCATGCACTGCAAAATCATTCTGGCTGTGGGTACGGAGAACATAAACAAGCCAGTGTCACACCCTGATCTGTTTTACCTGTCTTTGTGATTGTCTCCACCCCCCCCCAAGTGTCGCCCACCTTTCCCATTATCCTCTCTGTTTCCTCTCTATCCCCTGAGTTCTCTGCTTGACTGTTACTAGTTTGTTTTGTTTTGTCAAGCCTACCAGAGTTTTTCCAGAGTTTTGCCTGTCTTTCTCTAGTTCCTGTTTTGTAGTTTTTCCAGAGTTTTGCCTGTCTTTCTCTAGTTATTGTTTTGTAGTTTTTCCAGAGTTTTGCCTGTCTTTCTCTAGTTCCCGTTTTGTAGTTTTTCCAGAGTTTTGCCTGTCTTTCTCTAGTTCCTGTTTTGTAGTTTTTCCAGAGTTTTGCCTGTCTTTCTCTAGTTATTGTTTTTTAGTTTTTCCAGAGTTTTGCCTGTCTTTCTCTAGTTCCTGTTTATGTAGTTTTTCCAGAGTTTTGCCTGTCTTTCTCTAGTTCCTGTTTTGTAGTTTTCCCGGTTTTGACCATTCTGAGCCTGCCTGCCGTTCTGTACCTTGTAACACCACCCTGGATACTGACCTCTGCCTGACCCGGAACAACTAAATTCATGTTCTCAGACAGTTTACTAAACAACTAGTGATTTTTAGAACCACACAGAGAGTTACCTCAAGTCAGCACAAAGACAACAGGAGCCTCTGTGATTCCAGCACTTTTTAATTTTTTAATTTTTAATTTTTTAAACATCATCAAATCAACTAGAATTCACACCATATTGACATTTGCTACATTTAGTTGTATTACAGTCTGAATTTAAAATGTATTACATTGAGATTGTGTGTCACTTGTCTACACAATACCCCATAATGTCAAAGTGGATTTGATTTAACAAATTCATTGAAAAAAAATGAAAAGCTGAAATGTCTTTCAATAAAGTATTCAACCCCTTTGTGATGTTAAGTTACATAATAAGTTGCATGGACTAACTCTGTATGCAACAATAAAGTTTAACATGATTTTTGAATGACTACATCATCTCAGTACCCTGCACATACATTTAAATATAAGGTCCATCAGCCGAGCTGTGAATTTCAGGGATCGACAGGTTTCCACACCTCAGCAGAGGCGACCGATCCTGATCCCTGGGATCGGCACCTTGGTCGGCGTCCTGCGGCTGGAGCCGGGCGTCGGGGTGCTCCCTCTCCGGCCTCTAGGTCACCAGGCGCACACCTGTCACCAGCGTTATGCACACAATGACACTCACCTGGACTCCATCACCTCCTTGATGCCCTTATGTCCCTCCTTCTTCACTTCCTCATTGTTCCTGTCTTCATGTCTGTGCGGCTGTTTCATTTACATTACATTTAAGTCATTTAGCAGACGCTCTTATCCAGAGCGACTTACACATTTCTTAGCGCATCGTTGTTCCTGTCTTCATGTCGGTGCGGCTGTTTCTTAGAGTACATCGTTGTTCCTGTCTTCATGTCGGTGCGGCTGTTTCTTAGAGTACATCGTTGTTCCTGTCTTCATGTCATGTCGGTGCGTCTTCATGCTGTTTTCTTAGAGTACATCGTTGTTCCTGTCTTCATGTCGGTGCGGCTGTTTCTTAGAGTACATCGTTGTTCCTGTCTTCATGTCGGTGCGGCTGTTTCTTAGAGTACATCGTTGTTCCTGTCTTCATGTCGGTGCGGCTGTTTCTTAGAGTACATCGTTGTTCCTGTCTTCATGTCGGTGCGGCTGTTTCTTAGAGTACATCGTTGTTCCTGTCTTCATGTCGGTGCGGCTGTTTCTTAGAGTACATCGTTGTTCCTGTCTTCATGTCGGTGCGGCTGTTTCTTAGAGTACATCGTTGTTCCTGTCTTCATGACGGTGCGGCTGTTTCTTAGAGTACATCGTTGTTCCTGTCTTCATGACGGTGCGGCTGTTTCTTAGAGTACATCGTTGTTCCTGTCTTCATGTCGGTGCGGCTGTTTCTTAGAGTACATCGTTGTTCCTGTCTTCATGTCGGTGCGGCTGTTTCTTAGAGTACATCGTTGTTCCTGTCTTCATGTCGGTGTGTTTCTTAGAGTACATCGTTGTTCCTGTCTTCATGTCGGTTTCTTAGCATCGGCTGTTTCTTAGAGTACATCGTTGTTCCTGTCTTCATGTCGTTGTTCCATCGTGTTCTTCATGTCGGTGCGGCTGTTTCTTAGAGTACATCGTTGTTCCTGTCTTCATGTCGGTGCGGCTGTTTCTTAGAGTACATCGTTGTTCCTGTCTTCATGTTCCTGTTTCTTAGAGTACATCGTTGTTCCTGTCTTCATGACGGTGCGGCTGTTTCTTAGAGTACATCGATGACGGTGCGGCTGTTTCTTAGAGTACATCGTTGTTCCTGTCTTCATGACGGTGCGGCTGTTTCTTAGAGTACATCGTTGTTCCTGTCTTCAGAGAGTACATCGTTGTTCCTGTCTTCATGTCGGTGCGGCTGTTTCTTAGAGTACATCGTTGTTCCTGTCTTCATGTCGGTGCGGCTGTTTCTTAGAGTACATCGTTGTTCCTGTCTTCATGACGGTGCGGCTGTTTCTTAGAGTACATCGTTGTTCCTGTCTTCATGTCGGTGCGGCTGTTTCTTAGAGTACATCGTTGTTCCTGTCTTCATGTCGGTGCGGCTGTTTCTTAGAGTACATCGTTGTTCCTGTCTTCATGTCGGTGCGGCTGTTTCTTAGAGTACATCGTTGTTCCTGTCTTCATGTCGGTGCGGCTGTTTCTTAGAGTACATCGTTGTTCCTGTCTTCATGACGGTGCGGCTGTTTCTTAGAGTACATCGTTGTTCCTGTCTTCATGTCGGTGCGGCTGTTTCTTAGAGTACATCGTTGTTCCTGTCTTCATGACGGTGCGGCTGTTTCTTAGAGTACATCGTTGTTCCTGTCTTCATGACGGTGCGGCTGTTTCTTAGAGTACATCGTTGTTCCTGTCTTCATACATCGTTGTTCCTGTCTTCATGTGCGGCTGTTTCTTAGAGTGTCATGAAACTGATTGAGATCAAATCAAATGATTGACAGATGCAGTTTGGACATTTCACCAGTAAAATGTGAAGAATTATAATTGATGGCGTATTTTTGCCTAATTTGGTGATTCAGGATATAACCCCTTTTATTTTATAATTTTTTTATCATTTGTATTTTATTTTTACTTAATTGATTAAAATGTGTGG
>NC_060193.1:5421842-5424342 GCF_021184085.1 Oncorhynchus gorbuscha
CTATCCCTCTCTCTAACCCTCTCCCTCTCTCTCTTTCCCTCTCTCTCTCTCTCTATCCCTCTCTCTTTCCCTCTCTCTCTCTATCCCTCTCTCTAACCCTCTCTCTCTCTATCCCTCTCTCTTTCCCTCTCTCTCTCTATTCCTCTCTCTAACCCTCTCCCTCTCTCTCTTCCCTCTCTCTCTCTATCCCTCTCTCTAACCCTCTCCCTCTCTCTCTTCCCTCTCTCTCTCTCTATCCCTCTCTCTCTCCCTCTCTCTCTATTCCTCTCTCTAACCCTCTCCTCTCTCTCTATTTCCCTCTCTCTCTATCCCTCTCTCTAACCCTCTCCTCTCTCCCTCTCTCTCCCTCTCTCTCTCTTCCCCCTCTCTCTCTATCCCTCTCTCTAACCCTCTCCCCTCTCTCTCTCTATCCCTCTCTCTCTCTTTCTTTCCCTCTCTCTGTCTCTCTCTCTCTAACCCTCTCCCTCTCTCTCTTTCCCTCTCTCTCTATCCCTCTCTCTAACCCTCTCTCTCTAACCCTCCCCTCTCTCTCTCTCTAACCCTCTCTCTCTCTTTCTATCCCTCTCTCTCTATCCCTCTCTCTAACCCTCCCCCTCTCTCTCTCTAACCCTCTCTCTCTTTCTATCCCTCTCTCTCTATCCCTCTCTCTCTTTCCCTCTCTCTTACCCTCTCCCTCTCTCTCTTCCCCTCTCTCTATCCCTCTCTCTAACCCTCTCTCTCTTTCTATCCCTCTCTCTCTTCCCTCTCTCTCTATCCCTCTCTCTAACCCTCCCCCCTCTCTCTCTTTCCCTCTCTCTTACCCTCTCCCTCTCTCTCTTCCCCTCTCTCTCTATCCCTCTCCCTCTCTCTCTTTCCCTCTCTCTCTCTTTCCCCCTCTCTCTCTCTTTCTTTCCCTCTCTCTGTCCCTCTCTCTCTAACCCTTTCTCTCTTTCCCTCTCTCTCTTTCCCTCTCTCTCTAACCCTCTCCCTCTCTCTCTTTCCCTCTCTCTCTCTTTCCCCCTCTCTCTCTCTTTCTTTCCCTCTCTCTGTCCCTCTCTCTCTTCCCCTCTCTCTCTATCCCTCTCTCTAACCATTTCTCTCTTTCCCTCTCTCTCTTTCCCTCTCTCTCTATCCCTCTCTCTAACCCTCTCCCTCTCTCTCTCTCTCTCTCTCTTTTTTTCCTCCTCTCTCTCTCTCTCTTGTCAGTTTAAAGTCTAATTTTGATTTACATATATTTACATAATTTACGTGAATTCATCATGAAAAATAAAATGTCATCATGTCATTGTATTTAGGTTAAAAGTTGGTTTTAAAAAAGCCTAAATACCGTAATGTTGAGGATTTGTTGCAAATACAATCAGTTTTCCACAATGATTCAACGTTTTGTTTGGGTTGAAATGATGTGGGAATAACATTGATTCAACCAGTTTTTGCACTGTGGGTAGTTTGCATACAATGTACAGGTATGTCATACACACGGGGACTCCGGAACGTAGATCATCACCTGGGGAACTGGACCGTAGATCGTCACCGGGGGACTAGATCGTCAACTGGACTGGACCGTAGATCGTCACCGGGGGAACTGGACTGTAGATCGTCACTGGGGGAACTCATCACTGGGGAACTGGACCGTAGATCATCACCTGACCGTAGATCATCACCTGGGGAACTGGACCGTAGATCATCACCTGGGGAACTGGACCGTAGATCGTCACCTGGGGAACTGGACCATCACCTGTGGAGATCGTCACCGGGGGAACTGGACCGTAGATCATCATCGGGGGAACCGGACCGTAGATCATCACCTTGGGAACTGGACCGTAGATCATCACCTGGGGAACTGGACCGTAGATCGTCACCAGAGGAACTGGACCGTAGATCATCACCTGGGGAACTGGACCGTAGATCATCACCTGGGGAACTGGACCGTAGATCGTCACTGGGGGAACTGGACCGTAGATCATCACCTGGGGAACTGGACCGTAGATCATCACCTGGGGAACTGGACCGTAGATCATCACCTGGGGAACTGGACCGTAGATCATCACCTGGGGAACTGGACCGGACCGTAGATCATCATCGGGGGAACTGGACCGTAGATCATCACCTGGGGAACTGGACCGTAGATCATCACCTGGGGAACTGGACCGTAGATCGTCGTCACCTGAGGAACTGGACCGTCAGATCGTCACACGGGGGAACTGGACCGTAGATCATCATCGGGGGAACTGGACCGTAGATCATCACCTGGGGAACTGGACCGTAGATCATCACCTGGGGAACTGGACCGTAGATCATCACCTGGGGAACTGGACCGTAGATCATCATCGGGGGAACCGGACCGTAGATCATCACCTTGGGAACTGGACCGTAGATCATCACCTGGGGAACTGGACCGTAGATCGTCACCTGGGGAACTGGACCGTAGATCATCACCTGGGGAACTGGACCGTAGATCATCACCAGAGGAACTGGACCATAGATCATCACCTGGGGAACTGGACCGTAGATCATCATCGGG
>NC_060193.1:5429342-5489342 GCF_021184085.1 Oncorhynchus gorbuscha
ACCATAGACCAGGGCAGGCACCCTATTCCCTATATAGTGCACTACTTTAGACCAGGACTGGCACCCTATTCCCTATATAGTGCACTACTTTAGACCAGGACTGGCACCCTATTCCCTATATAGTGCACTACTTTAGACCGGGGCTGGCACCCTATTCCCTATATAGTGCACTACTTTAGACCAGGGCTGACACCCTATTCCCTATATAGTGCACTACTTTAGACCAGGGCTAGCACCCTATTCCCTATATAGTGCACTACTTTAGACCAGGACTGGCACCCTATTCCCTATATAGTGCACTACTATAGACCAGGACTGGCACCCTATTCCCTATATAGTGCACTACTTTAGACCAGGACTGGCACCCTATTCCCTATATAGTGCACTACTTTAGACTAGGAGTGGCACCCTATTCCCTATATAGTGCACTACTTTAGACCAGGAGTGGCACCCTATTCCCTATTTAGTGCACTACTTTAGACCAGGAGTGGCACCCTATTCCCTATATAGTGCACTACTTTAGACCAGGACTGGCACCCTATTCCCTATATAGTGCACTACTTTAGACCAGGAGTGGCACCCTATTCCCTATATAGTGCACTACTTTAGACCAGGAGTGGCACCCTATTCCCTATATAGTGCACTACTTTAGACCAGGAGTGGCACCCTATTCCCTATATAGTGCACTACTTTAGACCAGGGCTGGCACCCTATTCCCTATTTAGTGCACTACTTTAGACCAGGAGTGGCACCCTATTCCCTATATAGTGCACTACTTTAGACCAGGAGTGGCACCCTATTCCCTATTTAGTGCACTACTTTAGACCAGGAGTGGCACCCTATTCCCTATTTAGTGCACTACTTTAGACCAGGAGTGGCACCCTATTCCCTATATAGTGCACTACTTTAGACCAGGACTGGCACCCTATTCCCTACATAGTGCACTACTTTAGACCAGGAGTGGCACCCTATTCCCTATATAGTGCACTACTTTAGACCAGGACTGGCACCCTATTCCCTATTTAGTGCACTACTTTAGACCAGGACTGGCACCCTATTCCCTACATAGTGCACTACTTTAGACCAGGAGTGGCACCCTATTCCCTATATAGTGCACTACTTTAGACCAGGAGTGGCACCCTATTCCCTACATAGTGCACTACTTTAGACCAGGAGTGGCACCCTATTCCCTATATAGTGCACTACTTTAGACCAGGAGTGGCACCCTATTCCCTATATAGTGCACTACTTTAGACCAGGAGTGGCACCCTATTCCCTATATAGTGCACTACTTTAGACCAGGAGTGGCACCCTATTCCCTATATATAGTGCACTACTTTAGACCAGGAGTGGCACCCTATTCCCTATATAGTGCACTACTTTAGACCAGGAGTGGCACCCTATTCCCTATATAGTGCACTACTTTAGACCAGGAGTGGCACCCTATTCCCTATATAGTGCACTACTTTAGACCAGGAGTGGCACCCTATTCCCTATATAGTGCACTACTTTAGACCAGGAGTGGCACCCTATTCCCTACATAGTGCACTACTATAGACCAGGACTGGCACCCTATTCCCTACATAGTGCACTACTTTAGACCAGGACTGGCACCCTATTCCCTATTTAGTGCACTACTTTAGACCAGGAGTGGCACCCTATTCCCTATATAGTGCACTACTTTAGACCAGGAGTGGCACCCTATTCCCTATTTAGTGCACTACTTTAGACCAGGAGTGGCACCCTATTCCCTATTTAGTGCACTACTTTAGACCAGGAGTGGCACCCTATTCCCTATATAGTGCACTACTTTAGACCAGGACTGGCACCCTATTCCCTACATAGTGCACTACTTTAGACCAGGAGTGGCACCCTATTCCCTATATAGTGCACTACTTTAGACCAGGACTGGCACCCTATTCCCTATTTAGTGCACTACTTTAGACCAGGACTGGCACCCTATTCCCTACATAGTGCACTACTTTAGACCAGGAGTGGCACCCTATTCCCTATATAGTGCACTACTTTAGACCAGGAGTGGCACCCTATTCCCTATATAGTGCACTACTTTAGACCAGGACTGGCACCCTATTCCCTACATAGTGCACTACTTTAGACCAGGAGTGGCACCCTATTCCCTATATAGTGCACTACTTTAGACCAGGACTGGCACCCTATTCCCTATTTAGTGCACTACTTTAGACCAGGACTGGCACCCTATTCCCTACATAGTGCACTACTTTAGACCAGGAGTGGCACCCTATTCCCAATATAGTGCACTACTTTAGACCAGGAGTGGCACCCTATTCCCTACATAGTGCACTACTTTAGACCAGGAGTGGCACCCTATTCCCTATATAGTGCACTACTTTAGACCAGGAGTGGCACCCTATTCCCTATATAGTGCACTACTTTAGACCAGGAGTGGCACCCTATTCCCTATATAGTGCACTACTTTAGACCAGGAGTGGCACCCTATTCCCTATATAGTGCACTACTTTAGACCAGGAGTGGCACCCTATTCCCTATATAGTGCACTACTTTAGACCAGGAGTGGCACCCTATTCCCTATATAGTGCACTACTTTAGACCAGGAGTGGCACCCTATTCCCTATATAGTGCACTACTTTAGACCAGGAGTGGCACCCTATTCCCTATATAGTGCACTACTTTAGACCAGGAGTGGCACCCTATTCCCTACATAGTGCACTACTTTAGACCAGGACTGGCACCCTATTCCCTACATAGTGCACTACCTTAGACCAGGACTGGCACCCTATTCCCTACATAGTGCACTACTTTAGACCAGGAGTGGCACCCTATTCCCTATATAGTGCACTACTTTAGACCAGGAGTGGCACCCTATTCCCTATATAGTGCACTACTATAGACCAGGACTGGCACCCTATTCCCTACATAGTGCACTACTTTAGACCAGGAGTGGCACCCTATTCCCTATATAGTGCACTACTTTAGACCAGGGCTAGCACCCTATTCCCTATATAGTGCACTACTATAGACCAGGACTGGCACCCTATTCCCTACATAGTGCACTACCTTAGACCAGGACTGGCACCCTATTCCCTACATAGTGCACTACTTTAGACCAGGAGTGGCACCCTATTCCCTATATAGTGCACTACTTTAGACCAGGAGTGGCACCCTATTCCCTATATAGTGCACTACTTTAGACCAGGACTCTATAAGGGGATAGGGTGCCATTGAGACACCTGTTGATCAACAGATCAACCAATCAAAGGAAAGCCAATTGTTTCAAGTACAACTGTACAACCACTCTGGGAACCTTTTCCTGTGTACTGTCACTCTTGTTATTTTCTCAAACACAGCTTTGTTGAGCCAGGGAAAATACTATTACCACACACACACACACACACACACACACACACACACACACACACACACACACACACACACACACACACACACACACACACACACACACACACACACACACACACACACACACACACACACACACACACACACACACACACACACCCTTAGCTCTACATCACTGTATTGAATCATAACTGTACTAGACATGCTTTTAGACCAGACAGAATCGAGCCGTTAGACAAAGAGGACATTGAGGGTCTGCCATGAGCTCTGTGTGTGTGTGTGTGTGTGTGTGTGTGTGTGTGTGTGTGTGTGTGTGTGTGTGTGTGTGTGTGTGTGTGTGTGTGTGTGTGTGTGTGTGTGTGTGTTATGATATTACAGTACAGTAATACAGCATGGAAAATATGCATACCAAAAAATAGAAAGGGAGAGAAGGGTAAAGGAGAGAAAGGAAGGAGAGGGGGGTAAGGAGAGGGGTCAGGAGAGAAGTGAAGGAGAGAGGTAAGGAGAGAAGGGAAGGAGAGAGGGGTAAGGAGAGAATGGAAGGAGAGAGGGGTAAGGAAAGAGGGGTAAGGAGAGAGGGGTAAGGAAAGAAGAGTAAGGAGAGAGGGGTAAGGAGAGAAGGGAAGGAGAGAAGGAGAGGGATAAGGAGAGAGGGGAAGGAGAGAGGGGTAAGGAAAGAGGGGTAAGGAGAGAGGGGTAAGGAGAGGGAGGAGAGAGAGAAGGAGAGGGATAAGGAGAGAAGGGAAGGAGAGAGGGGTAAGGAGAGAAGGGAAGGAGAGAGGGGTAAGGAAAGAGGGGTAAGAGAGTGAAGGAGGAGGTAAGGAGAGAAGGGAAGGAGAGATGGGTAAGGAGAGGGATAAGGAGAGAGGGGAAGGAGAGGGGGTCAGGAGAGAAGGGAAGGAGAGAGGGGTAAGGAGAGAAGGGAAGGAGAAGTGAAGGAGAGGGGTAAGGAGAGAAGGGAAGGAGAGATGGGTAAGGAGAGAAGGGAAGGAGAGAGGGGTAAGGAGAGGGGTCAGGAGAGAAGTGAAGGAGAGAGGTAAGGAGAGAAGGGAATGAGAGAGGGGTAAGGAGAGGGGTAAGGGAGAGACAAAGGAAGGAGAGGGGGTAAGGAGAGGGGGAATGGAAAGAGGGGAAAGAGAAGGAAGGAGAGAAGGAGAGGGATAAGAAGAGAGGGGAAGGATAGAGGGGTAAGGAGAGAATGGAAGGAGAGAGGGGTAAGGAAAGAGGGGTAAGGAGAGAGGGGTAAGGAAAAGAGGGAGAGAAGGAGAGGGGATAAGGAGAGAGGGAAGGATAGAGGGGTAAGGAGAGAGGGGTAAGGAGAGAAGGGAAGGAGAGAGGGGTAAGGAGAGAGGGGTAAGGAAAGAGGGGTAAGGAGAGAGGGGTAAGGAGAGAGGGGGTAAGAAGAGAAGGGAAGGAGAGAAGGGGGAAGGAGAGAAGGGAAGGAGAGAGGGGTAAGGAGAGAAGAGCAGAAGAGAAGGAGAGGGAAAAGGAGAGAGGGGAAGGAGAGAGGGGAAGGAAGGAAGGAGAGAGGGGAGGCAGGGAAAGGGAGAGAGAGAGAGGAAGGGGGAGGCGGGAAAGGGAGAGAAAGAGAGAGGGGGAGGCAGGGAAAGGGAGAGAGAGAGAGAAAGGGGGAGGCGGGGAAAGGGAGAGAAAAAGAGAGGTGGAGGCAGGGAAAGGGAGAGATAGAGAGAGGGGGAGGCAGGGAAAGGGAGAGAAAGGGAGAGGGGGAGGCAGGGAAAGGGAGAGAAAGAGAGAGGGGGAGGCAGGGAAAGGGAAAGAGAGAGAGAGGGGGAGGCAGGGAAAGGGAGAGAAAGAGAGAGGTGGAGGCAAGGAAAGGGAGAGAAAGAGAGAGGTGGAGTCAGGGAAAGGGAGAGATAGAGAGAGGGGGAGGCAGGGAAAGGGAGAGAAAGGGAGAGGGGGAGGCAGGGAAAGGGAGAGAAAGAGAGAGGGGGAGGCAGGGAAAGGGAAAGAGAGAGAGGGGGGGCAGGGAAAGGGAGAGAAAGAGAGAGGGAAGGCAGGGAAAGGGAGAGAAAGAGAGAGGGGGAGGCAGGGAAAGGGAGAGAAAGAGAGAGGTGGGTGGGCAACAAGCTCTCACAGTATCACTGCAGAATTGACTTTTATCCACATTTATCCACAGTGTCAAATTTCTGTGTTTTTAATAATAATAATAATAATATATGCCATTTAGCAGACGCTTTTATCCAAAGCGACTTACAGTCATGTGTGCATACATTCTACGTATGGGTGGTCCCGGGGATCGAACCCACTACCCTGGCGTTACAAGCGCCATGCTCTACCATTTTTGACACTCCACCTGACTTGATACAACATTTTGAACAGAAGTGCAATGGTTCATTGGATCAGTCTAAAACTTTCCACATACACTGCTGCCATCTAGTGGCCAAAATATAAATGGTGCCTGAACTGTATGAAATGAATGTTTTATTTTTTTTCTTTGTATTATCTTTTACCAGATGTAATGTGTTATATTCTGTTTCCTTCGAATGGTACCAAGAACCAGCATATCATTGCTTTCAGGTCCTGAGCAACAGGCAGTTAGATTTGGGAATCCAGTGATTACGCCCATCCGCCACCGTGGCCTACGTCGCCCGAGCAGAACCCAAGCCTACTTGACGATACTAGCGCAGAACCCAAGCCTACTTTACGATAATCTCGCAGAACCCAATTCTACTTGACGATACTTGCGCAGAACCCAAGCCTACTTGATGATAATAGCGCAGAACCCAAACCTACTTGACGATAATAGCGCAGAACCCAAGTCTACTTGACGATAATAGCTCAGAACCCAAGCCAACTTGACGACAATAGCTCAGAGCCCAAGCCAACTTGACACTAATAGCGCAGAACCCAAGCCAACTTGACGACAATAGCTCAGAACCCAAGCCAACTTGACGACAATAGCTCAGAACCCAAGCCAACTTGACGACAATAGCACAGAGCCCAAGCCAACTTGACGCTAATAGCGCAGAACCCAAACCTAATTTACGATAATAGCGCAGAACCCAAGCCTACTTGACGATAATAGCGCAGAACCCAAGCCAACTTGACGACAATAGCTCAGAACCCAAACCTACTTGACGATAATAGCGCAGAACCCAAACCTACTTGACGATAATAGCGCAAACCTGTTCACGCCTACTGGCCACTTTTGAAGGCATTTTCTAACGTCCTAAGGAACATGGATAGACATCCAAGGAGAGAAGTCACTCTTGAGTGATCTGACTGGGGCGGCACCACGTTACCCGACTGTGTTAATGGGGAGCGAAAGGAGGAGAAGTAGGGAGATATATTGTTTACTAAGATTTAGGACTTTTTTTTTTTTGACTTTTGCAAACTGTTGTCGTGGTAACTGGATACACTCGCAAAAACACACACAACTTTGATTAGTTAGGCGACATTGGTTTTTGCCATCACACATTTAGCTGCAGTTCACATTTCTGCAGGGCTTCAGTTCCTTCAACATGGTTTTAGTTACGTGGGCTACTGGTCCGACTGTAGACTGTCAGGTCAACATGGTTTTAGTTACGTGGGCTACTGGTCCGACTGTAGACTGTCTCGTCAACATGGTTTTAGTTACGTGGGTTACTGGTCCGACTGTAGACTGTCAGGTCAACATGGTTTTAGTTACGTGGGCTACTGGTCCGACTGTAGACTGTCAGGTCAACATGGTTTTAGTTACGTGGGCTACTGGTCTGACTGTATACTGTCTCAACAACATGGTTTTAGTTACGTGGGCTACTGGTCCGACTGTAGACTGTCTCATCAACATGGTTTTAGTTACGTGGGTTACTGGTCCGACTGTAGACTGTCAGGTCAACATGGTTTTAGTTACGTGGGCTACTGGTCCGACTGTAGACTGTCAGGTCAACATGGTTTTAGTTACGTGGGCTACTGGTCCGACTGTAGACTGTCAGGTCAACATGGTTTTAGTTACGTGGGCTACTGGTCCGACTGTAGACTGTCTCGTCAACATGGTTTTAGTTACGTGGGTTACTGGTCCGACTGTAGACTGTCTCAACAACATGGTTTTAGTTACGTGGGCTACTGGTCTGACTGTAGACTGTCTCGTCAACATGGTTTTAGTTACGTGGGTTACTGGTCCGACTGTAGACTGTCAGGTCAACATGGTTTTAGTTACGTGGGCTACTGGTCCGACTGTAGACTGTCAGGTCAACATGGTTTTAGTTACGTGGGCTACTGGTCCGACTGTAGACTGTCTCGTCAACATGGTTTTAGTTACGTGGGCTACTGGTCCGACTGTAGACTGTCTCGTCAACATGGTTTTAGTTACGTGGGTTACTGGTCTGACTGTAGACTGTCAGGTCAACATGGTATACCACTATACCCCTACTATACAACTATACCCCTACTATACCACTATACCACTATACCACTACTATACCACTATACCCCTACTATACCACTATACCACTACTATACCACTACTATGCCACTATACCACTACTATACCACTATACCACTACTGTACCACTACTATACCACTACTATACCACTATACCACTATATCACTACTATACCACTATATCCTACTATACCACTATATCCCTACTATACCACTACTATACCACTATATCCCTACTATACCACTATACCCCTACTATACCACTATATCCCTACTATACCACTATACCCCTACTATACCACTACTATAACACTATACCACTACTATACCACTACTATACCACTACTATACCACTACTATACCACTATACCACTACCACTATACCACTATACCACTATACCACTACTATACCACTATACCACTATACCACTATACCACTACTATACCTCTATACCACTACTATACCACTATACCACTATACCACTATACCACTGTACCACTATACCACTACTATACCACTATACCACTACTGTACCACTATACCACTATACCACTACTATACCACTACTATACCACTATACCACTACACCACTACTATACCACTACACCACTACTATACCACTATACCACTATACCACTACTATACCACTATACCACTATACCACTATACCACTACTATACCACTACACCACTATACCCCTACTATACCACTATACCCCTACTATACCACTATACCACTACTATACCACTATACCACTACTATACCACTATACCACTATAAGCTCTATGTAGCTCAGTTGGTAGAGCATGGCGCTTGTAACGCCAGGGTAGTGGGTTCGATCCCCGGGACCACCCATACATAGAATGTATGCACACATGACTGTAAGTCGCTTTGGATAAAAGCGTCTGCTAAATGGCATATATTATATTATTATTATATTATTATATTATACCACTACTATACCACTACTATACCACTACACCACTACTATACCACTATACCACTATACCACTACTATACCACTACTATACCACTATACCACTATACCACTACTATACCACTACTACACCACTACTATACCACTACACCACTACTATACCACTATACCACTATACCACTACTATACCACTACTATACCACTACACCACTACTATACCACTACTATACCACTATACCACTATACCACTACTATACCACTACTATACCACTACACCACTACTATACCACTATACCACTATACCACTACTATACCACTACTATACCACTATACCACTATACCACTACTATACCACTACTATACCACTATGCCACTACTATACCACTACACCACTACTATACCACTACACCACTACTATACCACTATACCACTACTATACCACTATACCACTACTATACCACTATGCCACTACTATACCACTATACCACTACTATACCACTATGCCACTACTATACCACTACTATACCACTATACCACTACTATACCACTATGCCACTACTATACCACTACACCACTACTGTACCACTATACCCCTTCTATACAACTATTCCCCTATTTTTTCCACGATACCCCTACTATACAACTCGTCCACTACTTTACCACTATACCCCCACTATACAACTATGTTGCTAGGAGAGGTTAGGAGGGGTTAGGAGGAGTTAATAGGGTTTAGGAGGGGGTGGGATGGGCTGGGAGGAGTTAGGATGGGCCAGGAGTGGTTTTGAGGGGCTAAGAGGGGCTATGTGGGATTGGGAGGGGCTAGGAATGGCTAAGAGGGGCTAGGAATGGCTAAGAGGGGCTAGGAAGAGTTAGGAGGGGTTGGGAAGGGCTAGAAGTGGTTGGGAGGTGCTAAGAGGGGCTAAGCGGGGCTGGGAGGGGGTTGGAGTGGCTAAGAGGGGCTAGGAGAGGTTAAGATGGGCTAGGAGGGGATGTAAGGTGTTGGGAGGTATTGGGAGTGGTTTGGAGGAGTTAGGAGGGGATAGGAGGGGCTGGGGTAGGAGGTGTTGGTCCGTTATGCTCTGGTTAGAGTCGCGTTGTTCGAACTGGCGAGAGCTTTCCGAGCTAAAGGTTAGCTGATGACCGCTAGCAATGGTTTGCTGACTGATAGCTGGTAGTTAGCTGGCTAGCTTCAGTTGAGGGGTTCCGGATCCGAAGTAAATATAAAAGCAGATCCACGCTACATTGGGTGAGGCGGGTTGCAGGAGAGTATTTAGATGTTGAGATTTAGAAAAATGTTTTAAAAGATATGCGAAGAAAAATATGTTAAAAAAAGCAAATATATACAAGGGACACACCACGACAAGACGTCTGACTGTGACGCCATCTTGGATGCACAGAGGGGTTGGTAGGGGATAGGAAGGCTAGGAGGGGCTAGGATTGGTTAATAGGGGATAGGAGGGGCTATGATGGGTTAGGAGGGGCTAAGATGGGTTAGGAGGGGCTAAGAGGTGTTAGGAGGGGCTAAGATGGGTTAGGAGAGTTTAGGAGTGAACAAGAGGAGCTAGAAGGGGTTTAAGAAGGGTAGGGGGGCTAAGAGTGGTTCGGAGAGTTTGGGAGGGGTTTTATAGCGCCTTTGAGGGTGGGGACACAATGGGACAAGGAAGTAGGGCTCAGGGAAAATTTGTCAAAATAGATATCTTGCAATGTACTGTCGATAGGAATGTTGTTGAGTCAAGTCCAGTGTTCTATTGAACAAGGATAACCATATCTACTTACTGCTAGTGTGATTATGCAATCGGCGAAACACAAAGGCCACAATAATTACTGTAAAACATTTCTAGATTTGGAAGCCCAATCAGTCGATGACATCATTGTTTGAATTGTTCCGACGAGAACATTCTGAAATACCTCTGTAGTGCATCATATCCAACCCCTTTGTTGTGGTCTGAGTTCAGGAGACCACAACAACAATCTGTAGTGCATCATATCCAACCCCTTTGTTGTGGTCTGAGTTCAGGAGACCACAACAACAAACTGTAGTGCATCATATTCAACCCCTCACTGAGTATCCAACCCCTTTGTTGTGGTCTGAGTTCAGGAGACCACAACAACAAACTGTAGTGCATCATATTCAACCCCTCACTGAGTATCCAACCCCTTTGTTGTGGTCTGAGTTCAGGAGACCACAACAACAATCTGTAGTGCATCATATTCAACCCCTCAATGAGTATCCAACCCCTTTGTTGTGGTCTGAGTTCAGGAGACCACAACAACAATCTGTAGTGCATCATATTCAACCCCTCAATGAGTATCCAACCCCTTTGTTGTGGTCTGAGTTCAGGAGACCACAACAACAATCTGTAGTGCATCATATTCAACCCCTCAATGAGTATCCAACCCCTTTGTTGTGGTCTGAGTTCAGGAGACCACAACAACAATCATATGTTGTTGCCTTACAACCTGGAAGTAAAACAGATTCTGGGGGGTTTGTACACAACATGCCTACCACTTTGAAGATGCAAAATATTTGTTATTGTGAAACAAACAAGAAGTTACACAAAAACACAGAAAACTTGAGCATGTATTAATATTCACCCACCCCCCCCAAAAGTCAATACTTTGTAGAGCCATATTTTGCAGAAATTATAGCTGCAAGTCTCTTGGGGTATGTCTCTATAAGCTTGGCACATCTAGCCACTGGGATTTTTTCCCATTCTTCAAGGTAAAACTGCTCCAGCTCCTTCAAGTTGGATGGGTTCAACAATCTTTAAGTCATACCACAGATTCTCAATTGGGACTGAGGTCTGGGCTTTGACTAGGCCATTCCAAGACATTTAAATGTTTCTCCTAAAACCACTCAAGTGTTGCTTTAGCAGTGTGCTTAGGGTCAATGTTCTGCTGGAAGGTGAATTTTTGTCACAGTCTCAAATCTCTGGAAGATTGAAACAGGTTTCTCTCAAGAATTTCCCTGTATTTAGCGCCATCCATCATTCCTACAATTCTGACCAGTTTCCTAGTCCCTGCCAATGAACAACATCCCTACAGCATGATGCCGCCACCACCATGCTTCGCTGTGGGGATGGAGTTCTGGTGGTGATGACAGGTGTTGGGTTTGAGCCAGACATAGCAGTTTCTTTGATGTCCAAAAGCAACATTTTAGTCTCATCTGACCAGAGTACCTTCTTTCATATGTTTGGGGAGTCTCCCACATGCCTTTTTGGCGAACATTGAACGTGTTTGCTTATATTTTTCTTTAGGCAATGGCTTTTATCTGGCCACGCTTTCTGTAAAGCCCAGCTCTGTGGAGTGTGAGGCTTAAAGTGGTCCCTATGGACAGATGGTCAATTCTCCACTGTGAATCTTTGCAGCTCGTTCAGGGTTGGTCTCTTTGTTGCCTCTATGATTAATGCCCTCCTTGCCTGGTCTGTGAGTTTTGGTGGGTGACCCTCTCTCTTGGCAAGTTTGTTGTGGTGTCATATTCTTTCAATTTTTTAATAATGGATCTAATGGTGCTCGGTGGGATGTTTAAAGTTTCTGATTTTTTATAACCCAACCCTGATCTGTACTTCTCCACAATGTTGTCCCTGACCTGTTTGAAGAGCTGCTTGGTGTTTGTTTATTTTTATTTTTTATTTCACCTTTATTTAACCAGGTAGGCCAGTTGAGAACAAGTTCTCATTTACAACTGCGACCTGGCCAAGATAAAGCATAGGAGTGCATCACAAACAACACAGAGTTACACATGGGATAAACTAACATACAGTCAATAATACAATAGAAAAAGTCTATATACAGTGTGTGTAAATGAGGTAGGATAAGGGAGGTAAGGCAATAAATAGGCCATAGTGGTGAAATAATTACAATTTAGCAATTAAACACTGGAGTGATATCTGTGCAGAAGATTAATGTACAAGTAGAGATACTGGGGTGCAAAGGAGCAAAATAAATCAAATAAATAACAGTATGTGGATGAGGTAGTTGGGTGGGCTATTTACAGATGGGCTATGTACAGGAACAGTGATCTGTGAGCTGTTCTGTCAGCTGGTGCTTAAAGTTAGTGAGGGAGATATTTTTCAGTGATTGGCAGCAGAGAACCAGAAGGAAAGACGACCAAAGGAGGAATTGGCTTTGGGGGTGACCAGTGAGATATACCTGCTGGAGCACGTGCTACAGGTGGGTGCTGCTATGGGGACCAGTTAGATATACCTGCAGGAGCTCGTGCTACAGGTGGGTGCTGTTATGGTGACCAGCTAGATATACCTGCAGGAGCTCGTGCTACAGGTGGGTGCTGCTATGGTGACCAGTGAGATATACCTGCTGGAGCTCGTGCTACAGGTGGGTGCTGTTATGGTGACCAGTGAGATATACCTGCAGGAGCGCGTGCTACAAGTGGGTGCTGCTATGGTGACCAGTGAGCTGAGATAAGGCGGGGCTTTACCTAGCAAAGACTTATAGATGCCCTTGCTTAGTGGTGTTGTAGACTCTGGGGCCTTTCAGAACACGTGTGTGTATATACTGAGATCATGTGACCGATCATGTGACACTTAGAAAAAACAAAGACTTATAGATGCCCTTGCTTAGTGATGTTGTAGACTCTGGGGCCTTTCAGAACACGTGTGTGTATATATACTGAGATCATGTGACCGATCATGTGACACTTAGATTGCACACAGGTGGACTTTAATTAACTAATTATGTGAAGGTACTTTGGTTACACCAGATCGTATTTAGGAGCTTCATATAAAAGTGGGGTGAATACATATGGCACCACTTCCCCCCCCCCCCCAAAAAAAAGTAATATCATTTTTTGAAACTAAGTTACTTTTTTCATTTCATTTCACCAATTTGGACTGTTTTGTGTTTTGTCCATTACGTAAAAAATAAAAATCTATTTAATTTACAAGTTGTAATGCAACAAAATAGAAATAACGCCAAGGGGGATGAATACTATTGTAAGGCATTGTAACTGAAACACCCTCTCATCACTCATATGTAGGAAGACCCCAAATAGTGTCTAGCTGTGATGTTTTCCTTTAAAGGGGCAATATTCAGTTCAAACAATAACAAAACCCACCACTGAATTGCAGATTGCCCTTTAAAAAGCAGATAATACATTTCATTCTACAAACTAACAACAAACAGGTATCATTCAAGTTCAATTGTAAGCTTGTAAGCTTGTAAAATGTACAAGTGTAAGCTAGGGACATTGAGGCCTGGACTGGAGTACATGAATATTGGGGTTGATTTTGAAATAGGTTGGCTGCAGTGTCGAGTACACCTTTGTTCCTGGAGTGTCCACTAGAGGGCGGTCATGCAGTCCACACTGGTCTGCATTAATCTACTACTCACCAGTGGACCCAGTATAAAGGGTCTGGAGACCTTGTGGGGGGGGGGGGATTTCGACCTGAGTTAAGCACACGTTAATGGAAAATAATCCACTTTTCTCTCTACGAGTTTTCTGACCTTGAACTTAAGCATGAGAATAGCATGTTAGTTCACCCACTATTTTGTGTGAGTGATTACAGCTGTGAGTCTTTCTGGGTAAGTCTCAAAGAGTCATTACAGCTGTGAGTCTTTCTGGGTAAGTCTCTAAGAGTAATTCCAGCTGTGAGTCTTTCTGGGTAAGTCTCCATGTGTCATTACAGGTGTGAGTCTTTCTGGGTAAGTCTCTAAGAGTAATTACAGCTGTGAGTTTTTCTGGGTAATTCTCAAAGAGTCATTACAGCTGTGAGTCTTTCTGGGTAAGTCTCAAAGGGTCATTACAGCTGTGAGTCTTTCTGGGTAAGTCTCTAAGAGTCATTTTCAGCTGTGAGTCTTTCTGGGTAAGTCTCTAAGAGTGATTACAGCTGTGTCTTTCTGGGTAAGTCTCTAAGAGTAATTACAGCTGTGAGTCTTTCTGGGTGAGTCTCTAAGAGTAATTACAGCTGTGAGTCTTTCTGGGTGAGTCTCTAAGAGTAATTACAGCTGTGAGTCTTTCTGGGTAAGTCTCAAAGAGTAATTACAGCTGTGAGTCTTTCTGGGTAAGTCTCTAAGAGTAATTACAGGTGTGAGTCTTTCTGGGTAAGTCTCAAAGAGTGATTACAGCTGTGAGTCTTTCTGGGTAAGTCTCTAAGAGTAATTACAGCTGTGAGTCTTTCTGGGTAAGTCTCTAAGAGTAATTACAGCTGTGAGTCTTTCTGGGTGAGTCTCTAAGAGTAATTACAGCTGTGAGTCTTTCTGGGTGAGTCTCTAAGAGTAATTACAGCTGTGAGTCTTTCTGGGTAAGTCTCAAAGAGTAATTACAGCTGTGAGTCTTTCTGGGTGAGTCTCTAAGAGTAATTACAGCTGTGAGTCTTTCTGGGTGAGTCTCTAAGAGTAATTACAGCTGTGAGTCTTTCTGGGTAAGTCTCAAAGAGTAATTACAGCTGTGAGTCTTTCTGGGTAAGTCTCTAAGAGTACTTACAGGTGTGAGTCTTTCTGGGTAAGTCTCTAAGAGTGATTACAGCTGTGAGTCTTTCTGGGTAAGTCTCTAAGAGAAATTACAGGTGTGAGTCTTTCTGGGTAAGTCTCTAAGAGTAATTACAGGTGTGAGTTTTTCTGGGTAAGTCTCTAAGAGTAATTACAGCTGTGAGTCTTTCTGGGTAAGTCTCTAAGAGTAATTACAGGTGTGAGTCTTTCTGGGTAAGTCTCTAAGAGTCATTACAGGTGTGAGTCTTTCTGGGTGAGTCTCTAAGAGTAATTACAGGTGTGAGTCTTTCTGGGTAAGTCTCTAAGAGTCATTACAGGTGTGAGTCTTTCTGGGTGAGTCTCTAAGAGTAATTACAGGTGTGAGTCTTTCTGGGTAAGTCTCTAAGAGTCATTACAGGTGTGAGTCTTTCTGGGTGAGTCTTTAAGAGTCATTACAGGTGTGAGTCTTTCTTGGTAAGTCTCTAATAGCTGTGAGTCTTTCTGGGTAAGTCTCAAAGAGTGATTACAGCTGTGAGTCTTTCTGGGTCAGTCTCTAAGAGTAATTACAGCTGTGAGTCTTTCTGGGTGAGTCTCTAAGAGTAATTACAGCTGTGAGTCTTTCTGGGTAAGTCTCTAATAGCTGTGAGTCTTTCTGGGTAAGTCTCAAAGAGTGATTACAGCTGTGAGTCTTTCTGGGTCAGTCTCTAAGAGTAATTACACCTGTGAGTCTTTCTGGGTGAGTCTCTAAGAGTAATTACAGCTGTGAGTCTTTCTGGGTCAGTCTCTAAGAGTAATTACAGCTGTGAGTCTTTCTGGGTGAGTCTCTAAGAGTAATTACAGCTGTGAGTCTTTCTGGGTAAGTCTCTAAGAGTTTTCCACACCTGGATTGTGCAACATTTGCCCATTAAATAAATTATTCAAGTTCTGTCAAAATGGTTGTTGATCATTGCTAGACAACCATTTTCAGGTCTTGCAATAGAATTTCAAATAGATTTATGTCAAAACTGTAACTCGGCCACTCAGGAACATTCACTGTCCTCTTGGTCAGCAACTCCAGTGTAGATTTAGCCTTGTGTTTTAGGTTATTGTCCTGCTGAAAGATGAATTCATCTCCCAGTCTCTGGTGGAAAGCAGACTGAACCAGGTTTTCCTCTGTGATTTTTTTTTTATTATCCTTAACGATTACAAGCATACCCATAACATGATGCATCCACCACTATGCTTGAAAAATATGGTGAATGGTACTCAGTAATGTATTGGATTTGCTTCAAACATAACACTTTTGTATTCAGGACAAAAAGTGAAAAGCCACGTTTTTGGAATATTACTTTAGCAGCCGGTCCTTCAGTAGCTCAGTTGGTAGAGCATGGCGCTTGTAACGCCAGGGTAGTGGGTTCGATTCCCGGGACCACCCATACGTAGAATGTATGCACACATGACTGTAAGTCGCTTTGGATAAAAGCGTCTGCTAAATGGCATATTATTATTATTTATTTATTCATACCAGTCAGTATTCAAAGTATATCCATGTCTGAGAACGATGACATGGAAAATGGCCACTAAGGGTCAACATTGATAGAACAGTGATTGTACTTTAGTGCCTTGTTGCAAACAGGATGCATGTTTAGGAATATTTTGTATTCTATACAGGCTTCCTTCTTTTCACTCTGTCAATTAGGATAGTATTTGTGGAGTAACTACAATGTTGATCCATCCTCAGTTTTCTCCCTTCACAGCCATTAAACCATACCTGCTTTAAAGACACCATTGGCCTCATGGTGAAATCCCTGAGTGGTTTCCTTCCTCTCCGGCAACTGAGTTAGGATAGGACGCCTGTATCTTTGTAGTGACTCCTTGTATTGATACACCATCCCAAACGTGTAATTAATAACCTCACCATGCTCAAAGGGATATTCAATGTCTGCTATTTTTATTTATTTATCTATGTACCAATAGGTGTCCTTCTTTGCGAGGCATTGGAACTCCCTCCCTGATCTTTGTGATTGAATCTGTGTTTGTCATTCACTGCTTAAGTGAGGGACCTTACAGGTAATTGTACAGAGATGAGGTATTCATTCAAAATCATGTTTAAACAATATTATTGCACACATAGTGAGCCCATGCAACTTATTATGTGACTTGTTAAGGACATTTGTACTAATTAATTTTTACTCTTTGAATTTTTTTATTAATTTGTCAAATGTATAAAAACATCATTACACTTTGACATTATAGGGAATTATAGGGTATTATAGGACATTGTAGGGCATTATAGGGTATTATAGGGAATTATAGGGTATTATAGGACATTATAGGGTATTATAGGACATTATAGGGTATTATAGGACATTATAGGGTATTATGGAACATTATAGGGCATTATAGGGTATTACAGGGTATTATAGGACATTATAGGGCATTATAGGGCATTATAGGACATTATATGACATTATAGGGTATTATAGGACATTATAGGGTATTATAGAACATTATAGGGTATTATAGGGTATTATATGGCATTATAGGGCATTATAGGCTATTATAGGGCATTATAGGGCATTATAGGGTATTATAGGACATTATAGGGTATTATAGGGTATTATACGGTATTATAGGGCAGTATAGGGTATTAGACCAGTCAGACCAGTCCCTGGACACTTATGGGGGGGGGTCGTAGAGCCTAACAGAGAACACCATCGTGAGAGTCTCATAGTGCTTCTATTGCACGGTCGTAGTCGTGTGTAGGCCGAACCATTCGGATAAATAGAGAAGATCAGGACGTCTCATGAGGTCTGATAAACTGTGGCAGAAGCTTGGCCACCTTCCAACACAGATGCGGTGGGCTGACGTAGGCGGATGCAGTGGATGGAAGTTTAAAACGGACTAAACTGACTATACACACGGGGAGGGGTTACCTGTGATACCAGTCACAGGTAATACACACGGGTGGGGGGGATCAATAGACTCTAGAATTTTAAAAGTTCTATGGTAACGCAAAACAAGCTAATGGGACTGTTGGGGCCTTATGCACACGACCCGCAGACAAAGTGATGACAACATTTTTTTTGTATCCCTAACCGTGTTACAGAGCCGGACGAAATACTCAAGGAACAGCGAGTGTTGTGGCCTTCGTCGGGAGATGAAAAACACGGTCCTAAAGGAGAAAAAGATGTCACGTCATTGAAGGAGGAAACCCCCTTCTCTGACCCCAGCCGAGCACAGCAACCAATCAGCGATTGACGCTGCTCAGCAGGAACAACTGGTTCAGGAAGTTCACCAGGACCAAACTAAAGGATCAGGCCCCAGGCAGGATGGACAGCAATATATTTGCTACATGTTTTAAAGGGGGGGGTGAAGGGTGAAAGGAACTCATCAACTATCAGTAGTCATTCAGCTGGTTACAACTCTGTGAAACAAAACCGTGCTGGTCAGACCTCCAAAGCTTTTTGTAGCTGCCTGATAGTGGAGGTGAAAATCGCTGGGTTAAAGACAAGATGTTTGCTTGACACTTGGTCAGAGGTCACCACCATTACCGAGACACACTTTAAGAAGCAGTTTCCAGAACTGTTGTGTGCAAATGTGGGTGTGTCTCACAGCCACCAGCGGACTGGAGATTCCTGTATTGGTTGCCTGGAGACGACGTTGAGTGCATGGGAAGAACATTACATGTGAATGGTGGCTTTGTCTTGAAGGATCTTTCTTCAGAGAAGAGTAAGGAACCACTAGAAGTGCCCGCCATCATGGGACGAAATGTCATCGGGGAGATTGAAGGACTCTTCTACACCAACCAGGAAGGTGTGACAAAGTGGGACCGTCACCGACTCTCTGGAGAGGAAGCCACGCTGAAGCATGTCAGAGCGACCATTGGGAGGCAGACCAGTTATTTGGCTCCAATTAAGGTCCCTCCAAACAGTGAGAAGATTGTGAAGGGAAGCTTCAGAGTCCATGTGCAGCGAAAGTGCCCGAAGGTTCACTGGAAGGAGAGTTTGAGGAGGAGAAACAGGAGATGACAAAGGGGACAAAAAAGGCCTCAGACATTAACAGAAAACAATGATGCCCACCCGAATGATTCCATATGAGCCTTGGAGTCCGTCAGTCAGCGGGATGTCCCCTCGAAGCTGCAGTAGACAAACCTTAGTCCGAGGGAAGAGGAGTCTCTCCCGGAGGGGATAGGACACAAACATACAAATACGCCATTGAAGGTTTCAGAGGAGGCGTGAGAGGTTCAGAGGTGTGTATTGCTTAGCTACTCAACATGGTTTTGCTTAGCTACTCAGCGTGGTTTTGCTTAGCTACTCAGCATGGCTTTGATTAGCTACTCAGCATGGTTTTGCTTAGCTACTCAGCATGGTTTTGCTTAGCTACTCAACATGGTTTTGCTTAGCTACTCAGCATGGTTTTGCTTAGCTACTCAGCATGGTTTTGCTTAGCTACTCAGCATGGTTTTGCTTAGCTACTCAGCGTGGTTTTGCTTAGCTACTCAACATGGTTTTGCTTAGCTACTCAGCATGGTTTTGCTTAGCTACTCAGCGTGGTTTTGCTTAGCTGCTCAGCATGGTTTTCTTTAGCTACTCAACATGGTTTTGCTTAGCTACTCGGCATGGATTTGTTTAGCTACTCAATATGGTTTTGCTTAGCTACTCAGCATGGCATGGTTTTGCTTAGCTACTCAGCATGGTTTTGGTTAGCTACTCAGCGTGGTTTTGCTTAGATACACATCGTGGTTTTGCTTAGCTACTCAGCATGCTTTTTTTCTTAGCTACTCAGCATGGTTTTGCTTACCTACTCAGCATGGCATGGTTTTGCTTAGATACTCGGCATGGTTTTGCTTAGCTACTCGGCATGGTTTTGCTTAACTACTCGGCATGGTTTTGCTTAGCTACTCAGCATGGTTTTGCTTACCTACTCAGCATGGCATGGTTTTGCTTAGCTACTCAGCATGGTTTTTCTTAGCTACTCAGCATGGTTTTGCTTACCTACTCAGCATGGCATGGTTTTGCTTAGCTACTCGGCATGGTTTTGCTTACCTACTCAGCATGGCATGGTTTTGCTTAGCTACTCGGCATGGTTTTGCTTAGCTACTCAGCATGGTTTTGCTTACCTACTCAGCATGGCATGGTTTTGCTTAGCTACTCGGCATGGTTTTGCTTACCTATTCAGCATGGCATGGTTTTGCTTAGCTACTCGGCATGGTTTTGCTTAGCTACTCAGCATGGTTTTGCTTACCTACTCAGCATGGCATGGTTTTGCTTAGCTACTCGGCATGGTTTTGCTTAGCTACTCAGCATGGTTTTGCTTAGCTACTCGGCATGGTTTTGCTTAGCTACTCAGCATGGTTTTGCTTAGCTACTCGGCATGGCATGGTTTTGCTTAGCTACTCAGCATGGTTTTGCTTAGCTACTCAGCATGGTTTTGCTTACCTACTCAGCATGGCATGGTTTTGCTTAGCTACTCCGCATGGTTTTGCTTAGCTACTCGGCATGGTTTTGCTTACCTACTCAGCACGGCATGGTTTTGCTTAGCTACTCGGCATGGTTTTGCTTAACTACTCGGCATGGTTTTGCTTAGCTACTCGGCATGGTTTTGCTTAGCTACTCAGCATGGTTTTGGTTAGATACACATCGTGGTTTTGCTTAGATACACATTGTGGTTTTGCTTAGCTACTTGGCATTGTTTTTCTTAGCTACTCAGAATGGTTTTGCTTAGATACACATCGTGGTTTTGCTTAGCTACTTGGCATTGTTTTTCTTAGCTACTCAGCGTGGTTTTGCTTAGATACACATTGTGGTTTTGCTTAGCTACTTGGCATTGTTTTTCTTAGCTACTCAGAATGGTTTTGCTTACCTACTCAGCATGGCATGGTTTTGCTTAGCTACTCAGCATGGTTTTGCTTAGCTACTCGGCATGGATTTGTTTAGCTACTCAGCATGGTTTTGGTTAGCGACTCAGCATGGTTTTGCTTAGCTACTCAGCGTGGTTTTGCTTAGCTACTCAGCGTGGTTTTGCTTAGCTACTGAGCATGGTTTTGCTTAGCTACTCAGCGTGGTTTTGCTTAGCTACTCAGCGTGGTTTTGCTTAGCTACTCAACATGGTTTTGCTTAGCTACTCAGCATGGTTTTGCTTAGCTACTCAGCGTGGTTTTGCTTAGCTACTCAGCGTGGTTTTGCTTAGCTACTCAACATGGTTTTGCTTAGCTACTCAGCATGGTTTTGCTTAGCTACTCAGCGTGGTTTTGCTTAGCTACTCAGCATGGTTTTGCTTAGCTACTCAGCATGGTTTTGCTTAGCTACTCAGCATGGTTTTGCTTAGCTACTCAACGTGGTTTTGCTTAGCTACTCAGCATGGTTTTGCTTAGCTACTCAACATGGCTTTGCTTAGCTACTCGGCATGGATTTGTTTAGCTACTCAATATGGTTTTGCTTAGCTACTCAGCATGGCATGGTTTTGCTTAGCTACTCAGCATGGTTTTGGTTAGCTACTCAGCGTGGTTTTGCTTAGATACACATCCTGGTTTTGCTTAGCTACTTAGCATTGTTTTTCTTAGCTACTCAGAATGGTTTTGCTTAACTACTCAGCATGGCATGGTTTTGCTTAGCTACTCAGCATGGTTTTGCTTAGCTACTCGGCATGGTTTTGCTTAGCTACTCAGCGTGGTTTTGCTTAGCTACTCAGCATGGTTTTGCTTAGCTACTCAGCATGGTTTTGCTTAGCTACTCAGCATGGTTTTGCTTAGCTACTCAGCGTGGTTTTGCTTAGCTACTCAGCTTGGTTTTGCTTAGCTACTCAACATGGTTTTGCTTAGCTACTCAGCATGGTTTTGCTTAGCTACTCAGCGTGGTTTTGCTTAGCTACTCAGCGTGGTTTTGCTTAGCTACTCAACATGGTTTTGCTTAGCTACTCAGCATGGTTTTGCTTAGCTACTCAGCGTGGTTTTGCTTAGCTACTCAGCGTGGTTTTGCTTAGCTACTCAGCATGGTTTTGCTTAGCTACTCAGCATGGTTTTGCTTAGCTACTCAGCATGGTTTTGCTTAGCTACTCAACGTGGTTTTGCTTAGCTACTCAGCATGGTTTTGCTTAGCTACTCAACATGGCTTTGCTTAGCTACTCGGCATGGATTTGTTTAGCTACTCAATATGGTTTTGCTTAGCTACTCAGCATGGCATGGTTTTGCTTAGCTACTCAGCATGGTTTTGGTTAGCTACTCAGCGTGGTTTTGCTTAGATACACATCCTGGTTTTGCTTAGCTACTTAACATTGTTTTTCTTAGCTACTCAGAATGGTTTTGCTTAACTACTCAGCATGGCATGGTTTTGCTTAGCTACTCAGCATGGTTTTGCTTAGCTACTCGGCATGGATTTGTTTAGCTACTCAGCATGGTTTTGCTTAGCGACTCATCATGGTTTTGCTTAGCTACTCGGCATGGTTTTGCTTAATTACTCGGCATGGTTTTGGTTAGCTACTCGCCATGGTTTTGCTTAATTACTCGGCATGGTTTTGCTTAACTACTCAGCATGGTTTTGGTTAACTACTCAGCATGGTTTTGCTTAGCTACTCGGCATGGTTTTGCTTAGCTACTCGGCATGGTTTTGCTTAGCTACTCAGCATGGTTTTGGTTAGCTACTCAGCGTGGTTTTGCTTAGTTACTCGGCATGGATTTGTTTAGCTACTCAGCATGGTTTTGCTTAGCGACTCAGCATGGTTTTGCTTAGCTACTCAGCGTGGTTTTGCTTAGCTACTCAGCGTGGTTTATCTTAGCTACTCAGCGTGGTTTATAGTAGCTACTCCGCGTGGTTTTGCTTAGCTACTGAGCATGGTTTTGCTTAGCTACTCAAAGTGGTTTTGCTTAGCTACTCAATGTGGTTTTGCTTAGCTACCCAGCGTGGTTTATAGTAGCTACTCCGCGTGGTTTTGCTTAGCTACTCAGCATGGTTTTGCTTACCTACTCAGCATGGCATGGTTTTGCTTAGCTACTCAGCATGGTTTTCTTAGCTACTCAGCATGGTTTTGCTTACCTACTCAGCATGGCATGGTTTTGCTTAGCTACTCGGCATGGTTTTGCTTACCTACTCAGCATGGCATGGTTTTGCTTAGCTACTCGGCATGGTTTTGCTTAGCTACTCAGCATGGTTTTGCTTACCTACTCAGCATGGCATGGTTTTGCTTAGCTACTCGGCATGGTTTTGCTTACCTATTCAGCATGGCATGGTTTTGCTTAGCTACTCGGCATGGTTTTGCTTAGCTACTCAGCATGGTTTTGCTTACCTACTCAGCATGGCATGGTTTTGCTTAGCTACTCGGCATGGTTTTGCTTAGCTACTCAGCATGGTTTTGCTTAGCTACTCGGCATGGTTTTGCTTAGCTACTCAGCATGGTTTTGCTTAGCTACTCGGCATGGCATGGTTTTGCTTAGCTACTCAGCATGGTTTTGCTTAGCTACTCAGCATGGTTTTGCTTACCTACTCAGCATGGCATGGTTTTGCTTAGCTACTCGGCATGGTTTTGCTTAGCTACTCGGCATGGTTTTGCTTACCTACTCAGCACGGCATGGTTTTGCTTAGCTACTCGGCATGGTTTTGCTTAACTACTCGGCATGGTTTTGCTTAGCTACTCGGCATGGTTTTGCTTAGCTACTCAGCATGGTTTTGGTTAGATACACATCGTGGTTTTGCTTAGATACACATTGTGGTTTTGCTTAGCTACTTGGCATTGTTTTTCTTAGCTACTCAGAATGGTTTTGCTTAGATACACATCGTGGTTTTGCTTAGCTACTTGGCATTGTTTTTCTTAGCTACTCAGCGTGGTTTTGCTTAGATACACATCGTGGTTTTGCTTAGCTACTTGGCATTGTTTTTCTTAGCTACTCAGAATGGTTTTGCTTACCTACTCAGCATGGCATGGTTTTGCTTAGCTACTCAGCATGGTTTTGCTTAGCTACTCGGCATGGATTTGTTTAGCTACTCAGCATGGTTTTGCTTAGCGACTCAGCATGGTTTTGCTTAGCTACTCAGCGTGGTTTTGCTTAGCTACTCAGCGTGGTTTATCTTAGCTACTCAGCGTGGTTTATAGTAGCTACTCCGCGTGGTTTTGCTTAGCTACTGAGCATGGTTTTGCTTAGCTACTCAAAGTGGTTTTGCTTAGCTACTCAATGTGGTTTTGCTTAGCTACCCAGCGTGGTTTATAGTAGCTACTCCGCGTGGTTTTGCTTAGCTACTCAGCATGGTTTTGCTTACCTACTCAGCATGGCATGGTTTTGCTTAGCTACTCAGCATGGTTTTTCTTAGCTACTCAGCATGGTTTTGCTTACCTACTCAGCATGGCATGGTTTTGCTTAGCTACTCGGCATGGTTTTGCTTACCTACTCAGCATGGCATGGTTTTGCTTAGCTACTCGGCATGGTTTTGCTTAGCTACTCAGCATGGTTTTGCTTACCTACTCAGCATGGCATGGTTTTGCTTAGCTACTCGGCATGGTTTTGCTTACCTATTCAGCATGGCATGGTTTTGCTTAGCTACTCGGCATGGTTTTGCTTAGCTACTCAGCATGGTTTTGCTTACCTACTCAGCATGGCATGGTTTTGCTTAGCTACTCGGCATGGTTTTGCTTAGCTACTCAGCATGGTTTTGCTTAGCTACTCGGCATGGTTTTGCTTAGCTACTCAGCATGGTTTTGCTTAGCTACTCGGCATGGCATGGTTTTGCTTAGCTACTCAGCATGGTTTTGCTTAGCTACTCAGCATGGTTTTGCTTACCTACTCAGCATGGCATGGTTTTGCTTAGCTACTCGGCATGGTTTTGCTTAGCTACTCGGCATGGTTTTGCTTACCTACTCAGCACGGCATGGTTTTGCTTAGCTACTCGGCATGGTTTTGCTTAACTACTCGGCATGGTTTTGCTTAGCTACTCGGCATGGTTTTGCTTAGCTACTCAGCATGGTTTTGGTTAGATACACATCGTGGTTTTGCTTAGATACACATTGTGGTTTTGCTTAGCTACTTGGCATTGTTTTTCTTAGCTACTCAGAATGGTTTTGCTTAGATACACATCGTGGTTTTGCTTAGCTACTTGGCATTGTTTTTCTTAGCTACTCAGCGTGGTTTTGCTTAGATACACATCGTGGTTTTGCTTAGCTACTTGGCATTGTTTTTCTTAGCTACTCAGAATGGTTTTGCTTACCTACTCAGCATGGCATGGTTTTGCTTAGCTACTCAGCATGGTTTTGCTTAGCTACTCGGCATGGATTTGTTTAGCTACTCAGCATGGTTTTGGTTAGCGACTCAGCATGGTTTTGCTTAGCTACTCAGCGTGGTTTTGCTTAGCTACTCAGCGTGGTTTTGCTTAGCTACTGAGCATGGTTTTGCTTAGCTACTCAGCGTGGTTTTGCTTAGCTACTCAGCGTGGTTTTGCTTAGCTACTCAACATGGTTTTGCTTAGCTACTCAGCATGGTTTTGCTTAGCTACTCAGCGTGGTTTTGCTTAGCTACTCAGCGTGGTTTTGCTTAGCTACTCAACATGGTTTTGCTTAGCTACTCAGCATGGTTTTGCTTAGCTACTCAGCGTGGTTTTGCTTAGCTACTCAGCATGGTTTTGCTTAGCTACTCAGCATGGTTTTGCTTAGCTACTCAGCATGGTTTTGCTTAGCTACTCAACGTGGTTTTGCTTAGCTACTCAGCATGGTTTTGCTTAGCTACTCAATATGGTTTTGCTTAGCTACTCAGCATGGCATGGTTTTGCTTAGCTACTCAGCATGGTTTTGGTTAGCTACTCAGCGTGGTTTTGCTTAGATACACATCCTGGTTTTGCTTAGCTACTTAGCATTGTTTTTCTTAGCTACTCAGAATGGTTTTGCTTAACTACTCAGCATGGCATGGTTTTGCTTAGCTACTCAGCATGGTTTTGCTTAGCTACTCGGCATGGATTTGTTTAGCTACTCAGCATGGTTTTGCTTAGCGACTCAGCATGGTTTTGCTTAGCTACTCAGCGTGGTTTTGCTTAGCTACTCAGCGTGGTTTATCTTAGCTACTCAGCGTGGTTTATAGTAGCTACTCCGCGTGGTTTTGCTTAGCTACTGAGCATGGTTTTGCTTAGCTACTCAAAGTGGTTTTGCTTAGCTACTCAATGTGGTTTTGCTTAGCTACCCAGCGTGGTTTATAGTAGCTACTCCGCGTGGTTTTGCTTAGCTACTCAGCATGGTTTTGCTTACCTACTCAGCATGGCATGGTTTTGCTTAGCTACTCAGCATGGTTTTTCTTAGCTACTCAGCATGGTTTTGCTTACCTACTCAGCATGGCATGGTTTTGTAGCTACTCGGCATGGTTTTGCTTACCTACTCAGCATGGCATGGTTTTGCTTAGCTACTCGGCATGGTTTTGCTTAGCTACTCAGCATGGTTTTGCTTACCTACTCAGCATGGCATGGTTTTGCTTAGCTACTCGGCATGGTTTTGCTTACCTATTCAGCATGGCATGGTTTTGCTTAGCTACTCGGCATGGTTTTGCTTAGCTACTCAGCATGGTTTTGCTTACCTACTCAGCATGGCATGGTTTTGCTTAGCTACTCGGCATGGTTTTGCTTAGCTACTCAGCATGGTTTTGCTTAGCTACTCGGCATGGTTTTGCTTAGCTACTCAGCATGGTTTTGCTTAGCTACTCGGCATGGCATGGTTTTGTTAGCTACTCAGCATGGTTTTGCTTAGCTACTCAGCATGGTTTTGCTTACCTACTCAGCATGGCATGGTTTTGCTTAGCTACTCGGCATGGTTTTGCTTAGCTACTCGGCATGGTTTTGCTTACCTACTCAGCACGGCATGGTTTTGCTAGCTACTCGGCATGGTTTTGCTTAACTACTCGGCATGGTTTTGCTTAGCTACTCGGCATGGTTTTGCTTAGCTACTCAGCATGGTTTTGGTTAGATACACATCGTGGTTTTGCTTAGATACACATTGTGGTTTTGCTTAGCTACTTGGCATTGTTTTTCTTAGCTACTCAGAATGGTTTTGCTTAGATACACATCGTGGTTTTGCTTAGCTACTTGGCATTGTTTTTCTTAGCTACTCAGCGTGGTTTTGCTTAGATACACATCGTGGTTTTGCTTAGCTACTTGGCATTGTTTTTCTTAGCTACTCAGAATGGTTTTGCTTACCTACTCAGCATGGCATGGTTTTGCTTAGCTACTCAGCATGGTTTTGCTTAGCTACTCGGCATGGATTTGTTTAGCTACTCAGCATGGTTTTGGTTAGCGACTCAGCATGGTTTTGCTTAGCTACTCAGCGTGGTTTTGCTTAGCTACTCAGCGTGGTTTTGCTTAGCTACTGAGCATGGTTTTGTTTAGCTACTCAGCGTGGTTTTGCTTAGCTACTCAGCGTGGTTTTGTTAGCTACTCAACATGGTTTTGCTTAGCTACTCAGCATGGTTTTGCTTAGCTACTCAGCGTGGTTTTGCTTAGCTACTCAGCGTGGTTTTGCTTAGCTACTCAACATGGTTTTGCTTAGCTACTCAGCATGGTTTTGCTTAGCTACTCAGCGTGGTTTTGCTTAGCTACTCAGCATGGTTTTGCTTAGCTACTCAGCATGGTTTTGCTTAGCTACTCAGCATGGTTTTGCTTAGCTACTCAACGTGGTTTTGCTTAGCTACTCAGCATGGTTTTGCTTAGCTACTCAATATGGTTTTGCTTAGCTACTCAGCATGGCATGGTTTTGCTTAGCTACTCAGCATGGTTTTGGTTAGCTACTCAGCGTGGTTTTGCTTAGATACACATCCTGGTTTTGCTTAGCTACTTAGCATTGTTTTTCTTAGCTACTCAGAATGGTTTTGCTTAACTACTCAGCATGGCATGGTTTTGCTTAGCTACTCAGCATGGTTTTGCTTAGCTACTCGGCATGGTTTTGCTTAGCTACTCAGCGTGGTTTTGCTTAGCTACTCAGCATGGTTTTGCTTAGCTACTCAGCATGGTTTTGCTTAGCTACTCAGCATGGTTTTGCTTAGCTACTCAGCGTGGTTTTGTTTAGCTACTCAGCTTGGTTTTGCTTAGCTACTCAACATGGTTTTGCTTAGCTACTCAGCATGGTTTTGCTTAGCTACTCAGCGTGGTTTTGCTTAGCTATTCAGCGTGGTTTTGCTTAGCTACTCAACATGGTTTTGCTTAGCTACTCAGCATGGTTTTGCTTAGCTACTCAGCATGGTTTTGCTTAGCTACTCAGCGTGGTTTTGCTTAGCTACTCAGCATGGTTTTGCTTAGCTACTCAGCATGGTTTTGCTTAGCTACTCAGCATGGTTTTGCTTAGCTACTCAACGTGGTTTTGCTTAGCTACTCAGCATGGTTTTGCTTAGCTACTCAACATGGCTTTGCTTAGCTACTCGGCATGGATTTGTTTAGCTACTCAATATGGTTTTGCTAGCTACTCAGCATGGCATGATTTTGCTTAGCTACTCAGCATGGTTTTGGTTAGCTACTCAGCGTGGTTTTGCTTAGATACACATCCTGGTTTTGCTTAGCTACTTAACATTGTTTTTCTTAGCTACTCAGAATGGTTTTGCTTAACTACTCAGCATGGCATGGTTTTGCTTAGCTACTCAGCATGGTTTTGCTTAGCTACTCGGCATGGATTTGTTTAGCTACTCAGCATGGTTTTGCTTAGCGACTCATCATGGTTTTGCTTAGCTACTCGGCATGGTTTTGCTTAATTACTCGGCATGGTTTTGGTTAGCTACTCGCCATGGTTTTGCTTAATTACTCGGCATGGTTTTGCTTAACTACTCAGCATGGTTTTGGTTAACTACTCAGCATGGTTTTGCTTAGCTACTCGGCATGGTTTTGCTTAGCTACTCGGCATGGTTTTGCTTAGCTACTCAGCATGGTTTTGGTTAGCTACTCAGCGTGGTTTTGCTTAGTTACTCGGCATGGATTTGTTTAGCTACTCAGCATGGTTTTGCTTAGCGACTCAGCATGGTTTTGCTTAGCTACTCAGCGTGGTTTTGCTTAGCTACTCAGCGTGGTTTATCTTAGCTACTCAGCGTGGTTTATAGTAGCTACTCCGCGTGGTTTTGCTTAGCTACTGAGCATGGTTTTGCTTAGCTACTCAAAGTGGTTTTGCTTAGCTACTCAATGTGGTTTTGCTTAGCTACCCAGCGTGGTTTTGCTTAGCTACTCAGCATGGTTTTGCTTAGCTACTCAGCGTGGTTTTGCTTAGCTACTCAGCATGGTTTTGCTTAGCTACTCAGCATGGTTTTGCTTAGCTACTCAGCATGGTTTTGCTTACCTACTCAGCATGGCATGGTTTTGCTTAGCTACTCGGCATGGTTTTGCTTACCTACTCAGCATGGCATGGTTTTGCTTAGCTACTCGGCATGGTTTTGCTTAGCTACTCAGCATGGTTTTGCTTACCTACTCAGCATGGCATGGTTTTGCTTAGCTACTCGGCATGGTTTTGCTTACCTATTCAGCATGGCATGGTTTTGCTTTGCTACTCGGCATGGTTTTGCTTAGCTACTCAGCATGGTTTTGCTTACCTACTCAGCATGGCATGGTTTTGCTTAGCTACTCGGCATGGTTTTGTTAGCTACTCAGCATGGTTTTGCTTAGCTACTCGGCATGGTTTTGCTTAGCTACTCAGCATGGTTTTGCTTAGCTACTCGGCATGGCATGGTTTTGCTTAGCTACTCAGCATGGTTTTGCTTAGCTACTCAGCATGGTTTTGCTTACCTACTCAGCATGGCATGGTTTTGCTTAGCTACTCGGCATGGTTTTGCTTAGCTACTCGGCATGGTTTTGCTTACCTACTCAGCACGGCATGGTTTTGCTTAGCTACTCGGCATGGTTTTGCTTAACTACTCGGCATGGTTTTGCTTAGCTACTCGGCATGGTTTTGCTTAGCTACTCAGCATGGTTTTGGTTAGATACACATCGTGGTTTTGCTTAGATACACATTGTGGTTTTGCTTAGCTACTTGGCATTGTTTTTCTTAGCTACTCAGAATGGTTTTGCTAGATACACATCGTGGTTTTGCTTAGCTACTTGGCATTGTTTTTCTTAGCTACTCAGCGTGGTTTTGCTTAGATACACATCGTGGTTTTGCTTAGCTACTTGGCATTGTTTTTCTTAGCTACTCAGAATGGTTTTGCTTACCTACTCAGCATGGCATGGTTTTGCTTAGCTACTCAGCATGGTTTTGCTTAGCTACTCGGCATGGATTTGTTTAGCTACTCAGCATGGTTTTGGTTAGCGACTCAGCATGGTTTTGCTTAGCTACTCAGCGTGGTTTTGCTTAGCTACTCAGCGTGGTTTTGCTTAGCTACTGAGCATGGTTTTGCTTAGCTACTCAGCGTGGTTTTGCTTAGCTACTCAGCGTGGTTTTGCTTAGCTACTCAACATGGTTTTGCTTAGCTACTCAGCATGGTTTTGCTTAGCTACTCAGCGTGGTTTTGCTTAGCTACTCAGCGTGGTTTTGCTTAGCTACTCAACATGGTTTTGCTTAGCTACTCAGCATGGTTTTGCTTAGCTACTCAGCGTGGTTTTGCTTAGCTACTCAGCATGGTTTTGCTTAGCTACTCAGCATGGTTTTGCTTAGCTACTCAGCATGGTTTTGCTTAGCTACTCAACGTGGTTTTGCTTAGCTACTCAGCATGGTTTTGCTTAGCTACTCAACATGGCTTTGCTTAGCTACTCGGCATGGATTTGTTTAGCTACTCAATATGGTTTTGCTTAGCTACTCAGCATGGCATGGTTTTGCTTAGCTACTCAGCATGGTTTTGGTTAGCTACTCAGCGTGGTTTTGCTTAGATACACATCCTGGTTTTGCTTAGCTACTTAGCATTGTTTTTCTTAGCTACTCAGAATGGTTTTGCTTAACTACTCAGCATGGCATGGTTTTGCTTAGCTACTCAGCATGGTTTTGCTTAGCTACTCGGCATGGTTTTGCTTAGGTACTCAGCGTGGTTTTGCTTAGCTACTCAGCATGGTTTTGCTTAGCTACTCAGCATGGTTTTGCTTAGCTACTCAGCATGGTTTTGCTTAGCTACTCAGCGTGGTTTTGCTTAGCTACTCAGCTTGGTTTTGCTTAGCTACTCAACATGGTTTTGCTTAGCTACTCAGCATGGTTTTGCTTAGCTACTCAGCGTGGTTTTGCTTAGCTACTCAGCGTGGTTTTGCTTAGCTACTCAACATGGTTTTGCTTAGCTACTCAGCATGGTTTTGCTTAGCTACTCAGCATGGTTTTGCTTAGCTACTCAGCGTGGTTTTGCTTAGCTACTCAGCATGGTTTTGCTTAGCTACTCAGCATGGTTTTGCTTAGCTACTCAGCATGGTTTTGCTTAGCTACTCAACGTGGTTTTGCTTAGCTACTCAGCATGGTTTTGCTTAGCTACTCAACATGGCTTTGCTTAGCTACTCGGCATGGATTTGTTTAGCTACTCAATATGGTTTTGCTTAGCTACTCAGCATGGCATGATTTTGCTTAGCTACTCAGCATGGTTTTGGTTAGCTACTCAGCGTGGTTTTGCTTAGATACACATCCTGGTTTTGCTTAGCTACTTAACATTGTTTTTCTTAGCTACTCAGAATGGTTTTGCTTAACTACTCAGCATGGCATGGTTTTGCTTAGCTACTCAGCATGGTTTTGCTTAGCTACTCGGCATGGATTTGTTTAGCTACTCAGCATGGTTTTGCTTAGCGACTCATCATGGTTTTGCTTAGCTACTCGGCATGGTTTTGCTTAATTACTCGGCATGGTTTTGGTTAGCTACTCGCCATGGTTTTGCTTAATTACTCGGCATGGTTTTGCTTAACTACTCAGCATGGTTTTGGTTAACTACTCAGCATGGTTTTGCTTAGCTACTCGGCATGGTTTTGCTTAGCTACTCGGCATGGTTTTGCTTAGCTACTCAGCATGGTTTTGGTTAGCTACTCAGCGTGGTTTTGCTTAGTTACTCGGCATGGATTTGTTTAGCTACTCAGCATGGTTTTGCTTAGCGACCAGCATGGTTTTGCTTAGCTACTCAGCGTGGTTTTGCTTAGCTACTCAGCGTGGTTTATCTTAGCTACTCAGCGTGGTTTATAGTAGCTACTCCGCGTGGTTTTGCTTAGCTACTGAGCATGGTTTTGCTTAGCTACTCAAAGTGGTTTTGCTTAGCTACTCAATGTGGTTTGCTTAGCTACCCAGCGTGGTTTTGCTTAGCTACTCAGCATGGTTTTGCTTAGCTACTCAGCGTGGTTTTGCTTAGCTACTCAGCATGGTTTTGCTTAGCTACTCAGCATGGTTTTGCTTAGCTACTCAGCATGGCATTGCTTAGCTACTCAGCATGGTTTTGCTTAGCTACTCAACATGGTTTTGCTTAGCTACTCAGCATGGTTTTGCTTAGCTACTCGGTATGGATTTGTTTAGCTACTCAACATGGTTTTGCTTAGCTACTGGTATGGATTTGTTTAGCTACTCAACATGGTTTTGCTTAGCTACTCGGCATGGTTTTGCTTAGTTACTCGGCATGGTTTAGCTTAGCTACTCAGCATGGTTTTGCTTAGCTACTCAGCATGGCATGGCTTTGCTTAGCTACTCGGCATGGATTTGCTTAGCTACTCAGCGTGGTTTTGCTTAGCTACTCAGCATGGTTTTGCTTAGCTACTCAACATGGTTTTGCTTAGCTACTCAGCATGGTTTTGCTTAGCTACTCGGTATGGATTTGTTTAGCTACTCAGCGTGGTTTTGCTTAGCTACTCAGCGTGGTTTACCTTAGCTACTCAGCGTGGTTTTGCTTAGCTACTCAGCATGGTTTTGCTTAGCTACTGAGCATGGTTTTGCTTAGCTACTCAGCGTGGTTTTGCTTAGCTACTCAGCGTGGTTTATAGTAGCTACTCCGCGTGGTTTTGCTTAGATACTGAGCATGGTTTTGCTTAGCTACTCAAAGTGGTTTTGCTTAGCTACTCAATGTGGTTTTGCTTAGCTACCCAGCGTGGTTTTGCTTAGCTACTCAGCATGGTTTTGCTTAGCTACTCAGCGTGGTTTTGCTTAGCTACTCAGCATGGTTTTGCTTAGCTACTCAGCATGGTTTTGCTTAGCTACTCAGCATGGCATTGCTTAGCTACTCAGCATGGTTTTGCTTAGCTACTCAACATGGTTTTGCTTAGCTACTCAGCATGGTTTTGCTTAGCTACTTGGTATGGATTTATTTAGCTACTCAACATGGTTTTGCTTAGCTACTCGGTATGGATTTGTTTAGCTACTCAACATGGTTTTGCTTAGCTACTCGGCATGGTTTTGCTTAGCTTCTCTGCATGGTTTTGCTTAGCTACTCAGCATGATTTTGCTTAGCTACTCAGCATGGTTTTGGTTAGCTACTCAGCGTGGTTTTGCTTAGATACACATCCTGGTTTTGCTTAGCTACTTAACATTGTTTTTCTTAGCTACTCAGAATGGTTTTGCTTAACTACTCAGCATGGCATGGTTTTGCTTAGCTACTCAGCATGGTTTTGCTTAGCTACTCGGCATGGATTTGTTTAGCTACTCAGCATGGTTTTGCTTAGCGACTCATCATGGTTTTGCTTAGCTACTCGGCATGGTTTTGCTTAATTACTCGGCATGGTTTTGGTTAGCTACTCGCCATGGTTTTGCTTAATTACTCGGCATGGTTTTGCTTAACTACTCAGCATGGTTTTGGTTAACTACTCAGCATGGTTTTGCTTAGCTACTCGGCATGGTTTTGCGTAGCTACTCGGCATGGTTTTGCTTAGCTACTCAGCATGGTTTTGGTTAGCTACTCAGCGTGGTTTTGCTTAGTTACTCGGCATGGATTTGTTTAGCTACTCAGCATGGTTTTGCTTAGCGACTCAGCATGGTTTTGCTTAGCTACTCAGCGTGGTTTTGCTTAGCTACTCAGCGTGGTTTATCTTAGCTACTCAGCGTGGTTTATAGTAGCTACTCCGCGTGGTTTTGCTTAGCTACTGAGCATGGTTTTGCTTAGCTACTCAAAGTGGTTTTGCTTAGCTACTCAATGTGGTTTTGCTTAGCTACCCAGCGTGGTTTTGCTTAGCTACTCAGCATGGTTTTGCTTAGCTACTCAGCGTGGTTTTGCTTAGCTACTCAGCATGGTTTTGCTTAGCTACTCAGCATGGTTTTGCTTAGCTACTCAGCATGGCATTGCTTAGCTACTCAGCATGGTTTTGCTTAGCTACTCAACATGGTTTTGCTTAGCTACTCAGCATGGTTTTGCTTAGCTACTCGGTATGGATTTGTTTAGCTACTCAACATGGTTTTGCTTAGCTACTCGGTATGGATTTGTTTAGCTACTCAACATGGTTTTGCTTAGCTACTCGGCATGGTTTTGCTTAGTTACTCGGCATGGTTTAGCTTAGCTACTCAGCATGGTTTTGCTTAGCTACTCAGCATGGCATGGCTTTGCTTAGCTACTCGGCATGGATTTGCTTAGCTACTCAGCGTGGTTTTGCTAGCTACTCAGCATGGTTTTGCTTAGCTACTCAACATGGTTTTGCTTAGCTACTCAGCATGGTTTTGCTTAGCTACTCGGTATGGATTTGTTTAGCTACTCAGCGTGGTTTTGCTTAGCTACTCAGCGTGGTTTACCTTAGCTACTCAGCGTGGTTTTGCTTAGCTACTCAGCATGGTTTTGCTTAGCTACTGAGCATGGTTTTGCTTAGCTACTCAGCGTGGTTTTGCTTAGCTACTCAGCGTGGTTTATAGTAGCTACTCCGCGTGGTTTTGCTTAGATACTGAGCATGGTTTGCTTAGCTACTCAAAGTGGTTTTGCTTAGCTACTCAATGTGGTTTTGCTTAGCTACCCAGCGTGGTTTTGCTTAGCTACTCAGCATGGTTTTGCTTAGCTACTCAGCGTGGTTTTGCTTAGCTACTCAGCATGGTTTTGCTTAGCTACTCAGCATGGTTTTGCTTAGCTACTCAGCATGGCATTGCTTAGCTACTCCAGCATGGTTTTGCTTAGCTACTCAACATGGTTTTGCTTAGCTACTCAGCATGGTTTTGCTTAGCTACTTGGTATGGATTTATTTAGCTACTCAACATGGTTTTGCTTAGCTACTCGGTATGGATTTGTTTAGCTACTCAACATGGTTTTGCTTAGCTACTCGGCATGGTTTTGCTTAGCTTCTCTGCATGGTTTTGCTTAGCTACTCAGCATGATTTTGCTTAGCTACTCAGCATGGCATGGTTTTGCTTAGCTACTCAGCATGGTTTTGCTTACCTACTCAGCATGGCATGGTTTGCTTAGCTACTCGGCATGGTTTTGCTTAGCTACTCGGCACGGTTTTGCTTAATTACTCGGCATTGTTTTGGTTAGCTACTCGCCATGGTTTTGCTTAATTACTCGGCATGGTTTTGCTTAACTACTCAGCATGGTTTTGGTTAACTACTCAGCATGGTTTTGCTTAGCTACTCGGCATGGTTTTGCTTAGCTACTCGGCATGGTTTTGCTTAGCTACTCAGCATGGTTTTGGTTAGCTACTCAGCGTGGTTTTGCTTAGTTACTCGGCATGGTTTTGCTTAGCTACTCGGCATGGTTTTGCTTAGCTACTCAGCATGGTTTTGGTTAGCTACTCAGCGTGGTTTTGCTTAGATACACATCGTGGTTTTGCTTAGCTACTTAGCATTGTTTTTCTTAGCTACTCAGAATGGTTTTGCTTACCTACTCAGCATGGTTTTGCTTAGCTACTCGGCATGGATTTGTTTAGCTACTCAGCATGGTTTTGCTTAGCAACTCAGCATGGTTTTGCTTAGCTACTCAGCGAGGTTTTGCTTAGCTACTCAGCGTGGTTTATCTTAGCTACTCAGCGTGGTTTTGCTTAGCTACTCAGCATGGTTTTGCTTAGCTACTGAGCATGGTTTTGCTTAGCTACTCAGCGTGGTTTTGCTTAGCTACTCAGCGTGGTTTATAGTAGCTACTCCGCGTGGTTTTGCTTAGCTACTGAGCATGGTTTTGCTTAGCTACTCAAAGTGGTTTTGCTTAGCTACTCAATGTGGTTTTGCTTAGCTACCCAGCGTGGTTTTGCTTAGCTACTCAGCATGGTTTTGCTTAGCTACTCAGCGTGGTTTTGCTTAGCTACTCAGCATGGTTTTGCTTAGCTACTCAGCATGGTTTTGCTTAGCTACTCAGCATGGCATTGCTTAGCTACTCAGCATGGTTTTGCTTAGCTACTCAACATGGTTTTGCTTAGCTACTCAGCATGGTTTTGCTTAGCTACTCGGTATGGATTTGTTTAGCTACTCAACATGGTTTTGCTTAGCTACTCGGTATGGATTTGTTTAGCTACTCAACATGGTTTTGCTTAGCTACTCGGCATGGTTTTGCTTAGTTACTCGGCATGGTTTAGCTTAGCTACTCAGCATGGTTTTGCTTAGCTACTCAGCATGGCATGGCTTTGCTTAGCTACTCGGCATGGATTTGCTTAGCTACTCAGCGTGGTTTTGCTTAGCTACTCAGCATGGTTTTGCTTAGCTACTCAACATGGTTTTGCTTAGCTACTCAGCATGGTTTTGCTTAGCTACTCGGTATGGATTTGTTTAGCTACTCAGCGTGGTTTTGCTTAGCTACTCAGCGTGGTTTACCTTAGCTACTCAGCGTGGTTTTGCTTAGCTACTCAGCATGGTTTTGCTTAGCTACTGAGCATGGTTTTGCTTAGCTACTCAGCGTGGTTTTGCTTAGCTACTCAGCGTGGTTTATAGTAGCTACTCCGCGTGGTTTGCTTAGATACTGAGCATGGTTTTGCTTAGCTACTCAAAGTGGTTTTGCTTAGCTACTCAATGTGGTTTTGCTTAGCTACCCAGCGTGGTTTTGCTTAGCTACTCAGCATGGTTTTGCTTAGCTACTCAGCGTGGTTTTGCTTAGCTACTCAGCATGGTTTTGCTTAGCTACTCAGCATGGTTTTGCTTAGCTACTCAGCATGGCATTGCTTAGCTACTCAGCATGGTTTTGCTTAGCTACTCAACATGGTTTTGCTTAGCTACTCAGCATGGTTTTGCTTAGCTACTCGGTATGGATTTATTTAGCTACTCAACATGGTTTTGCTTAGCTACTCGGTATGGATTTGTTTAGCTACTCAACATGGTTTTGCTTAGCTACTCGGTATGGATTTGTTTAGCTACTCAACATGGTTTTGCTTAGCTACTCGGCATGGTTTTGCTTAGCTTCTCTGCATGGTTTTGCTTAGCTACTCAGCATGATTTTGCTTAGCTACTCAGCATGGCATGGTTTTGCTTAGCTACTCAGCATGGTTTTGCTTACCTACTCAGCATGGCATGGTTTTGCTTAGCTACTCGGCATGGTTTTGCTTAGCTACTCGGCACGGTTTTGCTTAATTACTCGGCATTGTTTTGGTTAGCTACTCGCCATGGTTTTGCTTAATTACTCGGCATGGTTTTGCTTAACTACTCAGCATGGTTTTGGTTAACTACTCAGCATGGTTTTGCTAGCTACTCGGCATGGTTTTGCTTAGCTACTCGGCATGGTTTTGCTTAGCTACTCAGCATGGTTTTGGTTAGCTACTCAGCGTGGTTTTGCTTAGTTACTCGGCATGGTTTTGCTTAGCTACTCGGCATGGTTTTGCTTAGCTACTCAGCATGGTTTTGGTTAGCTACTCAGCGTGGTTTTGCTTAGATACACATCGTGGTTTTGCTTAGCTACTTAGCATTGTTTTTCTTAGCTACTCAGAATGGTTTTGCTTACCTACTCAGCATGGCATGGTTTTGCTTAGCTACTCAGCATGGTTTTGCTTAGCTACTCGGCATGGATTTGTTTAGCTACTCAGCATGGTTTTGCTTAGCAACTCAGCATGGTTTTGCTTAGCTACTCAGCGAGGTTTTGCTTAGCTACTCAGCGTGGTTTATCTTAGCTACTCAGCGTGGTTTTGCTTAGCTACTCAGCATGGTTTTGCTTAGCTACTGAGCATGGTTTTGCTTAGCTACTCAGCGTGGTTTTGCTTAGCTACTCAGCGTGGTTCATAGTAGCTACTCCGCGTGGTTTTGCTTAGCTACTGAGCATGGTTTTGCTTAGCTACTCAAAGTGGTTTTGCTTAGCTACTCAATGTGGTTTTGCTTAGCTACCCAGCGTGGTTTTGCTTAGCTACTCAGCATGGTTTTGCTTAGCTACTCAGCGTGGTTTTGCTTAGCTACTCAGCATGGTTTTGCTTAGCTACTCAGCATGGTTTTGCTTAGCTACTCAGCATGGCATTGCTTAGCTACTCAGCATGGTTTTGCTTAGCTACTCAACATGGTTTTGCTTAGCTACTCAGCATGGTTTTGCTTAGCTACTCGGTATGGATTTGTTTAGCTACTCAACATGGTTTTGCTTAGCTACTCGGTATGGATTTGTTTAGCTACTCAACATGGTTTTGCTTAGCTACTCGGCATGGTTTTGCTTAGTTACTCGGCATGGTTTAGCTTAGCTACTCAGCATGGTTTTGCTTAGCTACTCAGCATGGCATGGCTTTGCTTAGCTACTCGGCATGGATTTGCTTAGCTACTCAGCGTGGTTTTGCTTAGCTACTCAGCATGGTTTTGCTTAGCTACTCAACATGGTTTTGCTTAGCTACTCAGCATGGTTTTGCTTAGCTACTCGGTATGGATTTGTTTAGCTACTCAGCGTGGTTTTGCTTAGCTACTCAGCGTGGTTTACCTTAGCTACTCAGCGTGGTTTTGCTTAGCTACTCAGCATGGTTTTGCTTAGCTACTGAGCATGGTTTTGCTTAGCTACTCAGCATGGTTTTGCTTAGCTACTCAGCGTGGTTTATAGTAGCTACTCCGCGTGGTTTTGCTTAGATACTGAGCATGGTTTTGCTTAGCTACTCAAAGTGGTTTTGCTTAGCTACTCAATGTGGTTTTGCTTAGCTACCCAGCGTGGTTTTGCTTAGCTACTCAGCATGGTTTTGCTTAGCTACTCAGCGTGGTTTTGCTTAGCTACTCAGCATGGTTTTGCTTAGCTACTCAGCATGGTTTTGCTTAGCTACTCAGCATGGCATTGCTTAGCTACTCAGCATGGTTTTGCTTAGCTACTCAACATGGTTTTGCTTAGCTACTCAGCATGGTTTTGCTTAGCTACTCGGTATGGATTTATTTAGCTACTCAACATGGTTTTGCTTAGCTACTCGGTATGGATTTGTTTAGCTACTCAACATGGTTTTGCTTAGCTACTCGGCATGGTTTTGCTTAGCTTCTCTGCATGGTTTTGCTTAGCTACTCAGCATGATTTTGCTTAGCTACTCAGCATGGCATGGTTTTGCTTAGCTACTCAGCATGGTTTTGCTTACCTACTCAGCATGGCATGGTTTTGCTTAGCTACTCGGCATGGATTTGCTTAGCTACTCGGTATGGATTTATTTAGCTACTCAACATGGTTTTGCTTAGCTACTCGGTATGGATTTGTTTAGCTACTCAACATGGTTTTGCTTAGCTACTCGGCATGGTTTTGCTTAGCTTCTCTGCATGGTTTTGCTTAGCTTCTCTGCATGGTTTTGCTTAGCTACTCAGCATGATTTTGCTTAGCTACTCAGCATGGCATGGTTTTGCTTAGCTACTCAGCATGGTTTTGCTTACCTACTCAGCATGGCATGGTTTTGCTTAGCTACTCGGCATGGTTTTGCTTAGCTACTCGGCACGGTTTTGCTTAATTACTCGGCATTGTTTTGGTTAGCTACTCGCCATGGTTTTGCTTAATTACTCGGCATGGTTTTGCTTAACTACTCAGCATGGTTTTGGTTAACTACTCAGCATGGTTTTGCTTAGCTACTCGGCATGGTTTTGCTTAGCTACTCGGCATGGTTTTGCTTAGCTACTCAGCATGGTTTTGGTTAGCTACTCAGCGTGGTTTTGCTTAGTTACTCGGCATGGTTTTGCTTAGCTACTCGGCATGGTTTTGCTTAGCTACTCAGCATGGTTTTGGTTAGCTACTCAGCGTGGTTTTGCTTAGATACACATCGTGGTTTTGCTTAGCAACTTAGCATTGTTTTTCTTAGCTACTCAGAATGGTTTTGCTTACCTACTCAGCATGGCATGGTTTTGCTTAGCTACTCAGCATGGTTTTGCTTAGCTACTCGGCATGGATTTGTTTAGCTACTCAGCATGGTTTTGCTTAGCAACTCAGCATGGTTTTGCTTAGCTACTCAGCGAGGTTTTGCTTAGCTACTCAGCGTGGTTTATCTTAGCTACTCAGCGTGGTTTTGCTTAGCTACTCAGCATGGTTTTGCTTAGCTACTGAGCATGGTTTTGCTTAGCTACTCAGCGTGGTTTTGCTTAGCTACTCAGCGTGGTTTATAGTAGCTACTCCGCGTGGTTTTGCTTAGCTACTGAGCATGGTTTTGCTTAGCTACTCAAAGTGGTTTTGCTTAGCTACTCAATGTGGTTTTGCTTAGCTACCCAGCGTGGTTTTGCTTAGCTACTCAGCATGGTTTTGCTTAGCTACTCAGCGTGGTTTTGCTTAGCTACTCAGCATGGTTTTGCTTAGCTACTCAGCATGGTTTTGCTTAGCTACACAGCATGGCATTGCTTAGCTACTCAGCATGGTTTTGCTTAGCTACTCAACATGGTTTTGCTTAGCTACTCAGCATGGTTTTGCTTAGCTACTCGGTATGGATTTGTTTAGCTACTCAACATGGTTTTGCTTAGCTACTCGGTATGGATTTGTTTAGCTACTCAACATGGTTTTGCTTAGCTACTCGGCATGGTTTTGCTTAGTTACTCGGCATGGTTTTGCTTAGCTACTCAGCATGGTTTTGCTTAGCTACTCAGCATGGCATGGCTTTGCTTAGCTACTCGGCATGGATTTGCTTAGCTACTCAGCGTGGTTTTGCTTAGCTACTCAGCATGGTTTTGCTTAGCTACTCAACATGGTTTTGCTTAGCTACTCAGCATGGTTTTGCTTAGCTACTCGGTATGGATTTGTTTAGCTACTCAGCGTGGTTTTGCTTAGCTACTCAGCGTGGTTTATCTTAGCTACTCAGCGTGGTTTTGCTTAGCTACTCAGCATGGTTTTGCTTAGCTACTCAACATGGTTTTGCTTAGCTACTCAGCATGGTTTTGCTTAGCTACTCGGTATGGATTTGTTTAGCTACTCAGCATGGTTTTGCTTACCTACTCAGCATGGTTTTGCTTACCTACTCAGCATGGCATGGTTTTGCTTACCTACTCAGCATGGCATGGTTTTGCTTAGCTACTCAGCATGGTTTTGCTTAGCGACTCAGCATGGTTTTTCTTAGCGACTCAGCGTGGTTTTGCTTAGCTACTCAGCGTGGTTTATCTTAGCTACTCAGCGTGGTTTTGCTTAGCTACTCAGCATGGTTTTGCTTAGCTACTCAACATGGTTTTGCTTAGCTACTCAGCATGGTTTTGCTTAGCTACTCGGTATGGATTTGTTTAGCTACTCAGCGTGGTTTTGCTTAGCTACTCAGCGTGGTTTATCTTAGCTACTCAGCGTGGTTTTGCTTAGCTACTCAGCATGGTTTTGCTTAGCTACTGAGCATGGTTTTGCTTAGCTACTCAGCGTGGTTTTGCTTAGCTACTCAGCGTGGTTTATAGTAGCTACTCCGCGTGGTTTTGCTTAGCTACTGAGCATGGTTTTGCTTAGCTACTCAAAGTGGTTTTGCTTAGCTACTCAATGTGGTTTTGCTTAGCTACCCAGCGTGGTTTTGCTTAGCTACTCAGCATGGTTTTGCTTAGCTACTTAGCGTGGTTTTGCTTAGCTACTCAGCATGGTTTTGCTTAGCTACTCAGCATGGTTTTGCTTAGCTACTCAGCATGGCATTGCTTAGCTACTCAGCATGGTTTTGCTTAGCTACTCAACATGGTTTTGCTTAGCTACTCAGCATGGTTTTGCTTAGCTACTCGGTATGGATTTGTTTAGCTACTCAACATGGTTTTGCTTAGCTACTGGTATGGGTTTGTTTAGCTACTCAACATGGTTTTGCTTAGCTACTCGGCATGGTTTTGCTTAGCTTCTCTGCATGGTTTTGCTTAGCTACTCAGCATGATTTTGCTTAGCTACTCAGCATGGCATGGTTTTGCTTAGCTACTCAGCATGGTTTTGCTTACCTACTCAGCATGGCATGGTTTTGCTTAGCTACTCTGCATGGTTTTGCTTAGCTACTCAGCATGGCATTGCTTGGTTTAGCTACTCTGCATGGTTTTGCTTAGTTACTCGGCATGGTTTTGCTTAGCTACACAGCATGGCATGGTTTTGCTTACCTACTCAGCATGGCATGGTTTTGCTTAGCTACTCAGCATGGTTTTGCTTAGCGACTCAGCATGGTTTTTCTTAGCGACTCAGCGTGGTTTTGCTTAGCTACTCAGCGTGGTTTATCTTAGCTACTCAGCGTGGTTTATCTTAGCTACTCAGCGTGGTTTTGCTTAGCTACTCAGCATGGTTTTACTTAGCTACTGAGCATGGTTTTACTTAGCTACTGAGCATGGTTTTGCTTAGCTACTCAGTATGGTTTTGGTTAGCTACTCAGCGTGGTTTTGCTTAGATACACATCGTGGTTTTGCTTAGCTACTCAGCATGCTTTTTTTCTTAGCTACTCAGCATGGTTTTGCTTACCTACTCAGCATGGCATGGTTTTGCTTAGCTACTCGGCATGGTTTTGCTTAGCTACTCGGCATGGTTTTGCTTAGCTACTCAGCATGGCATGGCTTTGCTTAGCTACTCGGCATGGATTTGCTTAGCTACTCAGCGTGGTTTTGCTTAGCTACTCAGCATGGTTTTGCTTAGCTACTCAACATGGTTTTGCTTAGCTACTCAGCATGGTTTTGCTTAGCTACTCGGTATGGATTTGTTTAGCTACTCAGCGTGGTTTTGCTTAGCTACTCAGCGTGGTTTATCTTAGCTACTCAGCGTGGTTTTGCTTAGCTACTCAGCATGGTTTTGCTTAGCTACTGAGCATGGTTTTGCTTAGCTACTCAGCGTGGTTTTGCTTAGCTACTCAGCGTGGTTTATAGTAGCTACTCCGTGTGGTTTTGCTTAGCTACTGAGCATGGTTTTGCTTAGCTACTCAAAGTGGTTTTGCTTAGCTACTCAATGTGGTTTTGCTTAGCTACCCAGCGTGGTTTTGCTTAGCTACTCAGCATGGTTTTGCTTAGCTACTCAGCGTGGTTTTGCTTAGCTACTCAGCATGGTTTTGCTTAGCTACTCAGCATGGTTTTGCTTAGCTACTCAGCATGGCATTGCTTAGCTACTCAGCATGGTTTTGCTTAGCTACTCAACATGGTTTTGCTTAGCTACTCAGCATGGTTTTGCTTAGCTACTCGGTATGGATTTGTTTAGCTACTCAACATGGTTTTGCTTAGCTACTCGGTATGGATTTGTTTAGCTACTCAACATGGTTTTGCTTAGCTACTCGGCATGGTTTTGCTTAGCTTCTCTGCATGGTTTTGCTTAGCTACTCAGCATGATTTTGCTTAGCTACTCAGCATGGTTTTGCTTACCTACTCAGCATGGCATGGTTTTGCTTAGCTACTCTGCATGGTTTTGCTTAGCTACTCAGCATGGCATTGCTTGGTTTAGCTATTCTGCATGGTTTTGCTTAGTTACTCGGCATGGTTTTGCTTAGCTACACAGCATGGTTTTGCTTAGCTACTCAGCATGGTTTTGCTTACCTACTCAGCATGGCATGGTTTTGCTTACCTACTCAGCATGGCATGGTTTTGCTTAGCTACTCAGCATGGTTTTGCTTAGCGACTCAGCATGGTTTTTCTTAGCGACTCAGCGTGGTTTTGCTTAGCTACTCAGCGTGGTTTATCTTAGCTACTCAGCGTGGTTTTGCTTAGCTACTCAGCATGGTTTTACTTAGCTACTGAGCATGGTTTTACTTAGCTACTGAGCATGGTTTTGCTTAGCTACTCAGCATGGCATGGTTTTGCTTAGCTACTCGGCATGGTTTTGCTTAGCTACTCGGCATGGTTTTGCTTAGCTACTCAGCATGGTTTTGCTTAGCTACTCAGCATGGCATGGCTTTGCTTAGCTACTCGGCATGGATTTGCTTAGCTACTCAGCGTGGTTTTGCTTAGCTACTCAGCATGGTTTTGCTTAGCTACTCAGCGTGGTTTTGCTTAGCTACACATCGTGGTTTTGCTTACCTACTCAGCATGGCATGGTTTTGCTTAGCTACTCAGCATACTTTTTTTCTTAGCTACTCAGCATGGTTTTGCTTACCTACTCAGCATGGCATGGTTTTGCTTAGCTACTCGGCATGGTTTTGCTTAGCTACTCGGCATGGTTTTGCTTAGCTCCTCGGCATGGTTTTGCTTAGCTACTCGGCATGGTTTTGCTTAGCTACTCAGCATGGTTTTGCTTAGCTACTCAGCATGGTTTTGGTTAGCTACTCAGCGTGGTTTTGGTTAGCTACTCAGCGTGGTTTTGCTTAGATACACATCGTGGTTTTGCTTAGCTACTTAGCATTGTTTTTCTTAGCTACTCAGCATGGTTTTGCTTACCTACTCAGCATGGCATGGTTTTGCTTACCTACTCAGCATGGCATGGTTTTGCTTAGCTACTCAGCATGGTTTTGCTTAGCGACTCAGCATGGTTTTTCTTAGCTACTCAGCGTGGTTTTGCTTAGCTACTCAGCGTGGTTTATCTTAGCTACTCAGTGTGGTTTTGCTTAGCTACTCAGCATGGTTTTGCTTAGCTACTCAGCATGGTTTTGCTTAGCTACTCATCGTGGTTTTGCTTAGCTATTCAGCGTGGTTTATCTTAGCTACTCCGCGTGGTTTTGCTTAGCTACTGAGCATGGTTTTGCTTAGCTACTCAATGTGGTTTTGCTTAGCTACTGAGCATGGTTTTGCTTAGCTACTCAATGTGGTTTTGCTTAGCTACTCAGTATGGTTTTGCTTAGCTACTCAGTGTGGTTTTGCTTAGCTACTCAGCGTGGTTTTGCTTAGCTACTCAGCATGGTTTTGCTTAGCTACTCAGTATGGTTTTGCTTAGCTACTCAGCATGGTTTTGCTTAGCTACTCAGCGTGTTTTTGTTTAGCTACTCAACATGGTTTTGCTTAGCTACTCGGCATGGATTTGTTTAGCTACTCAACATGCTTTTGCTTAGCTACTCAGCGTGGTTTTGCTTAGCTACTCAACGTGGTTTTTCTTAGCTACCCAGTATGGTTTTGCTTAGCTACTCAGCGTGGTTTTGCTTAGCTACTCAATGTGGTTTTGCTTAGCTACTCGGCATGGATTTGTTTAGCTACTCAACATGGTTTTGCTTAGCTACTCTGCATGGTTTTGCTTAGCTACTCAACGTGGTTTTGCTTAGCTACTCAGCATGGCTTTGATTAGCTACTCAGCGTAGTTTTGCTTAGCTGCTCACCATGGTTTTGCTTAGCTACTCAGCATGGTTTCGCTTAGCTACTCAACATGGTTTTGCTTAGCTACTCAGCATGGTTTTGCTTAGCTACTCAACATGGTTTTGTTTAGCTACTCAACATAGTTTTGCTTAGCTACTCGGCATGGATTTGTTTAGCTACTCGGCATGGATTTGTTTAGCTACTCGGCATGGATTTGTTTAGTTACTCGGCATGGATTTGTTTAGCTACTCGGCATGGATTTGTTTAGCTACTCGGCATGGATTTGCTTAGCTACTCGGCATGGATTTGCTTAGCTACTCAGCATGGTTTTTCTTAGCTACTCAGCATGGCATGGTTTTGCTTAGCTACTCAGCATGGTTTTGGTTAGCTACTCAGCGTGGTTTTGCTTAGATACACATCATGGTTTTGCTTAGCTACTCAGCATGGTTTTTCTTAGCTACTCAGCATGGTTTTGCTTACCTACTCAGCATGGCATGGTTTTGCTTAGCTACTCGGCATGGTTTTGCTTAGATACTCAGCATGATTTTGCTTAGCTACTCAGCATGGCATGGTTTTGCTTAGCTACTCAGCGTGGTTTTGCTTAGATACACATCGTGGTTTTGCTTAGCTACTCAGCATGCTTTTTTTCTTAGCTACTCAGCATGGTTTTGCTTACCTACTCAGCATGGTTTATCTTAGCTACTCCTCGTGGTTTTGCTTACCTACTCAGCATGGCATGGTTTTGCTTAGCTACTCGGCATGGTTTTGCTTAGCTACTCGGCATGGTTTTGCTTAGCTACTCAGCATGGTTTTGCTTAGCTACTCAGCATGGTTTGGTTTTGCTTAGCTACTCGGCAAGGATTTGTTTAGCTACTCGACATGGTTTTGCTTAGCTACTCGGCATGGATTTGTTTAGCTACTCAGCATGGCATGGTTTTGCTTAGCTACTCAGCGTGGTTTTGCTTAGCTACTCAACATGGTTTTGCTTAGCTACTCGGCAAGGATTTGTTTAGCTACTCGACATGGTTTTGCTTAGCTACTCAGCATGGCATGGTTTTGCTTAGCTACTTGGCATGGTTTTGCTTAGCTACTCAACATGGCATGGCTTTGCTTAGCTACTCGGCAAGGATTTGTTTAGCTACTCCGCGTGGTTTTGCTTACCTACTCAGCATGGCATGGTTTTGCTTAGCTACTCGGCATGGTTTTGCTTAGCTACTCGGCATGGCTTTGCTTAGCTACTCGGCATGGTTTTGTTTAGCTACTCAACATGGTTTTACTTAGCTACTCAACATGGTTTTGCTTAGCTACTCGGCATGGTTTTGCTTAGCTACTCGGCATGGCTTTGCTTAGCTACTCGGCATGGTTTTGTTTAGCTACTCAACATGGTTTTGCTTAGCTACTCAACATGGTTTTGCTTAGCTACTCAACATGGTTTTGCTTAGCTACTCGACATGGATTTGTTTAGCTACTCAACATGGATTTGCTTAGCTACTCGGCATGGTTTTGTTTAGCTACTCAGCATGGATTTGCTTAGCTACTCGGCATGGTTTTGTTTAGCTACTCAACATGGTTTTGCTTAGCTACTCAACATGGATTTGCTTAGCTACTCGGCATGGTTTTGTTTAGCTACTCAACATGGTTTTGCTTAGCTACTCAACATGGTTTTGCTTAGCTACTCGACATGGATTTGTTTAGCTACTCGGCATGGTTTTGCTTAGCTACTCGGCATGGTTTTGTTTAGCTACTCAACATGGATTTGCTTAGCTACTCGGCATGGTTTTGTTTAGCTACTCAACATGGATTTGCTTAGCTACTCGACATGGATTTGTTTAGCTACTCAACATGGATTTGCTTAGCTACTCGGCATGGTTTTGTTTAGCTACTCAACATGGTTTTGCTTAGCTACTCGGCATGGATTTGCTTAGCTACTCAGCATGGTTTTTCTTAGCTACTCAGCATGGCATGGTTTTGCTTAGCTACTCAGCATGGTTTTGGTTAGCTACTCAGCGTGGTTTTGCTTAGATACACATCATGGTTTTGCTTAGCTACTCAGCATGGTTTTTCTTAGCTACTCAGCATGGTTTTGCTTACCTACTCAGCATGGCATGGTTTTGCTTAGCTACTCGACATGGATTTGTTTAGCTACTCAACATGGATTTGCTTAGCTACTCGGCATGGTTTTGTTTAGCTACTCAGCATGGATTTGCTTAGCTACTCGGCATGGTTTTGCTTAGCTACTCAGCATGGATTTGCTTAGCTACTCGGCATGGCTTTGCTTAGCTACTCGGCATGGTTTTGTTTAGCTACTGAGCATGGTTTTGCTTAGCTACTCAAAGTGGTTTTGCTTAGCTACTCAACGTGGTTTTGCTTAGCTACTCAGCATGGCTTTGATTAGCTACTCAGCGTGGTTTTGCTTAGCTACTCAACATGGTTTTGCTTAGCTACTCAGCATGGTTTTGATTAGCTACTCAGCGTGGCTTTGCTTAGCTACTCAACGTGGTTTTTCTTAGCTACCCAGTATGGTTTTGCTTAGCTACTCAGCGTGGTTTTTTTAGCTACTCAATGTGGTTTTGCTTAGCTACTCGGCATGGATTTGTTTAGCTACTCAACATTGTTTTGCTTAGCTACTCTGCATGGATTTGTTTAGCTACTCAACATGGTTTTGCTTAGCTACTCAATGTGGTTTTGCTTAGTTACTCAGCCTGGCTTTGATTAGCTACTCAGCGTGGTTTTGCTTAGATACTCAACGTGGTTTTGCTTAGCTACTCAGCATGGCTTTGATTAGCTACTCAGCGTGGTTTTGCTTAGCTACTCAACGTGGTTTTGCTTAGCTACTCAGCATGGTTTTGCTTAGCTACTCAGCGTAGTTTTGCTTAGCTGCTCAGCATGGTTTTGCTTAGCTACTCGGCATGGATTTGTTTAGCTACTCAGCATGGTTTTGCTTAGCTACTCGGCATGGTTTTGTTTAGCTACTCGACATGGTTTTGCTTAGCTACTCAGCATGGCATGGTTTTGCTTAGCTACTCAACATGGTTTTGGTTAGCTACTCAGCGTGGTTTTGGTTAGCTACTCAGCATGGTTTTGCTTAGATACACATCATGGTTTTGCTTAGCTACTCAGCATGGTTTTGCTTAGCTACTCAGCATGGCATGGTTTTGCTTAGCTACTCAGCATGGTTTTGGTTAGCTACTCAGCGTGGTTTTGCTTAGATACACATCGTGGTTTTGCTTAGCTACTCAGCATGCTTTTTTTCTTAGCTACTCAGCATGGTTTTGCTTACCTACTCAGCATGGCATGGTTTTGCTTAGCTACTCGGCATGGATTTGTTTAGATACTCAGCGTGGTTTATCTTAGCTACTCAGCGTGGTTTTGCTTAGCTACTCAGCGTGGTTTTGCTTAGCTACTCAGCATGGTTTTGCTTAGCTACTCGGCATGGATTTGCTTAGCTACTCGGCATGGATTTGTTTAGCTACTCAACATGGTTTTGTTAGCTACTCAACATGGTTTTGCTTAGCTACTCAGCATGGTTTTGATTAGCTACTCAGCGTGGCTTTGCTTAGCTACTCAATGTGGTTTTGCTTAGCTACTCGGCATGGATTTGTTTAGCTACTCAACATGGTTTTGCTTAGCTACTCAACGTGGTTTTGCTTAGCTACTCAGCATGGTTTTGCTTAGCTGCTCAGCATGGTTTTGTTTAGCTACTCAGCGTGGTTTTGCTTAGCTACTCAACGTGGTTTTGCTTAGCTACTCAGCATGGTTTTGCTTAGCTGCTCAGCATGGTTTTGTTTAGCTACTCAGCATGGTTTTGCTTAGCTACTCGGCATGGATTTGTTTAGCTACTCAACATGGTTTTGCATAGCTACTCTGCATGGATTTGTTTAGCTACTCAACATAGTTTTGCTTAGCTACTCGGCATGGTTTTGTTTAGCTACTCGACATGGTTTTGCTTAGCTACTCAGCATGGTTTTGGTTAGCTACTCAGCGTGGTTTTGGTTAGCTACTCAGCGTGGTTTTGCTTAGATACACATCATGGTTTTGCTTAGCTACTCAGCATGGTTTTGCTTAGCTACTCAGCATGGCATGGTTTTGCTTAGCTACTCAGCATGGTTTTGGTTAGCTACTCAGCGTGGTTTTGGTTAGCTACTCAGCGTGGTTTTGCTTAGATACACATCATGGTTTTGCTTAGCTACTCAGCATGGTTTTGCTTAGCTACTCAGCATGGCATGGTTTTGCTTAGCTATTCAGCATGGTTTTGGTTAGCTACTCAGCGTGGTTTTGCTTAGATACACATCGTGGTTTTGCTTAGCTACTCAGCATGCTTTTTTTTTCTTAGCTACTCAGCATGGTTTTGCTTACCTACTCAGCATGGCATGGGTTTGCTTAGCTACTCGGCATGGTTTTGCTTAGCTACTCAGCATGGCATGGTTTTGCTTAGCTACTCAGCGTGGTTTTGCTTAGCTACTCAGCATGGCATGGTTTTGCTTAGCTACTCAACATGCTTTTTTTCTTACCTACTCAGCATGGTTTTGCTTACCTACTCAGCGTGGTTTATCTTAGCTACTCAGCGTGGTTTTGCTTAGCTACTGAGCATGGTTTTGCTTAGCTACTCAGCGTGGTTTTGCTTAGCTACTCAAAGTGGTTTTGCTTAGCTACTCAGCGTGGTTTTGCTTAGCTACTCAGCATGGTTTTGCTTAGCTACTCAGTGTGGTTTTGCTTAGCTACTCCGCATGGTTTTGCTTAGCTACTCAGCATGGTTTTGCTTAGCTACTCAGCATGGTTTTGCTTAGCTACTCAGCATGGTTTTGCTTAGCTACTCAACATGGCTTTGCTTAGCTACTCAACATGGTTTTGTTTAGCTACTCAGCATGGTTTTGCTTAGCTACTCGACATGGTTTTGCTTAGCTACTCGGCATGGATTTGTTTAGCTACTCAGCATGGTTTTGCTTAGCTACTCAGCATGGCATTGCTTGGCTTAGCTACTCTGCATGGTTTTGCTTAGTTACTTGTCATGGTTTTGCTTAGCTACTCAGCATGGTTTTGTTAGCTACTCAGCATGGTTTTGCTTACCTACTCAGCATGGCATGGTTTTGCTTACCTACTCAGCATGGCATGGTTTTGCTTAGCTACTCAGCATGGTTTTGCTTAGCGACTCAGCATGGTTTTTCTTAGCTACTCAGCGTGGTTTTGCTTAGCTACTCAGCGTGGTTTATCTTAGCTACTCAGCGTGGTTTTGCTTAGCTACTCAGCATGGTTTTACTTAGCTACTGAGCATGGTTTTGCTTAGCTACTCAGCGTGGCTTTGATTAGCTACTCAGCGTGGTTTTGCTTAGCTACTCAGTGTGGTTTTGCTTAGCTACTCAGCATGGTTTTGCTTAGCTACTCAGCATGATTTTGCTTAGCTACTCAGCGTGGTTTTGGTTAGCTACCCTGCGTGGTTTTGCTTAGCTACTCAGTGTGGTTTTGCTTAGCTACTCAGCATGGTTTTGCTTAGCTACTCAGCATGGTTTTGCTTAGCTACTCAGCATGGTTTTGCTTAGCTACTCAGCATGGTTTTGCTTAGCTACTCAACATGGCTTTGCTTAGCTACTCAACATGGTTTTGTTTAGCTACTCAGCATGGTTTTGCTTAGCTACTCGACATGGTTTTGCTTAGCTACTCGGCATGGATTTGTTTAGCTACTCAGCATGGTTTTGCTTAGCTACTCAGCATGGCATTGCTTGGCTTAGCTACTCTGCATGGTTTTGCTTAGTTACTTGTCATGGTTTTGCTTAGCTACTCAGCATGGTTTTGCTTAGCTACTCAGCATGGTTTTGCTTACCTACTCAGCATGGCATGGTTTTGCTTACCTACTCAGCATGGCATGGTTTTGCTTAGCTACTCAGCATGGTTTTGCTTAGCGACTCAGCATGGTTTTTCTTAGCTACTCAGCGTGGTTTTGCTTAGCTACTCAGCGTGGTTTATCTTAGCTACTCAGCGTGGTTTTGCTAGCTACTCAGCATGGTTTTACTTAGCTACTGAGCATGGTTTTGCTTAGCTACTCAGCGTGGCTTTGATTAGCTACTCAGCGTGGTTTTGCTTAGCTACTCAGTGTGGTTTTGCTTAGCTACTCAGCATGGTTTTGCTTAGCTACTCAGCATGATTTTGCTTAGCTACTCAGCGTGGTTTTGGTTAGCTACCCTGCGTGGTTTTGCTTAGATACACATCGTGGTTTTGCTTAGCTATTCGGCATGGTTTTGCTTAGCTACTCAGCATGACATGGTTTTGCTTAGATACTCAGCATGGTTTTGCTTAGCTACTCAGCATGGTTTTGCTTACCTACTCAGCATGGCATGGTTTTGCTTAGCAGCTAGGCATGGTTTTGCTTAGCTGCTCGGCATGGTTTTGCTTAGCTACTCGGCATGGTTTTGCTTAGCTACTCGGCATGGTTTTGCTTAGCTACTTAGCATGGTTTTGCTTAGCTACTCAGTGTGGTTTTGCTTAGCTACTCAGTGTGGTTTTGCTTAGCTACTCAGTGTGGTTTTGCTTAGCTAGCCAGCATGGTTTTTCTTAGCTACTCAGTGTGGTTTTGCTTAGCTACTCAGTGTGGTTTTGCAGGGGGGGAATATGGCAAAATTGAAAGATGTGGCTTTCACTATTACTCTCAGAGACATTCTGAGTCAACCTTCAGCAAAGTGACATCACAGCTCTGCTGTAAGGATCTGAGAGAGGGTGTGAGTGAGTGTGGAAGCGACAGGAGGAGAGAGCGAAAGAGCGGTAACGAGTGGAGAGGAGCCGAATTGAGAAAGTAACCTACATCATATGGAGTGATACTAGCTAGCTACCAGCCAGAGTGATGCTAGCTAGCTAGCTACCCACCAGAGTGATGCTAGCTAGCTACCCACCAGAGTGATGCTAGCTAGCTACCCACCAGAGTGATGCTAGCTAGCTACCCACCAGAGTGATGCTAGCTAGCTACCAACTGGATTGACTATAGCTAGCTACGAGCCAGAGTGATGCTAGCTAGCTACCCACCAGAGTGATGCTAGCTAGCTACCCACCAGAGTGATGCTAGCTAGCTACCCACTGGATTGACTATAGCTAGCTACCAGCCAGAGTGATGATAGCTAGCTACCAGCCAGAGTGATGCAAGCTAGCTACCAGCTGGATTGATGATAGCTAGCTACCAGCCAGAGTGATGCAAGCTAGCTACCAGCCGGATTGATGATGGCTAGCTACCAGCCAGAGTGTTGCTAGCTAGCTACCAGCTGGAGTGATGCTCGCTAGCAAAAGAATAGAAAAAAAGTAACAAATAATTAAACAGCAGCAGTAAAAATAACAATAGTGTGGCTATATACAGGGGGTACCGGTACAGAGTCAATGTGGAGGCTATATACAGGGGGTACCGGTACAGAGTCAATGTGGAGGTTATATACAGGGGGTACCGGTACAGAGTCAATGTGGAGGCTATATACAGGGGGTACTGGTACAGAGTCAATGTGGAGGCTATATACAGGGGGTACTGGTACAGAGTCAATGTGGAGACTATATACAGGGTATTACGGTAAAGAGTCAATGTGGAGGCTATATACAGGGAGTACCAGTACAGAGTCAATGTGGAGGCTATATACAGGGGGTACCAGTACAGAGTCAATGTGGAGGCTATATACAGAGAGTACCGGTACAGAGTCAATGTGGAGGCTATATACATGGGGTACTGGTACAGAGTCAATGTGGAGGCTATATACAGGGTATTATGGTACAGAGTCAATGTGGAGGCTATATACAGGGGGTACCGGTACAGAGTCAATGTGGAGGCTATATACAGGGGGTACCGGGACAGAGTCAATGTGGAGGCTATATACAGGGGTACCGGTACAGAGTCAATGTGGAGGCTATATACAGGGGGTACCGGTACAGAGTCAATGTGGAGGCTATATACAGGGGGTACCGGTCTTGCCCTGTGGCCATGTGAATATTGACCTGTAATGGTCTCACTCAAAACGGCTACGGAGAGTGTGATCACACAGTCATCCGGAACAGCTGATGCTCTCATGCATGTCTCAGTGTTACTTGCCTCGAAGCGAGCATAGAAGTAATTTAGCTCGTCTGGTGGGCTCGTGTCACTGTTCAGCTCTTGGCTGTGCTTCCCTTTGTAGTCCGTAATAGTTTTCAAGCCCTGCCACATCCGACGAGCGTCAGAGCCGGTGTAGTACGATTCCATCTTAGTCCTGAATCCTGTGACGATGTTGCAAACATCTTTTATTGTTGTATTATGCCCTCATACAGACTCTCACCTCATACAGACTCTCTCCTCATACAGACTCTCTCCTCATACAGACTCCCTCCTCATACAGACTCTCCCCTCATAGAGATTCTCTCCTCATACAGACTCTCTCCTCATACAGACTATCATACAGACTCTCCCCTCATACAGACTCTCTCCTCATAGAGATTCTCTCCTCATACAGACTCTCTCCTCATAGAGATTCTCTCCTCATACAGACTCCCTCCTCATACAGACTCCCTCCTCATACAGACTCCCTCCTCATACAGACTCTCCCCTCATACAGACTCTCCCCTCATACAGACTCTCCCCTCATACAGACTCTCCCCTCATACAGACTCTCCACTCATACAGACTCTCCCCTCATACAGACTCTCCCCTCATACAGACTCTCCCCTCATACAGACTATCATACAGACTCTCTCCTCATACAGACTCTCCCCTCATACAGACTCTCTCCTCATACAGACTCTCTCCTCATACAGACTCTCTCCTCATACAGACTCTCCCTCCTCATACAGACTCCCTCCTCATACAGTCTCCCTCCTCATACAGACTCTCTCCTCATACAGACTCTCTCCTCATACATACTATCATACAGACTCCCTCATACAGACTCTCTCCTCATACAGACTCTCTCCTCATACAGACTCTCTCCTCATACAGACTCTCTCCTCATACAGACTCCCTCCTCATACAGACTCCCTCCTCATACAGACTCCCTCCTCATACAGACTCCCTCCTCGTACACACTCCCTCGTACAGACTCCCTCCTCGTACACACTCCCTTATACAGACTCCCCGTACAGACTCCCTCCTCGTACAGACTCTCTCCTCGTACAGACTCCCTCAGAGACTCTCTCCTCATAGAGACTCTCTCCTCATAGAGACTCTCTCCTCATAGAGACTCTCTCCTCATACAGTCTCCCTCCTCATACAGACTCTCTCCTCATACAGACTCCCTCCCTCGTACAAACTCCCCTCCTCATACAGACTCCCTCATACAGACTCTCTCCTCATACAGACTCTCTCCTCATACAGACTCTCTCCTCATACAGACTCCCTCCTCATACAGACTCCCTCCTCATACAGACTCCCTCCTCATACAGACTCCCTCCTCATACAGACTCCCTCCTCGTACACACTCCCTCGTACAGACTCCCTCGTACAGACTCCCTCCTCGTACACACTCCCTTATACAGACTCCCCCGTACAGACTCCCTCCTCGTACAGACTCTCTCCTCGTACAGACTCCCTCAGAGACTCTCTCCTCATAGAGACTCTCTCCTCATAGAGACTCTCTCCTCATACAGTCTCCCTCCTCATACAGACTCTCTCCTCATACAGACTCCCTCCTCGTACAAACTCCCTCCTCATACACACTCCCTCATACAGACTCCCTCCTCATACAGACTCCCTCCTCATACAGACTCCCTCCTCATACAGACTCCCTCCTCATGCAGACTCCCTCCTCATGCAGACTCCCTCCTCATGCAGACTCCCTCCTCATGCAGACTCCCTCCTCATGCAGACTCCCTCCTCATGCAGACTCCCTCCTCATGCAGACTCCCTCCTCATGCAGACTCCCTCCTCATGCAGACTCCCTCCTCATACAGACTTCCTCCTCATACAGACTTCCTCCTCAGACAGACTTCCTCCTCAGACAGACTTCCTCCTCAGACAGACTCTATCATACAGACTCCCTCATACAGACTCTCTCCTCATACAGACTCCCTCCTCATACAGACTCCCTCCTCATACAGACTCCCTCCTCATACAGACTCCCTCATACAGACTCTCTCCTCATACAGACTCCCTCCTCGTACACACTCCCTCATACAAACTCCCTCATACAGACTCCCTCCTCATACAGACTCCCTCCTCATACAGACTCCCTCCTCATACAGACTCCCTCCTCATACAGACTCCCTCCTCATACAGACTCCCTCCTCCTCATACAGACTGCCTCCTCATACAGACTTCCTCCTCATACAGACTTCCTCCTCATACAGACTCTATCATACAGACTCCCTCATACAGACTCTCTCCTCATACAGACTCTCTCCTCATACAGACTCTCTCCTCATACAGACTCTCTCCTCATACAGACTCTCTCCTCATACAGACTCCTCCTCGTACACACTCCCTCGTACAAACTCCCTCATACAAACTCCATCCTCATACAGACTCCATCCTCATACAGAATCCTCCTCATACAGACTCCCTCCTCATACAGACTCCTTCATACAGACTCCTTCATACAGACTTCTTCATACAGACCTCCTCCTCATACAGGCTCCCTCCTCATACAGACTCCATCATACAGACTCCTTCATACACACTCCCTCGTACAAACTCCCTCATACAAACTCCATCCTCATACAAACTCCATCCTCATACAGACTCCCTCCTCATACAGACTTCCTCCTCATACAGACTCCCTCCTCATACAGACTTCCTCCTCATACAGACTCTCTCCTCATACAGACTCTCTCCTCATACAGACTGCCTCATACAGACTCTCTCCTCATACAGACTCCTCCTCATACAGACTCCCTCCACGTACACACTCCCTCGTACAAACTCCCTCGTACAAACTCCCTCATACAGACTCCCTCCTCATACAGACTCCCTCCTCATACAGACTCCCTCCTCATACAGACTCCCTCCTCATACAGACTCCCTCCTCATACAGACCCCCTCCTCATACAGAATCATTCAGACAGACTCAATCAGACAGACTCTCTCCTCATACACCGGCTGTCATTCTGTATTTGAGTCAGTTTGATATTGAGGCATCTGAGATAAATGCTGCAAGACTGCTAGATTGTACTGCTATGTTTTAATTGGTCGTGTTTAAGCTAGGCTACATGTTCACGAGAGCAGTGGCATAGGGGGAAGAGTTCAAAATGAGGGTGTCGGTTAGGGCGTGGTGAGAAAGAGGGGAGGCGCTGGTCAGACGGTCTCCTTTGGGCATTCGTGTTTAAGTGGTTTCATTGTCCTCTTTCTGAGGATCCTTCTCTTCCTTTCTTCCTAACCCTTTCTCTCGCTCCCTCCGTCAACCTTTTAACAGTAATCAGAGCCTAAAAGATGAGCAACAGGCCGAGGGAGAGAGAAAGAGAAAAAAAGAAAGCGTGAAAGAGAGAGCGGGGAGATGGGAAGAGGAGGTAGTTAGTAGATAAAAACTGTCTCCTCGCCGTAAAACGATCCTTCCTCTTTTTCTTCCTCGAAAAGATTTTATCTCCTTCTTAACTGGCGCTGGATACGTGTTGTTCTCAGACCTGAGACGCCTCTCCTGTCCTCTCTCCTGTCCTCTCTCCTGTCCTCTCTCCTGTCCTCTCTCCTGTCCTCTCTCCTGTCCTCTCTCCTGTCCTCTCTCCTGTCCTCTCTCTCTCCTGTCCTCTCTCTCTCCTGTCCTCTCTCTCTCCTGTCCTCTCTCCTGTCCTCTCTCCTGTCCTCTCTCCTGTCCTCTCTCCTTCCTGTCCTCTCTCCTGTCCTCTCTCTTTCCTGTCCTCTCTCCTGTCCTCTCTCCTGTCCTCTCTCCTGTCCTCTCTCTCTCCTGTCCTCTCTCCTGTCCTCTCTCCTTCCTGTCCTCTCTCCTGTCCTCTCTCTTTCCTGTCCTCTCTCCTGTCCTCTCTCTTTCCTGTCCTCTCTCCTGTCCTCTCTCTTTCCTGTCCTCTCTCCTGTCCTCTCTCTCTCCTGTCCTCTCTCTCTCCTGTCCTCTCTCTCTCCTGTCCTCTCTCTCTCCTGTCCTCTCTCTCTCCTGTCCTCTCTCCTTCCATCTCTCTCTCCTGTCCTCTCTCCTTCCATCTCTCTGTCCTCTCCTCTCTCCTTCCATCTCTCTCTCCTGTCATTCTCTCTCCTCTCTCTCTCTCCTCTCTCCTTCCATCTCTCTCTCCTGTCATTCTCTCTCCTCTCTCTCTCTCCTCTCTCCTTCCATCTCTCTCTCCTATCCTCTCTCCTATTCTCTCTCTCCTTCCATCTCTCTCTCCCTATCCTCTCTCCTGTCATTCTCTCCTTCCATCTCTCTCTCCTGTCATTCTCTCTCTCCTCTCTCTCTCTCCTCTCTCCTTCCATCTCTCTCTCCTATTCTCTCTCTCCTTCCATCTCTCTCTCCCATCCTCTCTCCTTCCATCTCTCTCTCTGTCCTCTCTCCTTCCATCTCTCTCTCTGTCATTCTCTCTCCTCTCTCTCTCTCTTCTCTCTCCTCTCCTCTCTCCTTCCATCTCTCTCTCTGTCATTCTCTCTCTCTCTCTCTCCTCTCTCCTTCCATCTCTCTCTCCTGTCATTATCTCTCTCTCCTCTCTCCTTCCATCTCTCTCTCCTGTCATTCTCTCTCTCTCTCTCTCTCTCTCTCTCTCTCTCTCTCTCTCTCATTTCATTCTCTCTCATCTCTCTCTCTCATCTCTCTCTCTCTTACCCTCTCTTTCTTCTCTCTCCTGCCGTTCTCTCTCTCTCTCTCCTGTCGTTCTCTCTCTCTCTCTCTTTCTCTGTTTTTTTTAGTTTGGTTCATTAATTCTTAGTCTTTTTGTATTTGATTCCAGGGATAGCTAGCTTTCCACCAGGAACAAGTTTATTAGGAGTGTATTTATTCTCTGGGAAACAGAGAGCGTGACTCCTCAAAAGTTGTCAGTGCCAATACTAGTATTTACAATTAGAGGTGTGTCGGGGGAAGGTGACTAGGCATTAGAATGTGATAAACAGAGTAGCAGCAGTGTATGTGATGATTGTATGTGTGTGTGTGTGTGTGTGTGTAGGCAAATTATGTGTGTGAGCATGTGTGTGTGTTGGAGTGTCAATATGTGTATGAGTGAGTCTGTAGAGTCCTATGTGTGCGACAGCTCAAAGGTTGACAGATAAACTAGTAAAAGACAGACAGCTCCAAGGTTGACAGACAAACTGGTAAAAGACAGACAGCTCCAAGGTTGACAGACAAACTAGTAAAAGACAGACAGCTCCAAGGTTGACAGACAAACTGATATAAAACAGACAGCTCCAAGGTTGACAGACAAACTGATATAAGACAGACAGCTCCAAGGTTGACAGACAAACTGGTCAGCTGCTTTAGGACTTTCTTGAGATCCGATGGGGAACTAGAGGGACCTTAAGCAGTGCACTCTTTTTGTCAAAGATGGTGCGTGTGTGTGTGTGTGTGGGGGGGAGGCGTGTGTAGGGGTTTGGGTGTGTCCATGGGAACCCAACTTTACAACTTTTTCTTCATGAGTTGAGAGGTTCTACAGGACACAGTATATATGCCACTACAAAGACACACACACACACGCACACGCACACACGCACATCGCTATAAAGACCTTATTCCAGTTATACAAGGTGCCAATTGCTCTGACCTCTGACCTCTGTGGAATGTTAGTTTGTGGAATGCACGGAAGCATCTCGTGTTCCGGTGACCCTGGGGGCATAGTCGGGGTACACAAACAACCCCCCCCCCACACACACACACATGTACTCACACACACATGTACACACACATACAGTACAGGCACTCTCAGAGCCTAATGACCCCCTAAGGCCTTCAGATAACTTTTTATAGAGTCACACACACACACCTTCGCTCACATGCTCAAGCACGTGCACACAAACACATACACACCACATGTTTACCTTGCCTTGACTCCTATGGGGATGCCAATATAAAACAGAACAGATTGTCTTTGATCAACACCCAGCAAATTACAGATCTCTTCTCATGATTCATTCATAGGAAGAGGTAAAGTTAGCCATGGACAGGGCTGCAAGTACTGGGGCGAGATACAATATTCTATATTATATTATGAAGATACATACACCTAACCAGGCGACTCCTGGAAGGTGTAGAATCCGTACCCATACCGATATCATAGACAGTAATGGATTTACAATATTCTATATTATATTATGAAGATACATACACCTAACACCGTACACCGTACACCGTACACCTAACACTGTACACCATACACCATACACCATACACCTAACACCATACACCTAACACCATACACCATACACCTAACACCTAACACCTAACACCATACACCTAACACCATACACCTAACACCATACATGATGGGGTTGATAAAGACATTATTTGGGCTCTCGAAAAGGAAGAGATCTCTACAATATACAGTTGAAGTCGGAAGTGTACATACACCTTAGCCAAATACATTTTTAAACTCGGTTGTTCACAATTCCTGACATTTGATCCTAGTTAAAAATTCCCTGTCTTAGGTCAGTTAGGATCACCAATTTATTTTAAGAATGTGAAATGTCAGAATAATGGTAGAGAGAATGATTTATTTCAGCTTTTAATTCTTTCATCACATTCCCAGTGGGTCAGACGTTTACATACACTCAAT
>NC_060193.1:5496842-5547778 GCF_021184085.1 Oncorhynchus gorbuscha
GTAACGAGGATAGGAGCGGACGTAAAACGTTCTTTTAGAAGATCAAAGGCTCCTGGGCGGAACCGGACCACTTAAAACACCTCTTGACAGAAGTAAGAGCTGTGAGAGGGCAGCAACTTGACCGAAATTACGAATGAAACGCCGATAGAAATTAGCGAAACCTAAAAAGCGCTGCAACTCGACACGTGACCTTGGAACGGGCCAATCACTGACAGCTTGGACCTTAGCGGAATCCATCTGAATGCCTTCAGCGGAAATAACGGAACCGAGAAAAGTAACGGAGGAGACATGAAAAGAGCACTTCTCAGACTTTACGTAGAGACAATTCTCTAAAAGGCGCTGTAGAACACGTCGAACGTGCTGAACATGAATCTCGAGTGACGGAGAAAAAATCAGGATATCGTCAAGATAGACAAAAACAAAGATGTTCAGCATGTCTCTCAGAACATCATTAACTAATGCCTGAAAAACAGCTGGCACATTGGCGAGACCAAACGGCAGAACCCGGTACTCAAAATGCCCTAACTGAGTGTTAAACGCCGTTTTCCACTCGTCCCCCTCTCTGATGCGCACGAGATGGTAAGCGTTACGAAGGTCCAACTTAGTAAAGCACCTGGCTCCCTGCAGAATCTCGAAGGCTGATGACATAAGGGGAAGCGGATAACGATTCTTAACCGTTATGTCATTCAGCCCTCGATAATCCACGCAGGGGCGCAGAGTACCGTCCTTCTTCTTAACAAAAAAGAACCCCGCCCCGGCCGGAGAGGAAGAAGGCACTATGGTACCGGCGTCAAGAGACACAGACAAATAATCCTCGAGAGCCTTACGTTCGGGAGCCGACAGAGAGTATAGTCTACCCCAAGGAGGAGTGGTCCCCGGAAGGAGATCAATACTACAATCATACGACCGGTGAGGAGGAAGGGAGTTGGCTCGGGACCGACTGAAGACCGTGCGCAGATCATGATATTCCTCCGGTACTCCTGTCAAATCGCCAGGTTCCTCCTGAGAAGTAGGGACAGAAGAAACGGGAGGGATGGCAGACATTAAACACTTCACATGACAAGAAACGTTCCAGGATAGGATAGAATTACTAGACCAATTAATAGAAGGATTATGACATACTAGCCAGGGATGACCCAAAACAACAGGTGTACACGGTGAACGAAAAATCAAAAAAGAAATAGTCTCACTGTGGTTACCAGATACTGTGAGGGTTAAAGGTAGTGTCTCAAATCTGATACTGGGAAGATGACTACCATCTAAGGCGAACATGGGCGTAGGCTTCTCTAACTCTCTGAAAGGAATGTCATGTTTCCGAACCCATGCTTCGTCCATGAAACAACCCTCAGCCCCAGAGTCTATCAAGGCACTACATGTAGCACCCGAACCGGTCCAGCGTAGATGGACCGACAAAGTAGTACAGGATCTTGATGGAGAGACTTGAGTAGTTGCGCTCACCTGTAGCCCTCCGCTTACAGATGAGCTCTGGCTTTTACTGGACATGAATTAACAAAATGTCCAGCAACTCCGCAATAGAGGCACAGGCGGTTGGTGATCCTCCGTTCCCTCTCCTTAGTCGAGATGCGAATCCCTCCCAGCTGCATGGGCTCAGACTCTGAGCCAGAGGAGGGAGATGGTTGCGATGCGGAGCAGGGAAACACCGTTGATGCGAGCTCTCTTCCACGAGCCCGGTGACGAAGATCTACCCGTCGTTCTATGCGGATGGCGAGAGCAATCAAAGAGTCCACATCTGAAGGAACCTCCCGGGAGAGAATCTCATCCTTAACCACTGCGTGGAGTCCCTCCAGAAAACGAGCGAGCAGCGCCGGCTCGTTCCACTCACTAGAGGCATTAAGAGTGCGAAACTCAATAGAATAATCCGTTATGGACCGTTCACCTTGGCATAAGGAAGCCAGGGCCCTAGAAGCCTCCCTACCAAAAACTGAACGGTCAAAAACCCGAATCATCTCCTCTTTAAAGTTCTGGAACTTGTTAGAGCAATCAGCCCTTGCCTCCCAGATAGCTGTGCCCCATTCTCGAGCCCGGCCAGTAAGGAGTGAAATGACGTAAGCAACCCGAGCTCTCTCTCTAGAGTATGTGTTGGGTTGGAGAGAGAACACAATCTCACACTGCGTGAGAAAGGAGCGGCACTCAGTGGGCTGCCCGGAGTAGCAAGGTGGGTTATTAACCCTAGGTTCTGGAGGCTCGGCAGGCCAGGAAGTAACAGGTGGCACGAGACGTAGACTCTGGAACTGTCCAGAGAGGTCGGAAACCTGAGCGGCCAGGTTCTCCACGGCATGGCGAGCAGCAGACAATTCCTGCTCGTGTCTGCCGAGCATGGCTCCTTGGATCTCGACGGCAGTGTAACGAGCGTCTGAAGTCGCTGGGTCCATTCCTTGGTCGGTTCCTTCTGTCATGCAGGTGAAAGAGGACCCAAAAGCGACTTGGCGAAAACAGAGTCTTTAATCCAGTAAAGTAAATACAAACAAAAAACACAACTTTCACTCGAAATGACGAGGACAAACTGGAGACTCGATCTTGAACAGCAGGTGAACAGCAGGTTGCCTCGGGAAGGCACTTGAACCAGACAGACTCAGACACCTGCTCACCACGCAGCATCTGAGGAAAACACGACACGACAAGAACAATGTATCAGAACAATGTATCGAAAACAATGTATCGGAACAATGTATCGGAAGAATGTATCAGAACAATGTATCGGACCAATGCGTAGCGTGGTAAGTGTCCATAATGTATTTATTAAACTGAACACAGAACACCAAAAAAAACAAGAGAAATAAATGAAAACCGAAACAGTTCTGTATGGTAAAACACAGACACAAAAAACAACTACCCACAAGTGGGAACACAGGCTTCCTAAGTATGGTTCTCAATCAGAGACAACGATTGACAGCTGACTCTGATTTGGGAACCATACCAGGCCTAAACACAGAAATACAAAACATAGAACAAAAACATAGAGTGCCCACCCCTGACCAGACTAAAACAGAGACATAAAAAAAGGAACTAATGTCAGGACGTGACATGTTGTTAGTCAGTGATTCAGCAGGTAAAGAACAATGTTGTGGATTAAAGACTCCATAGGGAGTCTCATCAATGTTTAATACTTCCAAACGTCTATATGTGTTTTAAAGACCGTACAAATAACAGAACACAGTCAGAGCCGCGTCGAGCCTCATGGCCGAGAGATGAGCTATAGGTGTACCTAACATAGGAGACCCCTCGAAGCCTACCATTGACTATGTACATACCCAGCGTGTGACAGAGCTATAGGTGTACCTACCATAGGAGTCCCCTCGAAGCCTACCATTGACTATGTACATACCCAGGATGTAACAGAGCTATAGGTGTACCTAACATAGGAGACCCCTCGAACCCTACCATTGACTATGTACATACCCAGCGTGTGACAGAGCTATAGGTGTACCTAACATAGGAGACCCCTCGAACCCTACCATTGACTATGTACATACCCAGTGTGTGACAGAGCTATAGGAGTACCTAACATAGGAGACCCCTCGAACCCTACCATTGACTATGTACATACCCAGCGTGTGACAGAGCTATAGGTGTACCTAACATAGGAGACCTCTCGAACCCTACCATTGACTATTTACATACCCAGTGTGTGACAGAGCTATAGGTGTACCTAACATAGGAGACCCCTCGAACCCTACCATTGACTATGTACATACCCAGTGTGTGACAGAGCTATAGGTGTACCTAACATAGGAGACCCCTCGAACACTACCATTGACTATGTACATACCCAGCGTGCAACAGGGCTCCAGGAGTACCTATCGCAGGAGACCCCTCGAACCCTACCATTGACTATGTACATACCCAGCATGCAACAGGGCTGCAGGAGTTGTGACCTGTTTTTGTTGGTTATGTTGTCATAGTTGTTTCTAGGGGGGCATATGGGGGAGGGAATGATGTCACCTCCAGGTAGGTGTTTGTCCCCCTGTGTGCTGAGGGTGTCAGGTTTTTGTCCAGTTCTGGCATTTATATCGCCACAGACTAGTACATGTCCCTGGGCCTGGAAATGATTTATCTCCCCCTCTAGGATGGAGAAGCTGTCCTCGTTAAAGTATGTGAATTCTCTGTGTGGGTAATTTCCCTATTTATTTCTAACCAGATGTGAAATGCTCCAGTTTTTATTAATTGAATAGAGTGGGTTATGTCTGATCTATACATTCTTTCATTCTCTTTGTTCTGGTTGGGTAAATGAAACTCCCTCATCTCCTCATCACTGAAGGAGCTTCCTCGGTGCCTCAAGAGATAGACAAGAGTGAATGAGAAAAAAGAGGGAGGGAAAGAGTGATGCCACTCTCCCATCTGTCTTGTGATGTCACTCTCCCATCTCTCTTGTGATGTCACTCTCCCATCTCTCTTGTGATGTCACTCTCCCATCTCTCTTGTGATGTCACTCTCCCATCTCTCTTGTGATGTCACTCTCCCATCTCTCTTGTGTGTGTGTCCTGTACTCTTATTCTCTCACAGAACTCTAGTGTCTACAGGCAAGAACTCCCATTGGGACATCAGGGGGGGGGTAAGAGGTAAACCCAGTAAACCATGTCCCAGGAGAGGTGCTCCAGTTGGGGATAGAGGAGAGGGGAACGGGGGGGGGAACGGGGGGGGGGGACAGGTGGATCTTCCCTTACACAATGAACAGGAGAGAAGGGTGAACGTAAGTGCACTGTGGTAGAGGTTAGGAACCAGAGGAAACACACACACAGGTTACACGTGGGAAAATGTTGAACACACACTTTTTGTGTCAAATGTTTTGCTTGCTGATTAAACTTTTAAACAATATTACCATTATCATTAAGACGTCAGAGTATAATACTGATACTGATACTGATACTAATACTGATATAATACTAATACTGATACTAATACTAATACTGATACTGATACTGATACTAATACTGATACTAATACTAATACTGATACTGATACTGATACTGATACTGATACTAATACTGATACTGATACTAATACTAATACTAATACTGATACTGATACTAATACTGATACTAATACTAATACTGATACTGACACTGATACTGATACTGATACTGATACTGATACTAATACTGATACTAATACTAATACTGATACTGATACTGATACTGATACTAATACTGATACTGATACTGATACTGATACTGATACTAATACTGATACTGATACTGATACTAATACTAATACTGATACTGATACTGATACTGATACTAATACTGATACTAATACTAATACTGATACTGATACTGATACTGATACTAATACTGATACTGATACTGATACTGATACTAATACTAATACTAATACTGATACTGATACTGATACTGATACTAATACTAATACTGATACTGATACTGATACTGATACTGATACTAATACTGATACTGATACTGATACTGATACTGATACTGATACTGATACTGATACTAATACTAATACTGATACTGATACTGATACTGATACTGATACTGATACTGATACTGATACTGATACTGATACTGATACTAAATACTGATACTGAATACTGATACTGATACTGATACTAATACTAATACTAATACTGATACTGATACTGATACTGATACTGATACTGATACTGATACTGATGATACTAATACTGATACTGATACTGATACTGATACTGATACTGATACTGATACTGATACTAATACTAATACTAATACTGATACTGATACTGATACTGATACTGATACTAATACTAATACTGATACTGATACTGATACTGATACTGATACTAATACTAATACTGATACTGATACTGATACTGATACTAATACTAATACTGATACTGATACTGATACTAATACTAATACTGATACTGATACTGATACTAATACTAATACTAATACTAATACTAATACTGATACTAATACTAATACTGATACTGATACTGATACTGATACTAATACTGATACTAATACTGATATAATACTTCAGATACTGTATACGTACCTATATTGTCTACTGCCTACATTGAAACCATATATTTGATCATTTGGTTTTTGTCTTTGTATATGTACATGTATAAATCCTACTGTGTACAACTCCAAGGTCTGAGGTTCAGAGAAGTGGACCCGTCGTCTGAATCTCGGTACGTTTTCTATCAACAGACGACTCTTATGATTCCTACAACATTGGACTTCATTGAAAGCAGTGGAAACGTGTTTTCTGGAGTGATGGATCACGCTTCACCATCTGGCATTTCGACGGACAAATCTGGGTTTGGCATATGCCAGGAAAATGCTACCTGCCCGAATGCATAGTGCCCACTGTAAAGTTTGGTGTGCTAATATATGTTTCTCTTAACTGTAAAATAGATTTAGAGACAGAGAGAGAGAAAAAGACAGTGGGAGAAAGAGAGAAGGGGAAGAGCGATGGAGAAATAGAAAGAGAGGGGAAGACAGAGCGAGACAGAGAGACAGAGAGACCGAGACAGAGAGAGAGACAGAGAGACAGAGAGAGAGACAGAGAGACAGAGAGAGAGACAGAGAGAGAGAGACAGAGAGAGAGACAGAGACTGAGAGAGAGACCGAGAGAGAGGGGGAGAGAGAGACAGAGACAGAGAGAGAGACTGAGAAAGAGGGGGAGAGAGAGACAGAGAGAGAAAGAGAGAGAGAGAGACCGAGACAGAGAGAGACAGAGAGAGACCGAGAGAGAGAGAGAGAGAGAGAGAGAGACCGAGACAGAGAGAGAGACAGAAAGAGGGGGAGAGAGAGACAGAGAGAGGGGGAGAGAGCAACACGATTTCATAGATTTCCTTATAAATTCGACGTATTATCGATGAATGTCTATTTTTTAAGCATTAAAAAGGTTAACAGTTTAGGCATTAATTGTGAGTGTTTAAAGTTAGGGCTATGGTTTGGGGAAGGCTCTGCAAACCAACCGAACTCATACCAAGTTTTATCAAGTAATCTCACGGCTTGCTAGATTATTGCGTGCTGGCTCTGAGCATCAAGTTCACAGCCAGTGCTGGGATTTATATTTTATTTTTTTGTGAGTGTCAAGCAATATCATATACCCATATCATGACCTTTTAAAAAGTATTGTACTTTTGGGCGAGAGAGAGAGAAGCAGATAGAGAGGGAGAGATGGGAGAGAGAGAGAGAGAAAGAGGAAGTTGGACAACTGTGTATTTGTCTGCGTTAGGAAAACCTATTGAACTCCCTGTTGAAACACAATGTCATTGAGTTCTTTCCAGTGCTTCATGGCAAGTTTAATTTCAGAGAGACACACAAACAACCACATACCACACACCTAACCAAACACACACCCAAACACACACACACAGGGGGGGTGGGGGGAGGGGGGCTGGGCTATGTCAATTTTATAACCATTTCGGGGAGATTTCATTTACAGAGATTTTGGACAGGTCCGTCATTTATATAACAGGCCAAGTGAATAGAGACTGGGAGAGGTCGCAGAGATGTGAGTGTGTTCGGGTGTGCGTGCATGGTTAGGTACACACACACACTCTGATGCACGCACTTGCACACACACACACATTTCAATATTTAGAATAAGACTTTATGATGTCTAAGGAGAAACTTCACTGTTTCCATTATTTGACCACAAAGGATTGCATTGGCATATATACACACACACACACACACAACAAATACGAACATATTTTAGCACTCTATGTCTTAAACAGTGCACTACTTTTGACCGAGAAGAGGGTGTCATTTTGGAAAACATTGCAGATTTTTCTCCCAACACTATCGCCAATCGCTGTTTTAAGGGTTCCTCTCTCTCTCTCTCTCTCTCTCTCTCTCTCTCTCTCTCTCTCTCTCTCTCTCTCTCTCTCTCTCTCTCTGTCTCTCTCTCTGTCTCTCACTCTGTCTCTCTCTCTCTTTCTCTGTTTCTCTCTCTATCTCTCGCTCTTTGTCTTCTTTCTTTCTCTCTCTCTCTCTCTCTCTCTCTCTCTCTCTCTCTCTCTCTCTCTCTCTGTCTCTCTCTGTGTCTCTGCCTGTCTCCGTGTCTCTCTCTCTCTCTCTCTCTCTCTCTCTCTCTCTCTCTCTCTCTCTCTCTCTCTCTCTCTCTCTCTCTCTCACTCTTTCTCTCTCTCTCACTCTTTCTCTCTCTCTCTCTGCCTGTCTCTCTCTCTCTCCCCCCCCCTCACCCTCTTTTCATTACCTTCTCACCAATGTTCTTCACACAGTGAACAGTTTTTTTTTAAATGATACGAGTTAGTTGAAATGATGATGTTTGAACTTGAAGTCTATCTCATTATAATGAGATGTAAAACCATGTGTTTCTCTTCGATGTTATTAGTCAGGTCTGACTCATTCAGATTCTTCACACAGTGACCGGTCTGTGCACTTGAGTGAGATCAAATCACATTTTGACTTGAGGTCAATCTCATTATAAAGCATTCTTGTATACTCTGTTGTATGTTAGTGATGTCTGATTCATTAGGGGGAACTCTGCCAACTGTTAGTCAGGTCTGATTCATCCGTTGATCTGGCAACAGGAAATGATCACGCAGGTTTTATGGGATGTAGTGGTGTTGCCAAGGTGTTGCAATGGTTGCTTTATGGGTTCCGGAATGCTGGAGGGGCGGAGGGGGGGGGGGGTCAAAAAAGCAGTCAAAAACATGATTTTTCACTTTACATTAGGCATTTGTGGCTCAGACAATAAGCCATGTTTACTGGTCTCCCATAGGAAGGCAGGAAGGAGTAATGACACTGGAGTGGCTGGTGAGCCATAATGGAAGTTCCCTCTGTTTGGACTGTATGCTGTAAACATTTAGAGGTAAACACACACACACACACACACACACACACACACACACACACACACACACACACACACACACACACACACACACACACACACACACACACACACACACACACACACACACACACACACACACACACACACAAAAACACATGAACACACACATTTAGAGTTACATATTTAGAAAAGTACATTATGATGGGGGAGGGGTTGTGGGGGTGCATTTCAAATTTTGAAGGTTAAAGGCCCAGTGCACAAAAACAATGTGATATGCCTGTGTTTTATAAATATGAGGTTGGAATAATACTGTTAAATTATGAAAAGTATAATCTTGTCCTTTTAGTGTAAGAGATGTTTGAAGGACTGCCTGAAGTTTTGTCTTTCCATGGTGACATCACCAGGAGGTAAATGAGTTAATAGACCAATAAGAAAGAGAGTTCCAATCCTCTCTGCCAATAACAGCTCGTTTTCAGTGTTCCCCTCCCCTCTCAGTGTCACGTTCTGACCTTAGTTCCTTTGCATTGTCTTTTGTGTTCGTATGGTCAGGGCGTGAGTTGGGGTGGGTTGTCTATGTTAGTTTGTCTATGTTTTTCTATTTCTGCATTTGGGCCTGGTATGGTTCTCAATCAGAGGCAGCTGTCAATCGTTGTCCCTGATTGAGAACCATATTTAGGTAGCCTGTTTTCCATTTTGTTTTGTGTAGTTGGTTGTTTCCTGTTTAGTGTTTTTTGTTTCACCTTTCAGGACTGTTTGTTTGTCGTGTTTGTTGTTTTGTCTCGTGTAGCATATTTCATTAAATAATATGAAGACTTACCACGCTGCACCTTGGTCCTCTTCTCCTTCCCCAGATGACAAGCGTTACACTCAGACAGTCCTAGCTCCATTTTTGCTTGGGAAATTTTAGATTTTCTAAGAAGGTATTTTTGTTTCTTTTTTGACCATTTTAATTGAAAACAATCACAATAAGGTACTTAAAATGTTAGCCAGAAATGATTTTATATTGAGATAAAATGGCTGCACTGCACCTTTAAATGCACCTTTAATCCCACCTGCACCTTTAATCCCACCTGCACCTTTAATCCCACCTGCACCTTTAATCCCACCTGCACCTTTAAATTCACCTTTAATCCCACCTGCACCTTTAAATTCACCTTTAATCCCACCTGCACCTTTAAATTCACCTTTAATCCCACCTGCACCTTTAATACCACCTGCACCTTTAATCCCACCTGCACCTTGAAATTCACCTTTAATCCCACCTGCACCTTGAAATTCACCTTTAATCCCACCTGCACCTTTAAATTCACATTTAATCCCACCTGCACATTTAAATGCACCTTTAATCCCACCTGCACCTTTAAATTCACCTTTAATCCCACCTGCACCTTTAATCCCACCTGCACCTTTAATCCCACCTGCACCTTTAACCCACCTGCACCTTTAAATTCACCTTTAATCCCACCAGCACTTTTAATCCCACCTGCACCTTTAAATTCACCTTTAATCCCACCTGCACCTTTAATCCCACCTACACCTTTAATCCCACCTGCACCTTTGAATGCACCTTTAATCCCACCTGCACCTTTAAATTCACCTTTAATCCCACCTGCACCTTTAAATTCACCTTTAATCCCACCTGCACCTTTAATCCCACCTGCACCTTTAATCCCACCTACACCTTTAAATTCACCTTTAAACCCACCTGCACCTTTAAATGCACCTTTAATCCCACCTGCACCTTTAATTGCACCTTTAATCCCACCTGCACCTTTAATCCCACCTGCACCTTTAAATGCACCTTTAATCCCACCTGCACCTTTAATCCCACCTGCACCTTTAAATTCACCTTTAATCCCACCTGCACCTTTAATCCCACCTGCACCTTTAAATGCACCTTTAATCCCACCTGCACCTTTAATCCCACCTGCACCTTTAAATGCACCTTTAATCCCACCTGCACCTTTAATCCCACCTGCACATTTAAATGCACCTTTAATCCCACATGCACCTTTAATCCCACCTGCACCTTTAAATACACCTTTAATCCCACCTGCACCTTTAAATACACCTTTAATCCCACCTGCACCTTTAAATGCACCTTTAATCCCACCTGCACCTTTAAATGCACCTTTAATCCCACCTGCACCTTTAATCCCACCTGCACCTTTTATCCCACCTGCACCTTTTAATGCACCTTTAATCCCACCTGCACCTTTAATCCCACCTGCACCTTTAAATTCACCTTTAATCCCACCTGCACCTTTAATCCCACCTGCACCTTTAAATGCACCTTTAATCCCACCTGCACCTTTAATCCCACCTGCACCTTAAAATTCACCTTTAATCCCACCTGCACCTTTAAATGCACCTTTAATCCCACCTGCACCTTTAAATTCACCTTTAATCCCACCTGCACCTTTAATCCCACCTGCACCTTTAAATTCACCTTTAATCCCACCTGCACCTTTAATCCCACCTGCACCTTTAAATTCACCTTTAATCCCACCTGCACCTTTAATCCCACCTGCACCTTTAAATGCACCTTTAATCCCACCTGCACCTTTAATCCCACCTGCACCTTTAAATGCACCTTTAATCCCACCTGCACCTTTAATCCCACCTGCACATTTAAATGCACCTTTAATCCCACATGCACCTTTAATCCCACCTGCACCTTTAAATACACCTTTAATCCCACCTGCACCTTTAAATGCACCTTTAATCCCACCTGCACCTTTAAATTCACCTTTAATCCCATCTGCACCTTTAATCCCACCTGCACCTTTAAATGCACCTTTAATCTCACCTGCACCTTTAATCCCACCTGCACCTTTAAATGCACCTTTAATCCCACCTGCACCTTTAATCCCACCTGCACCTTTAAATTCACCTTTAATCCCACCTGCACCTTTAAATTCAGGCATTAATTTTAATAATTATAATAATTAATTAATTAATTGGGATTTTAGACTGATATAACAAAAGCAGGTGGGATTGAACCTGCAATCCTCTTAGCCGGAGTGCACCGTTTATACCCTGCCTCGATCCCAGTCCACAACGCCCTAGCAGGTCGTGACCTTACAATAATAATAGATGCTCACGTTGCCCCTAATGAACAGTATTGAAGGCATCGCCCGACGTCCTTGGGTCCTGGATGGCCAAAACGTTGAATGCTGACGTGGATCTGGTCGTTGTCTGTATCACCTCTTATTTGATCCCCTGAGGAACGACGAGAAAAGAAAAATAAAAAAAGGAATGAAAAAGGAGAGAAAGAAAGACAGAGGAAAGAAAAGGAGAGCAGCAGAGAGCATCTGGTGTCAGATAGACAGGAAACCTTTGCCTGACCCTCAGAGAGGATGAGTAGAAAAACAGAAATGTCCTTGGCAGCAACTGTAAACACACACACACGCACACACGCACACGCACACACACACACACACACACTCCCACGTGTTCTGAATCTCAGGGGAAGTGTTTGTTTAAAGGTCTAGTTTATTTGGTGTTCGGAAGTCAACTAAGAGGCTTCCTCGTCGATGAGAGAGCTACCCTGCTTTCCTCAGAGTGACACACACACACACACACATACATGCACACAAAACAGACACACACACACACACACACACACACACACACACACACACACACACACACACACACACATACATGCACACACAAACACACGCACATGCACACAAACACACGCACATGCATGCACACAAACACACACACACAAACACACGCACATGCAAACACACACACACAAACACACGCACATGCACACACACCATTGGGAGGTTGAGAAAAAAAGTACAGGGGAAAATGAATCAGAATGGGGAACAGACACGGTGTTCCCTTCATAGAAGACCACTGCTGAACATAACTCTAAGGGCTATGTGAGGGGAACAGGATGCGATCTGGGATGGAGACACCTGGCTAGTCTCATCAGGTTGGATGGAGACACACCTGGCTAGTCTCATCAGGTTGGATGGAGACACCTGGCTAGTCTCATCAGGTTGGATGGAGACACCTGGCTAGTCTCATCAGGTTGGATGGAGACACCTGGCTAGTCTCATCAGGTTGGATGGAGACACCTGGCTAGTCTCATCAGGTTGGATGGAGACACCTGGCTAGTCTCACCAGGTTGGATGGAGACACCTGGCTAGTCTCATCAGGTTGGATGGAGACACCTGGCTAGTCTCATCAGGTTGGATGGAGACACCTGGCTAGTCTCACCAGGTTGGATGGAGACACCTGGCTAGTCTCACCAGGTTGGATGGAGACACCTGGCTAGTCTCAGCAGGTTGGATGGAGACACCTGGCTAGTCTCATCAGGTTGGATGGAGACACCTGGCTAGTCTCATCAACCTAGCTAGTCTCATCAGGTTGGATGGAGACACCTGGCTAGTCTCACCAGGTTGGATGGAGACACACCTGGCTAGTCTCATCAGGTTGGATGGAGACACCTGGCTAGTCTCATCAGGTTGGATGGAGACACCTGGCTAGTCTCACCAGGTTGGATGGAGACACCTGGCTAGTCTCACCAGGTTGGATGGAGACACCTGGCTAGTCTCATCAGGTTGGATGGAGACACCTGGCTAGTCTCACCAGGTTGGATGGAGACACACCTGGCTAGTCTCATCAGGTTGGATGGAGACACCTGGCTAGTCTCATCAGGTTGGATGGAGACACCTGGCTAGTCTCATCAACCTGGCTATAGTGTAGAGTAGTGTAGTGTAGTGTAGAGTAGTGTAGCATAGTGTAGAGTAGTGTAGTATAGTGTAAAGTAGTACAGTGTAGTGTAGTGTGGTGTAGAGTGGTGTAGTGTAGAGTGGTGTAGAGTAGTGTAGTGTGGTGTGGTGTAGAGTGGTGTAGTGTAGAGTGGTGTAGTGTAGAGTGGTGTAGTGTAGTGTGGTGTAGAGTAGTGTAGTGTGGTGTGGTGTAGAGTGGTGTAGTGTAGAGTGGTGTAGTGTAGAGTGGTGTGGTGTAGAGTAGTGTGGTGTAGTGTAGTGTGGTGTAGTGTAGTGTGGTGTAGAGTAGTGTAGTGTGGTGTGGTGTAGAGTGGTGTAGTGTAGTATAGTGTAGTATAGTGTAGAGTAGTGTAATGTGGTGTAGGGTAGTATAGAGCAGTGTAGTGTATTGTAGAGTAGTGTGGTGCAGTGTAGTATAGTGTAAAGTAGTGTAGTGTAGTGTAGCATAGTGTAGAGTAGTGTAGTATAGTGTAAAGTAGTACAGTGTAGTGTGGTGTAGAGTGGTGTAGTGTAGTGTAGTGTAGTATAGTGTAGTATAGTGTAGAGTAGTGTAATGTGGTGTAGGGTAGTATAGAGCAGTGTAGTGTATTGTAGAGTAGTGTGGTGCAGTGTAGTATAGTGTAAAGTAGTGTAGTGTAGTGTAGCATAGTGTAGAGTAGTGTAGTATAGTGTAAAGTAGTACAGTGTAGTGTGGTGTAGAGTGGTGTAGTGTAGTGTGGTGTAGAGTGGTGTAGTGTAGTGTGGTGTAGAGTGGTGCAGTGTAGTGTGGTGTAGAGTGGTGTAGTGTAGTGTGGTGTAGTGTGGAGTAGCGTAGTGTAGTGTAGTATAGAGTAGAGTAGTGTGGTGTAGTGTATCGTCGCGTAATGTAGTGTAGAGTAGCGTAGTGTATAGTGGTGTAGTGTAGTGTAGTGTAGTGTGTGTAGTTTAATGTGGTGTAGTGTATAGTGGTGTAGTGTAGTGTAGAGTAGGGTAGAGTGGTGTAGTGTTGTGTAGTGTAGTTTAGTGTAGTGTAGTGTAGTGTAGAGTAGTGTAATGTGGTGTAGTGTAGTGTAGTGTAGTTTAGTTTAGTGTAGTGTAGAGTAGTGTAAAGTGGTGTAGTGTAGTGTTGTGTAGAGTGGTGTAGTATAGAGCGGTTTAGTGTAGTGTAGCGTAGGGTAATGTAGTGTAGTGTAGTATAGAGTGGTGTAGTTTAGTGTAGTGTAGTGTAGAGTGGTGTAGTGTAGTGTAGAGAGTGTAGTGTAGTGTGTGTAGTGTAGTGTGTGTAGTGCAGTGTATTGTAGTGTAGAGAGTGTTGTGTATTGTACTGAGTACAGTGTATTGTGGTGTAGTATAGTGTGTGTTGTGTATAGTAGTGTAGTGTGTGTAGTGTAGTGTAGTGAGTGCAGTGTATTGTAGTGTATTGTAGTGTGTGTTGTGTTGTGTAGTGTATTGTAGTGAGTGCAGTGTAGTGTAGTGAGTGATGTGCAGTGTAGTGTAGTGTATTGTAGTGAGTGCAGTGTAGTGAGTGCAGTGTAGTGTAGTGTAGTTAGTGCAGTGTAGTGTATTGTAGTGGGTGCAGTGTAGTGTAATGTAGTGTGTGTTGTGTAGTGTATTGTTGTGAGTGCAGGGTAGTGTAGTGTAGTGGTGTGTAGTGAGTGCAGTGTAGTGTAGTGTATTGTAGTGAGTGCAGTGTAGTGTAGTGTGTGTTGTGTAGTGTATTGTCGTGAGTGCAGTGTAGTGTAGTGGTGTGTAGTGTAGTGGTGTGTAGTGAGTGCAGTGTAGTGTAGTGTAGAGGAGGCTGGTGAGAGGAGCCATTGAAAGACGGGCTCATTGTAATGTCTGGAATGGAATGAATGGAATGTATCAAACACATATATGGAACTCATGTGTTTGACTCCGTTCCGTTTACTCCATTCCAGACATTACAATGAGCCCGCCTTTCAATGGCTCCTCCCACCAGCCTCTACTGGTGTGTAACATGTGTATTGTGGTAGCAGTGATGTAACTAGATGAGTCATTGTCAGTGCGTTTTGGACGGTACGCTAATGGAGATGTTGTGTACATCTCTACTCTGTGGGACAAAAGAGACGCGCATCACCACAACACACACACACAGACAGACACACACACACAGACACACACACACACACACACACGGTAGTGGAGATTAAGGCGTGTCTGTTGGGGAAAAAGACTGACAGACCAAAACATCTGTCCAGCAGATTTCCAATCTCTCCTTCAACTCCCCATCTCAGACTGGGCTCCAACCTCTCCATCTCAGACTGGGCTCCAACCTCTCCATCTCAGACTGGGGTCCAACCTCTCCATCTCAGACTGGGCTCCAACCTCTCCATCTCAGACTGGGCTCCAACCTCTCCATCTCAGACTGGGCTCCAACCTCTCCATCTCAGACTGGGCTCCAACCTCTCCATCTCAGACTGGGGTCCAACCTCTCCATCTCAGACTGGGCTCCAACCTCTCCATCTCAGACTGGGGTCCAACCTCTCCATCTCAGACTGGGCTCCATCCTCTTCTCCATCTCATTTATTTATTTATTTGTATTTATTTTTTATTGCAGGAATACTAGTATACATGCAAGATGTATTCAAACAATCAATGATAACATATGCTAGTGGGTACAACAAATTACAGATTATACAAAGACCTTTAAATATACATATAATATAAATATAGTATAAATATAGTATAAATATATAAATCACAAATATATTTTTATTGGAAGAACATAAGAATGAACATAATGTACTGCTCGAACTCCTTGTAGAAAATATGGAAAGTTTTTTGTTGTTGTTGTGAATATGCATTTGCATGTGACATTTTGCCATTAGCAAAATTAGAATAAAGAGGTAATTATTATTATTTCTCTTTATTATGGCTATGGAAACCTGAGCAGCACATTCTCCCATAAAAAAGTAATCAAGAATATTAACAATTATAAAACTATAAATCTCTTGCCATAATTTCTTTACATGTAGACAATGCCAAAATAAATACGAAACTGTGTCTGGATACTCAACACAATCCGTATTGATAATGTATTTTTTGAGTTTCTGATTCACAGAGTCACAGCCGGATCTGTTTCACCTGTCCTTGTGATTGTCTTCACCCCCCTCCAGGTGTCTCCACCCCCCTCCAGGTGTCTCCACCACCCTCCAGGTGTCTCCACCCCTCTCCAGGTGTCTCCACCCCCCTCCAGGTATCTCCACCCCCCTCCAGGTATCTCCACCCCCCTCCAGGTGTCTCCACCCCACTCCAGGTGTCTCCACCCCCTCCAGGTGTCTTCACACCCCTCCAGGTGTCTCCACCCCCTCCAGGTATCTCCACCCCCCTCCAGGTGTCTTCACCCCCTTCCAGGTGTCTCCACCCCCCTCCACGTATCTCCACCCCCATCAGGTGTCTCCACCCCACTCCAGGTGTCTCCACCCCCTCCAGGTGTCTTCACCCCCTCCAGGTGTCTCCACCCCCCTCCAGGTGTCTCCACCCCCCTCCAGGTATCTCCACCCCCTCCAGGTGTCTCCACCCCCTCCAGGTGTCTCCACCCCCTCCAGGTGTCTCACCCCCCTTCAGCTGTCGCCCATCTTCCCCGTTATCCCCTGTGTATTTATACCTGTGTTCTCTGTTTGTCTGTTGCCAGTTCATCTTGTTTGTCAAGTCAACCAGCGTTTTTGTTCTCAGCTCTTGCTTTTCACAGTATCTATTTTTCTCGCCCTCCTGGTTTTGACCATTGCCTGTCCAGACTCTGAGCCCGCCTGCCTGACCACTCTGCCTGACCCTGAGCCTGTCTGCCAACCTGTACCTTTGCCCCACATCTGAATTGTTGACCTCTGCTTTCTGTGACCCTGAGCGTGCCTGCCGTCAGGTACCGTTGCCCCACCTCTGGTTTACTGACCCCTGCCTGCCTTGACCTGTCCATTGCCAGCCCCTGTTGGAATATTAAACCATTGTCAGTTCGATGTATCTGCATCTGGGTCTTACCTTGATTCCTGATAGTATGAACTGGCCATGACTGACTCAGCAGACCCAGGCCAGCTGCACAACGTCATCTCCTCCCAGGGAACCACCATCGGTAGGCACGAGGAATTGCTTTGTGCAATCGTTGGCTGAACGCCATGACCGGGCGTTGGACAGTTCGCTGCAGCAATTCCACGGGTTGGCTGGGAGGACGCCTACCTCAGCGACTCAGCTGCTAGTAGTGCCGTCTCATTGGTCACTGCACCTTCTCGGGAGCCCCGCTTACCTCCTCCGGAACGCTTCTGTGTCGGTCGTTCCGAGCTCAGTGTGCCTTCATCTTTGAGCTTCAGCCCTCCTCCTTCCCCTCAGATCACTCCAAGATAGTCATTACGCTGATGTCCGGGAGGGCTCTCACCTGGGTTACTGCCGCATGGGAACAATAGCCGGCCATATGCACTAGTCTGGAGGGGTTCGTGGGACAAGTCAGGCAGGTCTTTGATCCCCCTTTCTCCGGGCGAGTGGCCACCTGCTAATCCAGCAATGTAGCTGATTATGCAGGGATTTCCACACGTTGGCAGCGGAGAGTGCTTGGAATCAAGAGGCACAGTTCAATATGTTCCTGCATGGCGTCTCAGAAGTCAAAGACGAGCTTTCAGCACGAGAGTTACCTACGGAGCTCGATTCCCTTATCGCTCTGACCATTGGAGGGAGAGGAAATTGGATTTCACGCCCAGGGATCCCACCTTGACTTCGAGTCGGAAGCTCCCAGCGGTCTTTTTGGGAAGAGAAACCGAGGCAGCCCATTCTGCCACGGCCATTGACTGACGCCAGCACAACCTGCCCTGGGATGTCTTCCTGGGGGCTCGGTAGGTGCCCCGGACCTCTCAGCCATTCCTGAGGAGTACCAGGACCTCCTTGTTCAGCAAGGCCCGGACCACTACGCTCCCGCCGCACTGACATTATGACTGTGGGATTGACCGTCTCCCTAACACGACTCTGCCCCGGAAACGACTGTACTCCCTGTCGAGACCAGAGACCAAGGCGATGGAAACCTACATTGGGGACCCCCTTTTCTGCAGAATTCATCCATCCTTCTTCTTCTCCCAGCAGCGCATTGTTCTTCTTTGTGGAGAAGCAGGACAAGACCCTACACCCGTGCATTGACTACCGGGGTCTCAACGCTACTCTACCCGCTACCACTCATATCCATGGCCTTTGAGCTACTCCATGGGACCACTGTGTTTTCCAAGCTGGATCTATGGAATGCCTACCCCCTGGTGTGGATACGGGATGGGGACGAGTGGAAGACCGCCTTCAACATGTCCAGTGGTAACTACGAGTATCTCGTCATGCCATTTGGCCTTACCAACGCCCTTTTTGCGTTCCAGGCTCTGGTCAATGATGTTCTCCATGACATGTTGAACCGGATCGTCTTTGTCTACCGAGAGGACATCATCATCTTCTCCCGTTCCACCCAAGAAAATGTGCTCCACATCCGACAGGTTCTCCAATGCCTCCTGGAGAACCAGCCATTTGTAAAAGCAGAGAAGTGCAAGTTCCATCATTCCACCATCCCTTTTCAGGGTTCCATCATCAGGGAGTGTGCAAATGATCCCCGGTGGTAGATTGGCCCCATCTTACTTCCAGAGAGCAGTTGAAATGCTTCCTGGGGTCCAGGAGGTGCAGCGGTCCCAGCCAAACCCTGTGGGGGGGGGGGGGGGCACTGATAATCGGATGTTTGTGTCTGATGCTGTCCGCTTTGTGGTCCTGGAGTGCTCAGAATGAGACTCCTTGGCTCCGGCTGGTCTTCTGCAACCACTGCCTGTTCCTCACCGTCCCTGATCCCACATATCCCTGGATTTCGTTACGGGTCTGCCACCGTCTGAGGGCAACACTGCCATCCTGATTGTGGTCGACTGGTTTTCCAAGGCTGCTCACTTCATTCCTCTCCCCAAACTACCCTCAGCAAAGGAGACGGCCCAACTCATGGTGCAGCACATCTTCCGGATCCATGGACTGCCCTTGGACATGGTCTCCGACTGGGGGCCTCAGTTCTCTTCCCGGTTCTAGAAGGCATTCTGCGCCATAATTTGGTCATCAGCCAGCCTGTCCTCTGATTTCCAACCCCAGTCCAATATCCAGCCTGAGCAAGCCAACCAGGTTCTTGAGATTATTCTGCACTGCCTGGTCTCCGCCAAACCCACCTCCTGGAGCCAGCTGCTGGTGTGGGTCGAGTACATCAAGTACGCCCGCAACACCCTTCGCTGCTCTGCCACAAGCCTATATCCGTTTGAGTCTTCCCTGGAGTATCAGGCCCCGCTCTTCCCCAAGCAGGAGGAAGAGGTCAGGTACCTTCTACCCAGATGTTTATCCGCCACTGTCATCGTGCTTGGAGGAGAGCCTGGTCGGCCCTCCTCACGACCACCTCCCAGGTGTCGTCTCAGGCAGAAGGTATTGCTTTCCACCTGGGATCTGCACCTCCGGGTGGAATTCCGCAAACTCTCCCCCCCAGTTTTACGACCCATTTCCCATCTCCAAGATTATTATCCCCTCTGCTGTTCATCTTCTGTAGCCCCGTACCCTCCGTATACATCCCAGCTTTCATGTGTCCAGAGTCAAACCTATGTCTCACAGCCCTTTGTCTCCTGCATCTGGGTCTTACCTTGATTAATGATAGTAATAGGTATGGATCATTCTTAAAGATACCTTTTTTGACCTCAACAAACAGGTATTTGTGTGGTAATAACCTACATTTTTTCAACAGATATTAGTGACACATCTATTCCAGTAAATGTGGATTTGGATTACAAACAATCTCCCTTTGAAATAAAGCAGGTATCTGTTGTTCTGAGGGAACGAGGAGAAACATATTTTCCCTATTGGAGAGTCAACTGGATTAAGGAGGGTTGATCAAGAAGGTGAGGTCTGGTTACACCTCTAAATAACATGAGAGTTCCAGATGGAATAGCATCAAAGACTATGGAGAATTCTCTGTGTTACAGCATCAAAGACTATGGAGAACTCTCTAGGTGTTACAGCATCAGAGACTATGGAGAACTCTCTAGGTGTTACAGCATCAAAGACTATGGAGAACTCTCTAGGTGTTACAGCATCAGAGACTATAGAGAACTCTCTAGGTGTAACAGCATCAGACTATGGAGAACTCTCTAGGTGTAACAGCATCAGAGACTATGGAGAACTCTATAGGTGTAACAGCATCAGAGACTATGGAGAACTCTCTAGGTGTTACAGCATCAAAGACTATGGAGAACTCTCTAGGTGTAACAGCATCAGAGACTATGGAGAACTCTCTAGGTGTAACAGCATCAGAGACTATGGAGAACTCTCTAGGTGTTACAGCATCAAAGACTATGGAGAACTCTCTAGGTGTAACAGCATCAGAGACTATGGAGAACTCTCTAGGTGTAACAGCATCAGAGACTATGGAGAACTCTCTCGGTGTTACAGCATCAGAGACTATGGAGAACTCTCTAGGTGTTACAGCATCAGAGACTATGGAGAACTCTCTAGGTGTTACAGCATCAGAGACTATAGAGAACTCTCTAGGTGTAACAGCATCAGACTATGGAGAACAGTCTAGGTGTTACAGCATCAGAGACTATGGAGAACTCTCTAGGTGTAACAGCATCAGAGACTATGGAGAACTCTATAGGTGTAACAGCATCAGAGACTATGGGGAACTCTCTAGGTGTTACAGCATCAAAGACTATGGAGAACTCTCTAGGTGTAACAGCATCAGAGACTATGGAGAACTCTCTCGGTGTTACAGCATCAGAGACTATGGAGAACTCTCTAGGTGTAACAGCATCAGAGACTATGGAGAACTCTCTAGGTGTAACAGGGATATTGTAACAAGATAAAAAGATCCTCATAATTGAGTAACAATCCTTCTACATTACAAAGTTGATTCACCAGCAGGATATGATTATTAAACCAGTTCTTAGAATATAAAGGCTTGTTTCTATACAACATGTCCTTATTGTTCCAGATGAAATACCTATGTGGGGGGGGGATGATGTTTATATATTAACGACCACGCTAGTAATACTTGCCTTTGAAAACAGAAAATGTTGTAGGAGTATTATAAATGTTAGAATTATAAAGTAACTTAAAATTGAAGCCACCAAAACAGGAGACGAAAAAAATGAGGGATGAAATTCCAAGTTGAAGTTGGATTCTTTAAGAACTGTTCAGCCCAATTTATCTTAAAAGTATTATTCAAAGTAGGAAAATCATCAAAATGCAGGCCATCATATTGATAAATGTTCATAATGACAGATGTCCTAGCATAATGCGTATGGATTTTCCAGATTAAGTTGAAAAGCATCTGTTCAACTGCTTTACCTTTTTTGTTGTCAAGATGTAGGGGCTGGGCTGCATGTAGGGGACTGGGCTGCATGTAGGGGACTGGGCTGTATGTAGGGGACTGGGCTGTATGTAGGGGACTGGGCTGCATGTAGGGGACTGGGCTGCATGTAGGGGACTGGGCTGCATGTAGGGGACTGGGCTGTATGTAGGGACTGGGCTGTATGTAGGGACTGGGCTGTTTGTAGGGACTGGGCTGCATGTAGGGACTGGGCTGTATGTAGGGACTGGGCTGTATATAGGGTCTGGGCTGTATGTAGGGGACTGGGCTGTATGTAGGGACTAGGCTGTATGTAGGGACTGGGCTGTTTGTAGGGGACTGGGCTGTTTGTAGGGGACTGGGCTGCATGTAGGGGACTGGGCTGCATGTAGGGGACTGGGCTGCATGTAGGGGACTGGGCTGCATGTAGGGGACTGGGCTGTATGTAGGGACTGGGCTGTATGTAGGGACTGGGCTGTTTGTAGGGACTGGGCTGCATGTAGGGACTGGGCTGTATGTAGGGACTGGGCTGTATATAGGGTCTGGGCTGTATGTAGGGGACTGGGCTGTATGTAGGGACTGGGCTGTATGTAGGGACTGGGCTGTTTGTAGGGGACTGGGCTGTTTGTAGGGGACTGGGCTGCATGTAGGGGACTGGGCTGTATGTAGGGACTGGGCTGTATGTAGGGACTGGGCTGTTTGTAGGGACTGGGCTGCATGTAGGGACTGGGCTGTATGTAGGGACTGGGCTGCATGTAGGGACTGGGCTGTATGTAGGGGACTGGGCTGCATGTAGGGACTGGGCTGTATGTAGGGACTGTGCTGTGTGTAGGGACTGGGCTGCATAAATAAGTCTGGAGAGACATTCTGCTTTAGAAAGCAGTACTCAACCTTTCAAGGAGTATACATCCATCTGCAACCAATGGTTCAACTTCTTTTTCCTTTTTTTTTCAATTATAGGTATAAAAAAAATAACATACAAAAATAACATCTTTCCTAGACATGGTAATCCAAAGGTATGTTACTTTTTCCTTGACTGGAATATGCTCTCTCTCCTGCACGTAAGGTCGTCCTGCTCCCGCTCCTCAGCCGGATCAGCAGAGGTGACCGGTCCGCTACCGATCCCCCGGATCGTCATAGTGGTCGGCATCGTGCGGCTGGGGCAGCGCGTCAGGGAGGTGGTACTGTCACGTGTGCTCCCTCTCCGGCGTCTAGGTCACCAGGCTGCTGATTATTGCGCACATCTGTCACCAATCGTCACGCGCACCAGCTGACTGATGATAATATCTCTGTCAGCAATAGAGATCCCTTGTAATATCTCTATCAGCAATAGAGATCCCTTGTAATATCTCTATCAGCAATAGAGATCCCATGTAATATACCTATCAGCAATAGAGATCCCTTTTAATATCTCTATCAGCAATATAGATCCCTTTTAATATCTCTATCAGCAATAGAGATCCCTTTTAATATCTCTGTCAGCAATAGAGATCCCTTGTAATATCTCTATCAGCAATAGAGATCCCTTTTAATATCTCTATCAGCAATAGAGATCCCTTTTAATATCTCTATCAGCAATATAGATCCCTTTTAATATCTCTGTCAGCAATAGAGATCCCTTTTAATATCTCTGTCAGCAATAGAGATCCCTTTTAATATCTCTGTCACCAATAGAGATCCCTTTTATATCGCTGGATTTAACAAAACTTGTAACAAGTTGTTTTGCAAGCAGGAAGAGATAATGCGAAATTGGGCTTTTGAACAAGAGAGGTTATCTTTGTAATTATACTTTCTTCTTCAGCATTCCTCATCTTGTCAAGAAAAGTCCCATATTTTCTTAAATATTTTCCAAACCCCATATTTAAAAAGCTGTTAGTGTAGAAATGCTCCAGGAAAGTGTGTAATTACATTTCTTATCTCCATCTTGACCAACTCATGTTTTAATATAGAGCTATTAAGCTTCCAGTAGGATGCTCTGCCAAGGCCATTATCCGAGATAAACAGTGTAATGTCAGTATAAACAGCTCTATGGTCAGTAAGGGCCATTATCCGAGATAAACAGTGTAATGTCAGTATAAACAGCTCTATGGTCAGTAAGGGCCATTATGAGAGATAAACAGTGTAATGTCAGTATAAACAGCTCTATGGTCAGTAAGGGCCATTATGAGAGATAAACAGTGTAATGTCAGTATAAACAGCTCTATGGTCAGTAAGGGCCATTATGAGAGATAAACAGTGTAATGTCAGTATAAATAGCTATATGACCAGTAAGGGGAGTGACCAGGATGTTAACAGAAATAGTCTGTTTATCAAAACATTTAGACACCAACCACAGATCTTTGGTGGTTGTCTGCAGTGGGTCTTATTACTCCAAGTGAAAGACTCGTCATTAGGAAACTTTACTCTCCAAATATCTAGAATATCAAACCTTTCCATCAACTGCCTCAAACTAATATTCATAGAAATGAACTGTCCTGGAGGCCATCTGCCAATTAAATTATTCAGAGAAATATTAAAATCTACGACCTACTATAAGTAAAGCATTAGGGAACTTGGTTAGCCTACTATAAGTAAAGCATTAGGGAACTTGGTTAGCCTACTATAAGTAAAGCATTAGGGAACTTGATTAGCCTACTATAAGTAAAGCATTAGGGATATTGGTTAGCCTACTATAAGTAAAGCATTAGGGATCTTGGTTAGCCTACTATAAGTAAAGCATTAGGGAACTTGGTTAGCCTACTATAAGTACAGCATTAGGGAACTTGGTTAGCCTACTATAAGTAAAGCATTAGGGATATTGGTTAGCTTACTATAAGTAAAGCATTGGGGATCTTGGTTAGCCTACTATAAGTAAAGCAAGTAAAGCATTAGGGAACTTGGTTAGCCTACTATAAGTAAAGCATTAGGGAACTTGGTTAGCCTACTATAAGTAAAGCATTAGGGAACTTGGTTAGCCTACTATAAGTAAAGCATTAGGGAACTTGGTTAGCCTACTATAAGTAAAGCATTAGGGAACTTGGTTAGCCTACTATAAGTAAAGCATTAGGGAACTTGGTTAGCCTACTATAAGTAAAGCATTAGGGAACTTGGTTAGCCTACTATAAGTAAAGCATTAGGGAACTTGGTTAGCCTACTATAAGTAAAGCATTAGGGAACTTGGTTAGCCTACTATAAGTAAAGCATTAGGGAACTTGGTTAGCCTACTATAAGTAAAGCATTAGGGAACTTGGTTAGCCTACTATAAGTAAAGCATTAGGGAACTTGGTTAGCCTACTATAAGTAAAGCATTAGGGAACTTGGTTAGCCTACTATAAGTAAAGCATTAGGGAACTTGGTTAGCCTACTATAAGTAAAGCATTAGGGAACTTGGTTAGCCTACTATAAGTAAAGCATTAGGGAACTTGGTTAGCCTACTATAAGTAAAGCATTAGGGAACTTGGTTAGCCTACTATAAGTAAAGCATTAGGGAACTTGGTTAGCCTACTATAAGTAAAGCATTAGGGAACTTGGTTAGCCTACTATAAGTAAAGCATTAGGGAACTTGGTTAGCCTACTATAAGTAAAGCATTAGGGAACTTGGTTAGCCTACTATAAGTAAAGCATTAGGGAACTTGGTTAGCCTACTATAAGTAAAGCATTAGGGAACTTGGTTAGCCTACTATAAGTAAAGCATTAGGGAACTTGGTTAGCCTACTATAAGTAAAGCATTAGGGAACTTGGTTAGCCTACTATAAGTAAAGCATTAGGGAACTTGGTTAGCCAACGGAGAATAGGCTTTTCCAAAGAATCAAGTAACTGATCATTTTCAAGTTTGAAATAGTACCCATAAATGTTGGTAATAATAATAGTGATGATGATGTTACAGTTGATAACAAGATAAAGAAAGTGACCAGTTTGAGTGCAAAATACTTCCATTGAAGTGAATCTTTAGTGATAACTGCAGCAGAGCGTTCAGAAGCATATGAGAGAGACATAAATAATTTCCCCACTGAGATCTCCAGTTATTCTAACACATGCTAACCTCTCCTGTTATTGCTAATAGTGAGATGCTAACACATGCTAACCTGTCCTGTTATTGCTAATAGTGAGATGCTAACACATGCTAACCTCTCCTGTTATTGCTAATAGTGAGATGCTAACACATGCTAACCTCTCCTGTTATTGCTAATAGTGAGATGCTAACACATGCTAACCTCTCCTGTTATTGCTAATAGTGAGATGCTAACACATGCTAACCTGTCCTGTTATTGCTAATAGTGAGATGCTAACACATGCTAACCTGTCCTGTTATTGCTAATGGTGAGATGCTAACACATGCTAACCTGTCCTGTTATTGCTAATGTGGATGCTACCATGATTATGAATAATCCTGAATGAATTGTGAATAATGATGAGTGAGAAAGTTATATAGTGTCAAAGATCATAGCCCCAAGACATGCTAACCACTACTGATATTGCTATTGGTGAGATGCCAATATATGCTAACCTCTACCGTTATTGCTAATGGTGAGACGCAAGCACATGCTAATCTCTACAGTTATTGCTAATGGTGAGATGCTAACACATGCTAACCTCTCCTGTTATTGCTAATAATGAGATGCTAACACATGCTAACCTCTCGTGTTATTGCTAATAGTGAGATGCTAACACAACAAGCTGTACTATGCCAGTAGCCAAGGACGATCATCGATTTTGATAATTTAATACTACACCCTAGCCAATCACCTACCAGCAATTCATCAATAGCAATCAATATGTCATCTCCAATAAAAAAAAGGAATCAAGACAACAAGCTGTACTTTATTATGTTAACATGAACAAACGGTAATATTTAATATTGAGCAATGATTTGGGGATCCATCAATGGACTATAAAATCCAAAAAGTGCAGCAAAGTGCTACTATATTGACTAGAGTAGGAAGTGCTACCATTTGACTAGAGTAGGAAGTGCTACCATATTGACTAGAGTAGGAAGTGCTACCATATTGACTAGAGTAGGAAGTGGTACCATATTGACTAGAGTAGGAAGTGCTACCATATTGACTAGAGTAGGAAGTGCTACCATATTGACTAGAGTAGGAAGTGCTACCATATTGACTAGAGTAGGAAGTGGTACCATATTGACTAGAGTAGGAAGTGCTACCATATTGACTAGAGTAGGAAGTGCTACCATATTGACTAGAGTAGGAAGTGCTACCATATTGACTAGAGTAGGAAGTGCTACTATATTGACTAGAGTAGGAAGTGCTACCATATTGACTAGAGTAGGAAGTGCTACCATATTGACTAGAGTAGGAAGTGGTACCATATTGACTAGAGTAGGAAGTGCTACCATATTGACTAGAGTAGGAAGTGCTACCATATTGACTAGAGTAGGAAGTGCTACCATATTGACTAGAGTAGGAAGTGCTACCATATTGACTAGAGTAGGAAGTGCTACCATATTGACTAGAGTAGGAAGTGCTACTATATTGACTAGAGTAGGAAGTGCTACCATATTGACTAGAGTAGGAAGTGGTACCATATTGACTAGAGTAGGAAGTGCTACCATATTGACTAGAGTAGGAAGTGGTACCATATTGACTAGAGTAGGAAGTGCTACCATATTGACTAGAGTAGGAAGTGCTACCATATTGACTAGAGTAGGAAGTGCTACCATATTGACTAGAGTAGGAAGTGCTACTATATTGACTAGAGTAGGAAGTGCTACCATATTGACTAGAGTAGGAAGTGGTACTATATTGACTAGAGTAGGAAGTGCTACCATATTGACTAGAGTAGGAAGTGCTACCATATTGACTAGAGTAGGAAGTGCTACCATATTGACTAGAGTAGGAAGTGCTACTATATTGACTAGAGTAGGAAGTGCTACCATATTGACTAGAGTAGGAAGTGGTACCATATTGACTAGAGTAGGAAGTGCTACTATATTGACTAGAGTAGGAAGTGCTACCATATTGACTAGAGTAGGAAGTGGTACCATATTGACTAGAGTAGGAAGTGCTACCATATTGACTAGAGTAGGAAGTGCTACCATATTGACTAGAGTAGGAAGTGCTACCATATTGACTAGAGTAGGAAGTGCTACCATATTGACTAGAGTAGGAAGTGCTACCATATTGACTAGAGTAGGAAGTGGTACCATATTGACTAGAGTAGGAAGTGCTACCATATTGACTAGAGTAGGAAGTGCTACCATATTGACTAGAGTAGGAAGTGCTACCATATTGACTAGAGTAGGAAGTGCTACCATATTGACTAGAGTAGGAAGTGCTACCATTTTGACTAGAGTAGGAAGTGCTACCATATTGACTAGAGTAGGAAGTGCTACCATATTGACTAGAGTAGGAAGTGCTACCATATTGACTAGAGTAGGAAGTGCTACCATATTGACTAGAGTAGGAAGTGCTACCATATTGACAAGAGTAGGAAATGGTACCATATTGACTAGAGTAGGAAGTGGTACCATATTGACTAGAGTAGGAAGTGGTACCATTTTGACTAGAGTAGGAAGTGCTACCATATTGACTAGAGTAGGAAGTGCTACCATATTGACTAGAGTAGGAAGTGGTACCATTTTGACTAGAGTAGGAAGTGCTACCATTTTGACTAGAGTAGGAAGTGGTACCATATTGACTAGAGTAGGAAGTGGTACCATATTGACTAGAGTAGGAAGTGGTACCATTTTGACTAGAGTAGGAAGTGGTACCATATTGACTAGAGTAGGAAGTGGTACCATATTGACTAGAGTAGGAAGTGGTTTGTACAGAACGGCAGCCACAGGAAGATGATAGATGGTATTTATACTACTACATTTAAAACAAACTCAAAAAGAAAAAGACAAACTCTCTCCGCTTCCTTCCCGTCTGCTACTCTTCTCAATCTGATCCCAAGCATGTGGTGTTCATCATCAATATGTTTTCATACACTTCTCCTCATTCCTCTCTCTGCGCTTCGCAATCGGTTTTTGTTTCTTAGATTCTCTCAAGCCTAAGAATGAGGCCTCCTCACATCCCTCACAACATATTTCTCTCTCTCTCTCTCTCTCTCTCTCTCTCTCTACCTCTCCCCCTCTCCCCTCTCTCTCTCTCTCTCTCTCTCTCTCTCTCTCTCTCTCTTAGACCCTCTCTCTCTAGGGTCATTAGTCCTCTCTATCTAGAGAATCTCTCTCCCTCTACATCTCGCTCTCGCTCTCTCCCTCTCCCTCTCTCTCCTCCCCCTCTCTCCCCCTCTCTCTCTCTCGCTCTCTCCCACTACCTCCCTCTCTCTCCCCTCTCTCTCCCCTCCTTCCTTCTAATCCCCTATAATATCCCCTCCCTGGGTAATCATCCAATGATCTGTTAATTAGTGAACTGAACATGTGCAATGACCCCAGATGACCCCTGATTATCCCCAGTGACCCCTGCTGAACCAGGAAGAACCCTCGCTGTGATGAAGTGAGACTTTGTCAGATCTCATTATCGATAAACACACACACACACACAGCACAGTCCCTGGGGAATTACACTTGGCCAAATCTCTCTTTTTCTCTGTTAAGATTGGCCTGATTAACAACTAGCTGCGGACCAAATGGCCTCATGAAAAGGGCTTTGTTCCAGAGGTGCAGTATAAAGAGAATAGGGACCGTTAGACCCTGTATATAGAGAATAGGGTAGCATTAGACCCTGTATATAGAGAATAGGGTAGCATTAGACCCTGTATATAGAGAATAGGGACAGTTAGACCCTGTATATAGAGAATAGGGACCGTTAGACCCTGTATATAGAGAATAGGGTAGCATTAGTCCCTGTAGATATAGAGAATAGGGTGGCATTAGACCCTGTATATAGAGAATAGGGTGGCATTAGACCCTGTATATAGAGAATAGGGTGGCATTAGACCCTGTATATAGAGAATAGGGTGGCATTAGACCCTGTATATAGAAATAGGGACCGTTAGACCCTGTATATAGAGAATAGGGTAGAATTAGACCCTGTATATAGAGAATAGGGTGGCATTAGACCCTGTATATAGAGAATAGGGTGGCATTAGACCCTGTATATAGAGAATAGGGTGGCATTAGACCCTGTATATAGAGAATAGAATAGGGTGGCATTAGACCCTGTATATAGAGAATAGGGTGGCATTAGACCCTCTATATAGAGAATAGGGTGGCATTAGACCCTGTATATAGAGAATAGGGTGGCATTAGACCCTGTATATAGAGAATAGGGTGGCATTAGACCCTGTATATAGAGAATAGGGTGGCATTAGACCCTGTATATAGAGAATAGGGTAGCATTAGACCCTGTATATAGAGAATAGGGTGGCATTAGACCCTGTATATAGAGAATAGGGTGGCATTAGGCCCTGTATATAGAGAATAGGGTGGCATTAGACCCTGTATATAGAGAATAGGGACCATTAGATCCTCCGTATATAGAGAATAGGGTTTCCTCATAAAGTTTGCATTGTTTATAGAGAATAGTCTTCCCTCTAATAGAAATAGCATTAGACCCTGTATATAGAGAATAGGGACCTTTCAGACCCTGTATATAGAGAATTTTTAGCCTAGATATAGAGAATAGGGTAGCATTAGACCCTGTATATAGAGTGTGTGTGTGTGGCATTAGACCCTGTATATAGAGAATGTGTGTGGCATTAGACCCTGTATATGAGAATAGTGGTGGCATTAGACCCGTGTCTATAGAGAATAGGTGTGTGTGTGTGACCCTGTATGTAGAGAATAGTGTGTATCATTATACCCTGTATATGAGAATGTGCGTGCGTTAGACCCTGTGTGTGTGTTTAATAGTATATATTCATCCTCCATACTGGATATTTTCCTCATAATAGTGATGCAAGTTTCCTCAATTTGTCAAACTGTTACCTCTATTCTACTTATTCGCCCTCTCTCTCTCTCTCTCTCTCTCTCTCTCTCTCTCTCTCTGTCTCTGTCTCTGTCTCTGTCTCTGTCTCTGTCTCTGTCTCTGTCTCTGTCTCTGTCTCTGTCTCTGTCTCTGTCTCTGTCTCTGTCTCTCTCTCTCTCTCTCTCTCTCTCTCTCTCTCTCTCTCTCTCTCTCTCTCTCTCTCTCTCTCTTTCAATTCAATTCAATTCAATTCAATTCAAGGGCTTTATTGGCATGGGAAACATGTGATAACATTGCCAAAGCAAGTGAGGTACATAATATATAAAGTGAATATATAAAGTGAAATAAACATTAAAAATTAACAGTAAACATTACACATACAGAAGTTTCAAAACAATAAAGACGTGTCACACTGTGGTATTTCACCCAGTAGATATGGAAGTTTATCAAAATTGGATTTGTTTTCGAATTCTTTGTGGGTCAGTCACAGTGGTCAGGTATTCTGCCGCTTAACATCCTTATCATTTATCGCCCTCCAGGTTCCCTCGGAGAGTTCATCAATGAGCTTGATGACTTGATAAGCTCCTTTCCTGAGGACGGCTCACCTCTCACAGTTCTGGGCGACTTTAACCTCCCCACGTCTACCTTTGACTCATTCCTCTCTGCCTCCTTCTTTCCACTCCTCTCCTCTTTTGACCTCACCCTCTCACCTTCCTCCCCTACTCACAAGGCAGGCAATACGCTCGACCTCATCTTTACTAGATGCTGTTCTTATACTAACCTCATTGCAACTCCCCTCCAAGTCTCCGACCACTACCTTGTATCCTTTTCCCTCTCGCTCTCATCCAACACTTCCCACACTGCCCCTACTCGGATGGTATTGCGCCGTCCCAACCTTCACTCTCTCTCCCCCGCTACTCTCTCCTCTTCCATCCTATCATCTCTTCCCTCTGCTCAAACCTTCTCCAACCTATCTCCTGATTCTACCTCCTCAACCCTCCTCTCCTCCCTTTCTGCATCCTTTGACTCTCTATGTCCCCTATCCTCCAGGCCGGCTCGGTCCTCCCCTCCCGCTCCGTGGCTCGACGACTCATTGCGAGCTCACAGAACAGGGCTCCGGGCAGCCGAGCGGAAATGGAGGAAAACTCGCCTCCCTGCGGACCTGGCATCCTTTCACTCCCTCCTCTCTACATTTTCCTCCTCTGTCTCTGCTGCTAAAGCCACTTTCTACCACTCTAAATTCCAAGCATCTGCCTCTAACCCTAGGAAGCTCTTTGCCACCTTCTCCTCCCTCCTGAATCCTCCTCCCCCTCCCCCTCCTCCCTCTCTGCAGATGACTTCGTCAACCATTTTGAAAAGAAGGTCGATGACATCCGATCCTCGTTTGCTAAGTCAAACGACACCGCTGGTTCTGCTCACACTGCCCTACCCTGTGCTCTGACCTCTTTCTCCCCTCTCTCCAGATGAAATCTCGCGTCTTGTGACGGCCGGCCGCCCAACAACCTGCCCGCTTGACCCTATCCCCTCCTCTCTTCTCCAGACCATTTCCGGAGACCTTCTCCCTTACCTCACCTCGCTCATCAACTCATCCCTGACCGCTGGCTACGTCCCTTCCGTCTTCAAGAGAGCGAGAGTTGCACCCCTTCTGAAAAAACCTACACTCGATCCCTCCGATGTCAACAACTACAGACCAGTATCCCTTCTTTCTTTTCTCTCCAAAACTCTTGAACGTGCCGTCCTTGGCCAGCTCTCCCGCTATCTCTCTCAGAATGACCTTCTTGATCCAAATCAGTCAGGTTTCAAGACTAGTCATTCAACTGAGACTGCTCTTCTCTGTATCACGGAGGCGCTCCACACCGCTAAAGCTAACTCTCTCTCCTCTGCTCTCATCCTTCTAGACCTATCGGCTGCCTTCGATACTGTGAACCATCAGATCCTCCTCTCCACCCTCTCCGAGTTGGGCATCTCCGGCGCGGCCCACGCTTAGATTGCGTCCTACCTGACAGGTCGCTCCTACCAGGTGGCGTGGCGAGAATCTGTCTCCTCACCACGCGCTCTCACCACTGGTCTCCCCCAGGGCTCTGTTCTAGGCCCTCTCCTATTCTCGCTATACACCAAGTCACTTGGCTCTGTCATAACCTCACATGGTCTCTCCTATCATTGCTATGCAGACGACACACAATTAATCTTCTCCTTTCCCCCTTCTGATGACCAGGTGGCGAATTGCATCTCTGCATGTCTGGCAGACATATCAGTGTGGATGATGGATCACCACCTCAAACTGAACCTCGGCAAGACGGAGCTGCTCTTCCTCCCGGGGAAGGACTGCCCGTTCCATGATCTCGCCATCACGGTTGACAACTCCATTGTGTCCTCCTCCCAGAGCGCTAAGAACCTTGGCGTGATCCTGGACAACACCCTGTCGTTCTCAACTAACATCAAGGCGGTGGCCTGTTCCTGTAGGTTCATACTCTACAACATCCGCAGAGTACGACCCTGCCTCACACAGGAAGCGGCGCAGGTCTTAATCCAGGCACTTGTCATCTCCCGTCTGGATTACTGCAACTCGCTGTTGGCTGGGCTCCCTGCCTGTGCCATTAAACCCCTACAACTCATCCAGAACGCCGCAGCCCATCTGGTGTTCAACCGTCCCAAGTTCTCTCACGTCACCCCGCTCCTCCGCTCTCTCCACTGGCTTCCAGTTGAAGCTCGCATCCGCTACAAGACCATGGTGCTTGCCTACGGAGCTGTGAGGGGAACGGCACCTCAGTACCTCCAGGCTCTGATCAGGCCCTACACCCAAACAAGGGCACTGCGTTCATCCACCTCTGGCCTGCTCGCCTCCCTACCACTGAGGAAGTACAGTTCCCGCTCAGCCCAGTCAAAACTGTTCGCTGCTCTGGCCCCCCAATGGTGGAACAAACTCCCTCACGACGCCAGGACAGCGGAGTCAATCACCACCTTCCGGAGACACCTGAAACCCCACCTCTTTAAGGAATACCTAGGATAGGATAAAGTAATCCTTCTCACCCCCCCCCTCCTCAAAAGATTTAGATGCACTATTGTAAAGTGGCTGTTCCACTGGATGTCATAAGGTGAATGCACCAATTTGTAAGTTGCTCTGGATAAGAGCGTCTGCTAAATGACTTTAAATGTAAATGTAAATGTGTCCTCTCTGTTTATGGCCAAATAGCATTCTAGTTTGCTCTGTTTTTTTGTTAATTCTTTCGAATGTGTCAAGTACTTATCTTTTTGTTTTCTCATGATTTGGTTGGGTCCAATTGTGCTGCTGTCCTGGGGCTCTGTGGGTGTGTTTGTGTTTGTGAACAGAGTCTCAGGACCAGCTTGCTTTGGGGACTCTTCTCCGGGTTCATCTCTCTGTAGGTGATGGCTTTGTTATGGAAGGTTTGGGAATCGCTTCCTTTTAGGTGGTTATGGAATTTAACGGCTCTTTTCTGGATTTTGATAATTAGTGGGTATCGGCCAAATTCTGCTCTGCATGCATTATTTGGTGTTCTACGTTGTACACGGACTATATTTTTGCAGAATTCTGCATGCAGAGTCTCAATTTGGTGTTTGTCCCATTTTGTGAAGTCTTGGTTGGTGAGCGGACCCCAGACCTCACAACCATAAAGGGCAATGGGCTCTATGACTGAACAAACCAACCAGGCAGGATGGAGCAAACCAACCAGGCAGGATGGAACAAACCAACCAGGCAGGATGGAACAAACCAACCAGGCAGGATGGAGCAAACCAACCAGGCAGGATGGAACAAACCAACCAGGCAGGATGGAACAAACCAACCAAACCAACCAGGCAAGATGGAACAAACCAACCAGACCAACCAGGCAGGATGGAACTAACCAACCAGGCAGGATGGAACAAACCAACCAGGCAGGATGGAACTAACCAACCAGACCAACCAGGCAGGATGGAACTAACCAACCAAACCAACCAGGCAGGATGGAACAAACCAACCAGGCAGGATGGAACAAACCAACCAAACCAATCAGACCAACCAGGCAAGATGGAACAAACCAACCAAACCAACCAGGCAAGATGGAACAAACCAACCAAACCAACCAGGCAAGATGGAACAAACCAACCAGGCAGGATGGAACAAACCAACCAGGCAGGATGGAACTAACCAACCAGGCAGGATGGAACAAACCAACCAAACCAACCAGGCAGGATGGAACAAACCAACCAGGCAGGATGGAACAAACCAACCAGGCAGGATGGAACAAACCAACCAAACCAACCAGGCAAGATGGAACAAACCAACCAGACCAACCAGGCAAGATGGAACAAACGAACCAAACCAACCAGACCAACCAGGCAAGATGGAACAAACCAGCCAAACCAACCAGGCAAGATGGAACAAACCAACCAAACCAACCAGGCAAGATGGAACAAACCAACCAAACCAACCAGGCAAGATGGAACAAACCAACCAAACCAACCAGGCAAGATGGAACAAACCAACCAGGCAGGATGGAACAAACCAACCAGGCAGGATGGAACAAACCAACCAGGCAGGATGGAACAAACCAACCAGGCAGGATGGAACAAACCAACCAGGCAGGATGGAACAAACCAACCAGGCAGGATGGAACTAACCAACCAGGCAGGATGGAACAAACCAACCAGGCAGGATGGAACAAACCAACCAAACCAACCAGGCAGGATGGAACAAACCAACCAGGCAGGATGGAACAAACCAACCAAACCAACCAGGCAAGATGGAACAAACCAACCAGACCAACCAGGCAAGATGGAACAAACCAACCAAACCAACCAGGCAAGATGGAACAAACCAACCAAACCAACCAGGCAAGATGGAACAAACCAACCAGGCAGGATGGAACAAACCAACCAGGCAGGATGGAACAAACCAACCAGGCAGGATGGAACAAACCAACCAAACCAACCAGGCAGGATGGAACAAACCAACCAGGCAGGATGGAACAAACCAACCAGGCAGGATGGAACAAACCAACCAAACCAACCAGGCAAGATGGAACAAACCAACCAGACCAACCAGGCAAGATGGAACAAACGAACCAAACCAACCAGACCAACCAGGCAAGATGGAACAAACCAACCAAACCAACCAGGCAAGATGGAACAAACCAACCAAACCAACCAGGCAGGATGGAACAAACCAACCAGGCAGGATGGAACAAACCACCAGGCAGGATGGAACAAACCAACCAGACCAACCAGGCAGGATGGAACAAACCAACCAGGCAGGATGGAACTAACCAACCAGGCAGGATGGAACAAACCAACCAGGCAGGATGGAACAAACCAACCAGGCAGGATGGAACAAACCAACCAAACCAACCAGGCAGGATGGAACAAACCAACCAGGCAGGATGGAACAAACCAACCAAACCAACCAGGCAGGATGGAACTAACCAACCAAACCAACCAGGCAGGATGGAACAAACCAACCAGGCAGGATGGAACAAACCAACCAAACCAACCAGGCAGGATGGAACAAACCAACCAGGCAGGATGGAACAAACCAACCAGGCAGGATGGACCAAACCAACCAGGCAGGATGGAACTAACCAACCAGGCAGGATGGAGCAAACCAACCAAGCAGGATGGAACAAACCAACCAGGCAGGATGGAACAAACCAACCAAACCAACCAGGCAGGATGGAACAAACCAACCAGGCAGGATGGAACAAACCAACCAGGCAGGATGGAACAAATCAACCGGAGAGAAAGCAGCTTTGAACAGCCCAACATTCACAAGGCCGCGGATCCAGAAGGATTACCAGGATGTATAATCAGACCGGACCAACTGGCGAATGTCTTCATTGACATTTTCAACCCGTCCCTGACTGAGTCTGTAATTCCTATATATGTTCCAAGCAGACCACCATAGTCCCTATGCCCAAGTACACCAAAGTAACCTGCTTAAATGACCTCCCGACCTATAGCACTCACATCTGTAGCCATGAAAATGCTTCGAAAGGCTGGTCAAGGCTCACATCAACACCATCATCCTGGAAACTCTAGACCCACTCTAATTCAGCATACCTCCCAAACAGAACCACAGATGACGCAATATCAATGGCACTCCACACTGCCCTTTCCCACCTGGACAAAAGGAACACTTTTTGAGTACAGCTCAGAGGTTCAACACCAGTGAACACTGAAAGCTTCAGTGCCCTCAAAGCTCATCACTAAGCTAAGGACTCTGGGACTAAACACATTCCTCTGCAACTGGATCCTGTACTTCCTGACGGGGTCGCCCCCAGGTGGTAAGGGTAGGTAACAACACATCTGCCACGCTGATCCTCAGCACGGGGGCCCCTCAGGGGTGAGTACTTAGTCCCCTCCTGTACTCTCTGTTCACCCATGACTGCGTGGCCAAGCACGACTCCAACACCATCATTTAGTTTGCTGACAACACAACAGTGGTAGGCCTGATCACAGAGAATGATGAGACAGCTTATAGGGAGGAGGTCAGAGACCTGGCAGTGCAGTGGCAGGACAACAACCTCTCCCTCAACGTGAGCAAGACAAAGGAGCTGATCGTGGATTACAGGAAAAGGAGGGCCGAACAGGCCCCCATTAACATCGACGGGGCTGCAGTGGATCGGGTTGAGAGTTTCAAGTTCCTTGGTGTCCACATCACCAACAAACTATCACGGTCCAATCACACCAAGACAGTTATGATGAGGAGCACGACAACACCTTTTCCCCCTCAGGATCTTCAAAGAGTTGCACCATCGAGAGCATCCTGACCGGTTGCATTACTGCCTGGAAGGACAACTCCTCGGCATCCGACCACAAGGTACTACAGAGGGTGGTGCATACGGCCCAGTACATCACTGGGGCAAAGTTTCCTGCCATCCAGGACCTCTATACCAGGCGGTGTCAGAGGAAGGCCCTAAAAATTGTCAAAGAATCCAGTCACCCTAATCATAGCCTGTTCTATCTGCTACTACACAGCTGATATAGGTCCAACAGGCGCCTTAACAGCTTCTACCCCAAAGCTATAGTACTGCTGAACAATTAATCAAATGGCCACCGGACTATTAGCATTGCCCCCCCCCCCTCTTTGTTTTTACATTGCTGCTATGCTACTAGGTGTATACATACATTCCCAAATTACCTCGACCAACCTGTACCCCCTGCATATTGATGCGGTACCGGCATCCCCTGGTATATGTCCTGGTTATTCTTATTTTATTGTGTTACTTTTTCTTACATTTTTTTTTTGTACTTTAGTTTCTTTAGTAAATATTTTCTTAACTCTATTTCTTGAACTGCATTGTTGGTTAATTAAGGGGTTTTGTTAAATAAGACAATATTCAGACTTGCGAATAGTCTTATGGGTGAAACCATGACCACTCGATGAGAGAAGAGCTGAAGCAGTCTGAAGCATGGAAACAGAGATGGACTTTTTTTTACTACTTTCTCAGATCATCAATAGTCAATAATCAATAATCAATGATCAATAGTCTATTGTCGCATCATCTGTTGATGTCTAACACATTCTAAGGTCTGTAATCATTCACAAACTAAAGTTGCCAAAAAACTCTAAATCTAGCATATTATAGGACCTGTTTCAAATGATCACTTTGATGCTCAACTTCGCTACTTCATGAGCCACTTCATAAGCAAACTGGGAAAAATATCCTTTCTATTTTATTCAGCGAAGTTCAATTATATTATTCTTACTAATAAAATCAAATAATATAAATTAAAGGCACACGACTTAGAAACATATCTGTCTGCTAAACGTGCCTAGAGTCTACAGTCTACAGTCTACAGCCTACAGTCTTCAGTCTACAGCCTACAGCCTACAGTCTGCAGTCTACAGTCTACAGCCTACAGTTTACAGCCTACAGCCTACAGCCTACAGCCTACAGTCTACAGCCTACAGCCTACAGCCTACAGCCTAGAGCCTACAGTCTACAGTCTACAGTCTACAGTCTACAGTCTACAGTCTAGTATCTAGAGTCTACGGCCTACAGCCTACAGCCTACAGCCTACAGCCTACAGCCTACAGCCTACAGCCTACAGCCTAGAGCCTAGAGCATAGAGCACAGTCTATAGCCAGATAACATACAGTATCTAGTCTGATAAATGAACAAGTCTACAGCCTATAGCCTATAGCATAGAGCACAGTCTATAGCCAGATAACATACCGTATCTAGTCTGATAAATGAACAAGTCTACAGCCTATAGCCTATAGCATAGAGCACAGTCTATAGCCAGATAACATACAGTATCTAGTCTGATAAATGGACAAGTCTACAGCCTATAGCCTATAGCATAGAGCACAGTCTATAGCCAGATAACATACAGTATCTAGTCTGATAAATCTACAAGTCTACAGTCTATACTATAGAGCATAGAGCACAGTCTATAGCCAGATAACATACAGTATCTAGTCTGATAAATCTACAAGTCTACAGACTATACTATAGAGCATAGCCAGATAATATACATTATCTAGTATCTATAGAACAGACAGATAACAGACAGTATCTAGTATCTATAGAACAGACAGATAACAGACAGATAACAGACAGTATCTAGTATATATAGAACAGACAGATAACAGACAGATAACAGACAGTATCTAGTATCTATAGAACAGAAAGATAACAGACAGATAACAGACAGTATCTAGTATCTATAGAACAGACAGATAACAGACAGTATCTATAGAACAGACAGATAACAGACAGTATCTAGTATCTATAGAACAGAAAGATAACAGACAGATAACAGACAGTATCTAGTATCTATAGAACAGACAGTTAACAGACAGATAACAGACAGTATCTAGTATCTATAGAACAGTCAGATAACAGACAGTATCTAGTATCTATAGAACAGACAGATAACAGACAGTATCTATAGAACAGACAGATAACAGACAGTATCTAGTATCTATAGAACAGAAAGATAACAGACAGATAACAGACAGTATCTAGTATCTATAGAACAGACAGTTAACAGACAGATAACAGACAGTATCTAGTATCTATAGAACAGTCAGATAACAGACAGTATCTAGTATCTATAGAACAGTCAGATAACAGACAGTATCTAGTATCTATAGAACAGACAGATAACAGACAGATAACAGATAGTATATAGTATCTATAGAACAGACAGATAACAAACAGTATCTAGTATCTATAGAACAGACAGATAACAGACAGTATCTAGTATCTATAGAACAGACAGTTAACAGACAGATAACAGACAGTATCTAGTATCTATAGAACAGACAGATAACAGACAGATAACAGACAGTATCTATAGAACAGACAGATAACAGACAGATAACAGACAGTATCTATAGAACAGACAGATAACAGACAGTATCTAGTATCTATAGAACAGACAGTTAACAGACAGATAACAGACCGTATCTAATATCTATAGAACAGACAGATAACAGACAGTATCTATAGAACAGACAGATAACAGACAGTATCTAGTATCTATAGAACAGACAGATAACAGACAGTATCTAGTATCTATAGAACAGACAGATAACAGACAGTATCTAGTATCTATAGAACAGACAGTATCTAGTATCTATAGAACAGACAGATAACAGACAGTATCTAGTATCTATAGAACAGACAGATAACAGACAGTATCTATAGAACAGACAGATAACAGACAGTATCTATAGAACAGACAGATAACAGACAGTATCTAGTATATATAGAACAGACAGATAACAGACAGTATCTAGTTTCTAATTAACAGACAGATAACAGACAGTATCTAGTATATATAGAACAGACAGATAACAGACAGTATCTAGTATCTATAGAACAGACAGATAACAGACAGTATCTAGTATCTATAGAACAGACAGATAACAGACAGTATATATAGAACAGACAGATAACAGACAGTATCTAGTATATATAGAACAGACAGATAACAGACAGTATCTAGTTTCTAATTAACAGACAGATAACAGACAGTATCTATAGAACAGACAGATAACAGACAGATAACAGACAGTATCTAGTATATATAAAACAGACAGATAACAGACAGTATCTAGTTTCTAATTAACAGACAGATAACAGACAGTATCTAGTATATATAGAACAGACAGATAACAGACAGTATCTAGTATATATAGAACAGACAGATAACAGACAGTATCTAGTATATATAGAACAGACTGATAACAGACAGTATCTAGTTTCTAATCAACAGACAGATAACAGACAGTATCTAGTATCTATAGAACAGACAGATAACAGACAGTATCTAGTATCAATAGAACAGACAGATAACAGACAGTATCTATAGAACAGACAGATAACAGACAGTATCTAGTATCTATAGAACAGACAGATAACAGACAGTATCTAGTATCTATAGAACAGACAGATAACAGACAGTATCTAGTATCTATAGAACAGACAGATAACAGACAGTATCTAGTATCTATAGAACAGACAGATAACAGACAGTATCTAGTATCTATAGAACAGACAGATAACAGACTGATAACAGACAGTATCTAGTATCTATAGAACAGACAGATAACAGACAGTATCTAGTATCTATAGAACAGACAGATAACAGACAGTATCTAGTATCTATAGAACAGACAGATAACAGACAGTATCTAGTATCTATAGAACAGACAGATAACAGACAGTATCTAGTATCTATAGAACAGACAGATAACAGACAGTATCTAGTATCTATAGAACAGACAGATAACAGACAGTATCTAGTATCTATAGAACAGACAGATAACAGACAGTATATATAGAACAGACAGATAACAGACAGTATCTAGTATCTATAGAACAGACAGATAACAGACAGTATCTAGTATCTATAGAACAGACAGATAACAGGCAGTATATATAGAACAGACAGATAACAGACAGTATCTAGTATCTATAGAACAGACAGATAACAGACAGTATATATAGAACAGACAGATAACAGACAGTATCTAGTATCTATAGAACAGACAGATAACAGACAGTATATAGTATCTATAGAACAGACAGTATATAGTATCTATAGAACAGACAGATAACAGACAGTATATAGTATCTATAGAACAGACAGTATCTAGTATCTATAGAACAGACAGATAACAGACAGTATCTAGTATCTATAGAACAGACAGATAACAGACAGTATCTAGTTTCTATAGAACAGACAGATAACAGACAGTATCTAGTTTCTATAGAACAGACAGATAACAGACAGATAACAGACAGTATCTAGTATCTATAGAACAGACAGATAACAGACAGTATCTAGTTTCTATAGAACAGACAGATAACAGACAGTATCTAGTTTCTATAGAACAGACAGATAACAGACAGTATCTAGTTTCTATAGAACAGACAGATAACAGACAGTATCTAGTTTCTATAGAACAGACAGATAACAGACAGTATCTAGTATCTATAGAACAGACAGATAACAGACAGTATCTAGTATCAATAGAACAGACAGATAACAGACAGTATCTAGTATCTATAGAACAGACAGATAACAGACAGTATCTAGTATCAATAGAACAGACAGATAACAGACAGTATCTATAGAACAGACAGATAACAGACAGTATCTAGTATCTATAGAACAGACAGATAACAGACAGTATCTAGTTTCTATAGAACAGACAGATAACAGACAGTATCTAGTTTCTATAGAACAGACAGATAACAGACAGTATCTAGTTTCTATAGAACAGACAGATAACAGACAGTATCTAGTATCAATAGAACAGACAGATAACAGACAGTATCTATAGAACAGACAGATAACAGACAGTATCTAGTATCTATAGAACAGACAGATAACAGACAGTATCTAGTATCTATAGAACAGACAGATAACAGACAGTATCTAGTATCTATAGAACAGACAGATAACAGACAGTATCTAGTATCTATAGAACAGACAGATAACAGACAGTATCTAGTATCTATAGAACAGACAGATAACAGACAGTATCTAGTATCTATAGAACAGACAGATAACAGACAGTATCTAGTATCTATAGAACAGACAGATAACAGACAGTATCTAGTATCTATAGAACAGACAGATAACAGACAGTATCTAGTATATATAGAACAGACAGATAACAGACAGTATCTATAGAACATAACTATAGAACAGACAGATAACAGATAACAGACAGTATATATAGAACAGACAGATAACAGACAGTATCTAGTATCTATAGAACAGACAGATAACAGACAGTATCTAGTATATATAGAACAGACAGATAACAGACAGTATCTAGTATCTATAGAACAGACAGATAACAGACAGTATCTAGTATATATAGAACAGACAGATAACAGACAGTATCTAGTATATATAGAACAGACAGATAACAGACAGTATCTATAGAACAGACAGATAACAGACAGTATCTATAGAACAGACAGATAACAGACAGTATCTATAGAACAGACAGATAACAGACAGTATCTAGTATCTATAGAACAGACAGATAACAGACAGTATCTAGTATATATAGAACAGACAGATAACAGACAGTATCTAGTATCTATAGAACAGACAGATAACAGACAGTATCTAGTATCTATAGAACAGACAGATAACAGACAGTATCTAGTATCTATAGAACAGACAGATAACAGACAGTATCTAGTATCTATAGAACAGACAGATAACAGACAGTATCTAGTATCTATAGAACAGACAGATAACAGACAGTATCTATAGAACAGACAGATAACAGACAGTATCTATAGAACAGACAGATAACAGACAGTATCTAGTTTCTATAGAACAGACAGATAACAGACAGTATCTAGTATCTATAGAACAGACAGATAACAGACAGTATCTAGTATCTATAGAACAGACAGATAACAGACAGTATCTAGTATCTATAGAACAGACAGATAACAGACAGTATCTAGTATCTATAGAACAGACAGATAACAGACAGATAACAGACAGTATCTAGTATCTATAGAACAGACAGATAACAGACAGTATCTAGTTTCTATCGAACAGACAGATAACAGACAGTATCTAGTTTCTATAGAACAGACAGATAACAGACAGTATCTAGTTTCTATCGAACAGACAGATAACAGACAGTATCTAGTTTCTATAGAACAGACAGATAACAGACAGTATCTAGTATCTATAGAACAGACAGATAACAGACAGTATCTAGTATCTATAGAACAGACAGATAACAGACAGATAACAGACAGTATCTAGTATCTATAGAACAGACAGATAACAGACAGTATCTAGTATCTATAGAACAGACAGATAACAGACAGTATCTAGTTTCTATAGAACAGACAGATAACAGACAGTATCTAGTATCTATACAACAGACAGATAACAGACAGTATATAGTATATATAGAACAGACAGATAACAGACAGTATCTAGTATCTATAGAACAGACAGATAACAGACAGTATCTAGTATCTATAGAACAGACAGATAACAGACAGTATCTAGTATCTATAGAACAGACAGATAACAGACAGTATCTAGTATCTATAGAACAGACAGATAACAGACAGTATCTAGTATCTATAGAACAGACAGATAACAGACAGTATCTAGTATCTATAGAACAGACAGATAACAGACAGTATCTAGTATCTATAGAACAGACAGATAACAGACAGTATCTAGTATCTATAGAACAGACAGATAACAGACAGTATCTAGTATCTATAGAACAGACAGATAACAGACAGTATCTAGTATCTATAGAACAGACAGATAACAGACAGTATATATAGAACAGGCAGATAACAGACAGATAACAGACAGATAACAGACAGATAACAGACAGTATCTAGTATCTATAGAACAGACAGATAACAGACAGTATCTAGTATCTATAGAACAGACAGATAACAGACAGTATCTAGTATCTATAGAACAGACAGATAACAGACAGTATCTAGTATCTATAGATAACAGACAGATAAGAACAGACAGATATCTAGTATCTATAGAACAGACAGATAACAGACAGTATCTAGTATCTATAGAACAGACAGATAACAGACAGTATCTAGTATCTATAGAACAGACAGATAACAGACAGTATCTAGTATCTATAGAACAGACAGATAACAGACAGTATCTAGTATCTATAGAACAGACAGATAACAGACAGTATCTAGTATCTATAGAACAGACAGATAACAGACAGTATCTAGTATCTATAGAACAGACAGATAACAGACAGTATCAGACAGATAGTATCTATATCTATAGAACAGACAGATAACAGACAGTATCTAGTATCTATAGAACAGACAGATAACAGACAGTATCTAGTATCTATAGAACAGACAGATAACAGACAGTATCTAGTATCTATAGAACAGACAGATAACAGACAGTATCTAGTATCTATAGAACAGACAGATAACAGACAGTATCTAGTATCTATAGAACAGACAGATAACAGACAGTATCTAGTTTCTATCGAACAGACAGATAACAGACAGTATCTAGTATCTATAGAACAGACAGATAACAGACAGTATCTAGTATCTATAGAACAGACAGATAACAGACAGTATCTAGTATCTATAGAACAGACAGATAACAGACAGATAACAGACAGTATCTAGTATCTATAGAACAGACAGATAACAGACAGTATCTAGTATCTATAGAACAGACAGATAACAGACAGATAACAGACAGTATCTAGTATCTATCGAACAGACAGATAACAGACAGTATCTAGTATCTATAGAACAGACAGATAACAGACAGATAACAGACAGTATCTAGTATCTATCGAACAGACAGATAACAGACAGTATCTAGTATCTATAGAACAGACAGATAACAGACAGATAACAGACAGTATCTAGTATCTATAGAACAGACAGATAACAGACAGATAACAGACAGATAACAGACAGTATCTAGTATCTATAGAACAGACAGATAACAGACAGATAACAGACAGATAACAGACAGTATCTAGTATCTATAGAACAGACAGATAACAGACAGTATCTAGTATCTATAGAACAGACAGATAACAGACAGATAACAGACAGTAGACCAACTCATATTCTGTTCTTCTGAAATACATTTTTTTCATATCATAATATTTATTTCGACCTGACTAAAATAAATATTGGATTTATTGTGACAGTTTATATTAAATTGATGTATGAGACACAAAATATAGATGTTCCAACGACGGTCTTGGAGATGCTAAACGTGGTTAACGTGCTAAACGTGGCTAACGTGCTAAACGTGGTTAACGTGCTAAACGTGGTTAACGTGCTAAACGTGGTTAACGTGCTAAACGTGCCTAACGTGCTAAACGTGGCTAACGTGCTAAACGTGGCTAACGTGCTAAACGTGCCTAACGTGCTAAACGTGGTTAATGTTAATTAACGGTTAATTACCATGAGACCTGCAGATCTTTTTTCATGAAAATAACCGTCTGACAAAATGTCATGACCAACCTTTTCTCGAAGACGGGTTCTCAAATTGTTGTACGTAAACACAGCACAGGATTGAAAAAAAATGCTTTACATTGTTTGAACAGGGAGCATAGCTATAGAAAATTATAGTAGAGAGCAATGCTAACAACTTTATTTAAACCAGAGAAGTTACATGGACGTTTACATCTCTTTTCTCATGTCAGTCATCGTCTAATTGTAGAGAGCAGAAGGTTGGTTCTCAGGGAAACACCAATTAATGAACTTGAACTGGTGTGACCTTTCACCTTTCCCAGTGGAGGCTAGGATGACTCACAGGGTCAGGGTTAATGGAGGGTCAGATATTAGAAGTTCTTGACTCGTTCTCTTACACAGCAGGAGACAGTGGAACGAACAACGGTCAGAATGCCAAAGGTCACAGGTCAACAAGGAAGGGACACGAAACACCCATGCTCGCATGCACGCAGGCACACATGCACAGTTGCGCGCACACACACGCAGGCACACACATGCAAGAGAAAGTGGTAAGGAGAGAGAGAGAGAGAGAGACAGAGACACACCGAGAGAGACACAGAGAGAGACAGAGAGAGAGAGAGAGACAGACAGAGAGAGGGAGACAGAGACAGAGAGACAGAGAGAGAAACAGCAAGACAGACATAGAGAGGGAGACAGAGACAGAGAGAGAAACAGAGAGACAGACAGAGAAACAGAGAGACAGACAGAGAGACAGACAGAGAAACAGACAGAGAAACAGTGAGACAGATAGAGAGACACCGAGAGAGACACCGAGAGAGAGGGAGAGAGACAGAGAGACAGGGAGACGGAGACAGAGAGAGAGGGAGACAGAGACAGAGAGAGAGGGAGACAGAGACAGAGAGAGAGGGAGACAGAGACAGAGAGAGAGGGAGACAGAGACAGAGAGAGAGGGAGACAGAGGCAGAGAGAGAGAGATCTTTCTATGCATCTGGCTTCCAGATGGTTTCTGAGTCAGGCCTGGGTTAGTAGAGGTTGGGTGAAGAACACACACACACGTACACATACACACACACACACGCACGCGTACACACACACGCACACACACACACGCACACACACACACACCCTGGGGATGGCTCCCTGCTAAGTGTAGATTGCTCCCAGGTTGGGTCGACTCGGGGGTAAATCTGACACCTGACTCACAAACACACACACACACTCGCTCGTGCACAGACACACACACATACATACCTGACTCACTTTTCTGCCAGTTATAAGAGTTCACCAAGGGGGTGAGAAGGAGACAAAAGAGAAAGAGCGAAGGAGAGAGAACAAAACATAGAGAGACGTCAAACAAGTTTATTAGGATTGAGAGAGAAAAGAGAAAGAAATGGATAGTTAGACCGAGCGAGACAGAGAGGAGAGGAGAGGAGAGGAGAGGAGAGGAGAGGAGAGGAGAAGAGAAGAGAAGAGAAGAGAGGAGAGGAGAGGAGAGGAGAAGAGAAGAGAAGAGAAGAGAAGAGAAGAGAGGAGAGGAGAGGAGAGGAGAGGAGAGAAGAGAAGAGGAGAGGAGAGAGGAGAAGAGAGGAGAAGAGAGGAGAGAGAGAAGAGAAGAGAAGAGAGGAGAAGAGAGAGAGAAGAGAAGAGAAGAGAAGAGAAGAGAAGAGAAGAGAAGAGAAGAGAAGAGAAGAGAAGAGAAGAGAAGAGAAGAGAAGAGAAGAGGAGAGGAGAGGAGAGGAGAGGAGAGGAGAGGAGAGGAGAGGAGAGGAGAGGAGAGGAGAGGAGAGGAGAGGAGAGGAGAGGATGGGGTGAAATGGATAGTTATGTTGGTAGTTATATAATAGTTCTTTGGTAGTTATATAATAGTCATATACAGTTGAAGTCGAAAGTTTACATATGTTTGTTGGAGTCATTAAAATCATTTTTTAATTTTGCACGCCCAATTTTTCAGTTTTTGATTTGTTAAAAAAGTTTGAAATATCCAATCAATGTCGTTCCACTTCATGATTGTGTTCCAATTGTTGATTCTTCACAAAAAAATACAGTTTTATATCTGTATGTTTGAAGCCTGAAATGTGGCAAAAGGTCGCAAAGTTCAAGGGTACCAAATACTATCGCAAGGCACTGTAGTTCTATGGTAGTTCTATAGTAGTTAAATTGTAGTTATATGGTAGTTATATTGTAGTTCTATGGTAGTTCTATGGTAGTTATATTGTAGTTCTATGGTAGTTCTATGGTAGTTCTATAGTAGATATATGGTAGTTCTATTGTTGTTATGTTGTATGTATATTGTAGGTATATTGTAGTTCTAGTGTAGTTCTATAGTAGTTATATTGTATTTCTATTTTAGTTTTGACCTTTAATAACCCTCCCTTACTGTTGTTAATGGTTCTTCTTCTTAACGATTTTGTTTGTTTGCTGTCGCCAGCTGTTGGGTGTGTCTCTCCATGTTGGGATTTGCCACTATGTACCAAGACAATGATAGGCAGAGTTTGAGATTGTTGCCCTGGCAACTGTGGTCATCTTATCTTTGGGTTATCCTGTCGAAGCGGCTGTCGCCAAGACGGTATATTCTACTGTCTCCAAGTCCTGGCAAAAAAAAATCTGAAATAAAGATAGTCTTTCAGCATTTTACTCCAAACCTGATTGCAGGCACAGTTGCACACACTAAGAAAGACAGAATAAGTACCACAGGGCAGTCGTGCAGTAAGTACCACAGAGCCATCGTGCAGTAAGTACCACAGCGCCATCGTGCAGTAAGTACCACAGCGCCATCGTGCAGTAAGTACCACAGCGCCATCGTGCAGTAAGTACCACAGCGCCATCGTGCAGTAAGTACCACAGCGCCGTCGTGCAGTAAGTACCACAGCGCCATCGTGCAGTAAGTACCACAGCGCCATCGTGCAGTAAGTACCACAGGGCCGTCGTGCAGTAAGTACCACAGCGCCGTCGTGCGGTAAGTACCACAGCGCCGTCGTGCAGTAAGTACCACAGCGCCATCGTGCAGTAAGTACCACAGCGCCATCATGCAGTAAGTACCACAGCGCCATCGTGCAGTAAGTACCACAGCGCCATCGTGCAGTAAGTACCACAGGGCCGTCGTGCACTACCGCGGCACCGACTTTTAACATAGGTAACTGTCTTGCATGTCTAACATGCTGACTAGACCAGGCGTCCCTGTATATAGTATGTATATAGTATGTATATAGTATGTATATAGTATGTATATAGTCGCCTCTTAATTGTTATGTAATTCTACTGTGTTACTTTTTATTTTTACTTTATTTTACTTAGTAAATAATTTCTTAACTCTATTTCTTGAACTGTACTGTTTGTTAATGGCTTGTAAAGTACGTTTTTTAAGGTAAGGTGTTGAATTCGGCAAATGTGACGAATAACATTTGATTTAATTTGATTTTGTCCATCCACACGATCAGGACACGCAGGTTGAAATATCAAAACTAACTCTGAAACATACTATATTAATTTGGGGACAGGTTGAAAAGCATGGAACATTTTTAAGCTATAGCGGAGGGTCTGGGTGGGCGTCTGTCCGTGGTGGCGGCTCTGGCGCGAGACGCGGACCCCACTTCACCGTAGTCTTAGTCTGCCTCATTGTTCGTCTCCGTGGCTTCCGAACCACGGCGACTCTTCTAAATGACCCCACTGGACAGAGGGGCAGCTCGGGACAGAGGGGCAGCTCGGGACAGAGGGGCAGCTCGGGACAGAGGGGCAGAGGGGCAGCTCGGGACAGAGGGGCAGCTCGGGACAGAGGGACAGCTCGGGACAGAGGGGTAGCCCCGTACTGGGTGATGACTCTGGCAGATCCTGGCTGACTGACGGCTCTGGCAGATCCTGGCTGACTGACGGCTCTGGCGGATCCTGGCTGACTGGCGGCACTGGCGGCTCCTTGCAGACTGGCGGCTCTGATGGCACTGGGCAGACGGGTGGCTCAGGCGGCGCTGGGCAGACTGAAGACTCCGGCAGCGCTGGAGAAGGAGGAAAGCTCTGGCAGTGCTGGATGGAGGAGCTCTGGCACCTCTGGACTGAGGGGCGGACGCTCTGGCAGCGCCGGACAGGCGGGAGTCTCCGGCAGCGCCGGACAGGCGGGAACACCTGTAGGGAGGAGACAGAGAGACAGCCTGGTGCGTAGGGCTGCCACAGGACCCACCAGGCTGGGGAGACCTCCAGGAGGCTTGGTGTTATGAGGAGGCACCTGAAGGTCCGGGCTGTGGGGGAGCACTGGAGCTCTGGTGCGCAGCCTTGGCACCACTCCCCCAGGCTGGATCACTACTCTAGCCCGGACCCTCCAGAGTGCAGACACAGGTAGAACCGGGCTGTGGGTAAGCACGGGAGATCTAGTGCCTACTACGCGCGCCTCTCCGTTAGGCTCCACTCCCACATTTGCCCGGCACGAGCGGAGCGCAGGCATAGGACGCACTGCACCCTCCCAGCACCCCGGAGACACAGTACGCAGAGCCGGCGCAGGATACCCTGGACCAAAACTGCATACCGGAGACCAGACACGCTGAGCAGGCACCATACGCCCTGGCTCGATGCCCACACTCGCATGAACCTTTTGGGGGGCTGCCCTATAGCGCACCGGGCTATGGGCACGTACTGGCGACACCGTGCGCTTAACCGCATAACACGGTGCCTGACCAGTACTGCGCTGCTTATAATAAGCACGAGGAGTGAGCTCAGGACTGCTACCTGGCTTAGCCCCACACCTCGTGTGCCCCCTCTCTACTCTGAAATA
>NC_060193.1:5548278-5580778 GCF_021184085.1 Oncorhynchus gorbuscha
GTCCTGTCTACTGTATTATTATAGAGTCCTGTCTACTGTAGTATTATAGAGTCCTGTCTACTGTAGTATTATAGAGTCCTGTCTACTGTAGTATTATAGAGTCCTGTCTACTGTAGTATTATTATAGAGTCCTGTCTACTGTAGTATTATTATAGAGTCCTGTCTACAGTATTATAGAGTCCTGTCTACTGCACTATTATAGAGTCCTGCCCACTGTAGTATTATTATGGGAGTCCTTGTCTACCGTAGTATTATTATAGAGTCCTGTCTACTGTAAAGTATTATTATAGAGTCCTGTCTTACTGTAGTATTATTATAGGAGTCCTGTCTTCATCAGGTAATATTATAGAGTCCTGCTCCAACCGTTAGTACTGCAATATATTATTTATAGAGTCCTGTCTACTGTATTATTATAGAGTCCTGTCTACTGTAGTATTATTATAGGAGTCCTGTCTACTGTAGTATTATTATAGAGTCCTGTCTACTTTATTATTATAGTATTATTATAGAGTCCTGTCTACTGTAGTATTATTATAGAGTCCTGTCTACTGTAGTATTATTATAGAGTCCTGTCTACTGTAGTATTATTAGAGTCCTGTCTACTGTATTATTATAGAGTCCTGTCTACTGTAGTATTATTAGAGAGTCTAGTTACTGTAGTTTATTATAGAGTCCTGTCTACTGTAGTATTATTATAGAGTCCTGTCTACTGTAGTATTATTATAGAGTCCTGTCTACTGTAGTATTATAGAGTCCTGTCTACTGTAGTATTATTATAGAGTCCTGTCTACTGTAGTATTATTATAGAGTCCTGTCTACTGTAGTATTATTATAGAGTCCTGTCTACTGTAGTATTATTATAGAGTCCTGTCTACTGTAGTATTATTATAGAGTCCTGTCTACTGTAGTATTATTATAGAGTCCTGTCTACTGTAGTATTATAGAGTCCTGTCTACTGTAGTATTATTATAGAGTCCTGTCTACTGTAGTATTATAGAGTCCTGTCTACTGTATTATTATAGAGTCCTGTCTACTGTAGTATTATTAGAGAGTTCTGGTTACTGTAGTATTATTATAGAGTCCTGTCTACTGTAGAAGTATTATTATAGAGTCCTGTCTGCTGTAGTATTGTTAGGGATCCTGTCTGCACTGTGAGTATTATTATAGAGTCCTGTCTACTGTAGTATTATTATAGAGTTCTGTCTACTGTAGTATTATTATAGAGTCCTGTCTACTGTAGTATTATTATAGAGTCCTGTCTACTGTAGTATTATTATAGAGGCCTGTCTACTGTATTATTATTAGAGTCCTGTCTACTGTAGTATTATTAGAGTCCTGTCTGCTGTATTATTATAGAGTCTGTCTACTGTAGTATTATTAGAGAGTTCTGTCTACTGTCTACTGTAGTTTATTATAGAGTCCTGTCTGTAGTATTATTATAGAGTCTGTGTAGTATTATTATAGAGTCCTGTCTACTGTAGTATTATTATAGAGTCCTGTCTACTGTAGTATTATTATAGAGTCCTGTCTACTGTAGTATTATTATAGAGTCCTGTCTACTGTAGTATTATAGAGTCCTGTCTACTGTAGTATTATTAGAGAGTTCTGTCTACTGTAGTATTATTATAGAGTCCTGTCTACTGTATTATTATAGAGTCCTGTCTACTGTATTATTATAGAGTCCTGTCTACTGTAGTATTATTTAGAGAGTCCTGTCTACTGTATTATAGAGTCCTGTCTACTGTAGTATTATTAGAGTCCTGTCTACTGTAGTATTATTATAGAGTCCTGTCTACTGTAGTATTATTATAGAGTCCTGTCTACTGTAGTATTATTATAGAGTCCTGTCTACTGTAGTATTATTATAGAGTCCTGTCTACTGTAGTATTATTATAGAGTCCTGTCTACTGTAGTATTATTATAGTCCTGTCCTACTGTAGTATTATAGAGTCCTGTCTACTGTAGTATTATTATAGAGTCCCTGTCTACTGTAGTATTATTATAGAGTCCTGTCTACTGTAGTATTATTATAGAGTCCTGTCTACTGTAGTATTATTATAGAGTCCTGTCTACTGTAGTATTATTATAGAGTCCTGTCTACTGTAGTATTATTATAGAGTCCTGTCTACTGTATTATTATAGAGTCCTGTCTACTGTAGTATTATTATAGAGTACTGTCTGTAGTATTATATAGAGTCCTGTCTACTGTATTATTATAGAGTCCTGTCTACTGTAGTATTATTATAGAGTCCTGTCTACTGTAGTATTATAGAGTCCTGTCTACTGTAGTATTATAGAGTCCTGTCTACTGTAGTATTATTATAGAGTCCTGTCTACTGTAGTATTATTATAGAGTCCTGTCTACTGTTTAGTATTATTATAGAGAGTCTACTGTTAACTGTAGTATTATTATAGAGTCCTGTCTACTGTATTATTATAGAGTCCTGTCTACTGTAGTATTATTATAGAGTCCTGTCTACTGTAGTATTATTCCTGTCTATAGAGTCCTGTCTACTGTAGTATTATTATAGAGTCCTGTCTACTGTAGTATTATTATAGAGTCCTTGTCTACTGTAGTATTATTATAGAGTCCTGTCTACTGTAGTATTATTATAGAGTCCTGTCTACTGTAGTATTATTATAGAGTCCTGTCTACTGTAGTATTATTATAGAGTCCTGTCTACTGTAGTATTATTATAGAGTCCTGTCTACTGTAGTATTATAGAGTCCTGTCTACTGTATTATTATAGAGTCCTGTCTACTGTAGTATTATAGAGTTCTGTTACTGTAGTATTATAGAGTCCTGTCTACTGTATTATTATAGAGTCCTGTCTACTGTAGTATTATTAGAGAGTTCTGGTTACTGTAGTATTATTATAGAGTCCTGTCTACTGTAGTATTATTATAGAGTCCTTCACTACTGTAGTATTATTATAGAGTCCTGTCTACTGTAGTATTATTATAGAGTCCTGTCTACTGTAGTATTATTATAGAGTCCTGTCTACTGTAGTATTATTATAGACCTCGTCTACTATAGTATTATTATAGAGTTCCTGTCTACTGTAGTATATATAGAAGTCCTGTCTACTGTGGTAGTATTATTATAGAGTCCTGTCTACTGTAGTATTATTATAGAGTCCTGTCTACTGTAGTATTATTAGAGAGTCCTGTTACTGTAGTATTATTATAGAGTCCTGTCTACTGTAGTATTATTATAGAGTCCTGTCTACTGTAGTATTATTATAGAGTCCTGTCTACTGTATTATTATTATAGAGTCCTGTCTACTGTAGTATTATAGAGTCCTGTCTACTGTATTATTATAGAGTCCTGTCTACTGTAGTATTATTATAGAGTCCTGTCTACTGTAGTATTATTATAGAGTCCTGTCTACTGTAGTATTATTATAGAGTCCTGTCTACTGTAGTATTATTATAGAGTCCTGTCTACTGTAGTATTATTATAGAGTCCTGTCTACTGTAGTATTATTATAGAGTCCTGTCTACTGTAGTATTATAGAGTCCTGTCTGTAGTATTATAGAGTCCTTGCCTAGTATTATTATAGAGTCCTGTCTACTGTAGTATTATTATAGAGTCCTGTTACTGTAGTATTATTATAGAGTCCTGTCTACTGTAGTATTATTATAGAGTCCTGTCTACTGTAGTATTATTATAGAGTCCTGTCTACTGTAGTATTATTATAGAGTCCTGTCTACTGTAGTATTATTATAGAGTCCTGTCTACTGTAGTATTATTATAGAGTCCTGTCTACTGTAGTATTATTATAGAGTCCTGTCTATTTTAGTATTATTATAGAGTCCTGTCTACTGTAGTATTATTATAGAGTCCTGTCTACTGTAGTATTATTATAGAGTCCTGTCTACTGTAGTATTATTATAGAGTCCTGTCACTGTAGTATTATTATAGAGTCCTGTCTACTGTAGTATTATTATAGAGTCCTGTCTACTGTAGTATTATTATAGAGTCCTGTCTACTGTAGTATTATTATAGAGTCCTGTCTACTGTAGTATTATTATAGAGTCCTGTCTACTGTAGTATTATTATAGAGTCCTGTCTACTGTAGTATTATTATAGAGTCCTGTCTACTGTAGTATTATTATAGAGTCCTGTCTACTGTAGTATTATTATAGAGTCCTGTCTATTTTAGTATTATTATAGAGTCCTGTCTACTGTAGTATTATTATAGAGTCCTGTCTACTGTAGTATTATTATAGAGTCCTGTCTACTGTAGTATTATTATAGAGTCCTGTCTACTGTAGTATTATTATTATAGAGTCCTGTCTACTGTAGTATTATTATAGAGTCCTGTCTACTGTAGTATTATTATAGAGTCCTGTCTACTGTAGTATTATTATAGAGTCCTGTCTACTGTAGTATTATTATAGAGTCCTGTCTACTGTAGTATTATTATAGAGTCCTGTCTATTTTAGTATTATTATAGAGGCCTGTCTACTGTAGTATTATTATAGAGTCCTGTCTACTGTAGTATTATAGAGTCCTGTCTACTGTATTATTATAGAGTCCTGTCTACTGTAGTATTATTAGAGAGTTCTGGTTACTGTAGTATTATTATAGAGTCCTGTCTACTGTAGTATTATTATAGAGTCCTGTCTACTGTAGTATTATTATAGAGTCCTGTCTACTGTATTATTATTATAGAGTCCTGTCTACTGTAGTATTATTATAGAGTCCTGTCTACTGTAGTATTATTATAGAGTCCTGTCTACTGTAGTATTATTATAGAGTCCTGTCTACTGTAGTATTATTATAGAGTCCTGTCTACTGTAGTAGTATTATAGAGTCATGTCTACTGTAGTATTATTATTATAGAGTCCTGTCTACTGTAGTATTATTATTATAGAGTCCTGTCTACTGTAGTATTATAGAGTCCTGTCTACTGTAGTATTATTATAGAGTCCTGTCTACTGTAGTATTATTATAGAGTCCTGTCTACTGTAGTATTATTATAGAGTCCTGTCTACTGTAGTATTACCTGTCTACTGTATTATTATTATAGATTCCTGTCTACTGTAGTATTATAGAGTCCTGTCTACTGTATTATTATAGAGTCCTGTCTACTGTAGTATTATTATAGAGTCCTGTCTACTGTAGTATTATTATAGAGTCCTGTCTACTGTAGTATTATTATAGAGTCCTGTCTACTGTAGTATTATTATAGAGTCCTGTCTACTGTAGTATTATTATAGAGTCCTGTCTACTGTAGTATTATTATAGAGTCCTGTCTACTGTAGTATTATTATAGAGTCCTGTCTACTGTAGTATTATTATAGAGTCCTGTCTACTGTAGTATTATTATAGAGTCCTGTCTACTGTAGTATTATTATAGAGTCCTGTCTACTGTAGTATTATTATAGAGTCCTGTCTACTGTAGTATTATAGAGTCCTGTCTACTGTATTATTATAGAGTCCTGTCTACTGTAGTATTATTAGAGAGTTCTGTCTACTGTAGTATTATTATAGAGTCCTGTCTACTGTATTATTATAGAGTCCTGTCTACTGTAGTATTATTATAGAGTCCTGTCTACTTATTATAGAGTCCTGTAGTATTATTATAGAGTCCTGTCTACTGTAGTATTATTATAGAGTCCTGTCTACTGTAGTATTATTATAGAGTCCTGTCTACTGTAGTATTATTATAGAGTCCTGTCTACTGTAGTATTATTATAGAGTCCTGTCTACTGTAGTATTATTATAGAGTCCTGTCTACTGTAGTATTATTATATAGAGTCCTGTCTACTGTAGTATTATTATAGAGTCCTGTCTACTGTAGTATTATTATAGAGTCCTGTCTACTGTAGTATTATAGAGTCCTGTCTACTGTATTATTATAGAGTCCTGTCTACTGTAGTATTATTATAGAGTCCTGTTACTGTAGTATTATTATAGAGTCCTGTCTACTGTAGTATTATTATAGAGTCCTGTCTACTGTAGTATTATTATAGAGTCCTGTCTACTGTAGTATTATTATAGAGTCCTGTCTACCTGTCTACTGTAGTATTATTATAGAGTCCTGTCTACTGTAGTATTATTATAGAGTCCTGTCTACTGTAGTATTATTATAGAGTCCTGTCTACTGTAGTATTATTATAGAGTCCTGTCTACTGTAGTATTATTATAGAGTCCTGTCTACTGTAGTATTATTATAGAGTCCTGTCTACTGTAGTATTATTAGAGAGTTCTGGTTACTGTAGTATTATTATAGAGTCCTGTCTACTGTAGTATTATTATAGAGTCCTGTCTACTGTAGTATTATTATAGAGTCCTGTCTACTGTAGTATTATTATAGAGTCCTGTCTACTGTAGTATTATTATAGAGTCCTGTTACTGTAGTTTATTATAGAGTTCTGTACTATAGTATTATTATAGAGTCCTGTCTACTGTAGTATTATTATAGAGTCCTGTCTACTGTAGTATTATTATAGAGTCCTGTCTACTGTAGTATTATTATAGAGTCCTGTCTACTGTATTATTATTATAGAGTCCTGTCTACTGTAGTATTATTATAGAGTCCTGTCTACCTGTCTACTGTATTATTATTATAGAGTCCTGTCTACTGTAGTATTATTATAGAGTCCTGTCTACTGTATTATTATAGAGTCCTGTCTACTGTAGTATTATTATAGAGTCCTGTCTACTGTATTATTATTATAGAGTCCTGTCTACTGTAGTATTATTATAGAGTCCTGTCTACTGTAGTATTATTATAGAGTCCTGTCTATTTTAGTATTATTATAGAGGCCTGTCTACTGTAGTATTATTATAGAGTCCTGTCTACTGTAGTATTATAGAGTCCTGTCTACTGTATTATTATAGAGTCCTGTCTACTGTAGTATTATTATAGAGTCCTGTCTACTGTAGTATTATTATAGAGTCCTGTCTACTGTAGTATTATTATAGAGTCCTGTCTACTGTAGTATTATTATAGAGTCCTGTCTACTGTAGTATTATTATAGAGTCCTGTCTACTGTAGTATTATTATAGAGTCCTGTCTACTGTAGTATTATTATAGAGTCCTGTCTACTTTAGTATTATTATAGAGTCCTGTCTACTGTAGTATTATTATAGAGTCCTGTCTACTGTAGTATTATAGAGTCCTGTCTACTGTAGTATTATTATAGAGTCCTACTGTAGTATTATTATAGAGTCCTACTGTAGTATTATTATAGAGTCCTGTCTACTGTAGTATTATTATAGAGTCCTGTCTACTGTAGTATTATTATAGAGTCCTGTCTACTGTAGTATTATTATAGAGTCCTGTCTACTGTAGTATTATTATAGAGTCCTGTCTACTGTAGTATTATTATAGAGTCCTGTCTACTGTAGTATTATTATAGAGTCCTGTCTACTGTAGTATTATTATAGAGTCCTGTCTACTGTAGTATTATTATAGAGTCCTGTCTACTGTAGTATTATTATAGAGTCCTGTCTACTGTAGTATTATTATAGAGTCCTGTCTACTGTAGTTATAGAGTCCTGTCTACTGTATTTATAGAGTCCTGTCTACTGTAGTATTATTAGAGAGTCCTGGTCTACTGTAGTATTATTATAGAGTCCTGTCTACTGTAGTATTATTATAGAGTCCTGTCTACTGTAGTATTATTATAGAGTCCTGTCTACTGTAGTATTATTATAGAGTCCTGTCTACTGTAGTATTATTATAGAGTCCTGTCTACTGTAGTATTATTATAGAGTCCTGTCTACTGTATTATTATAGAGTCCTGTCTAATGTATTATTATAGAGTCCTGTCTACTGTAGTATTATTATAGAGTCCTGTCTACTGTAGTATTATTATAGAGTCCTGTCTACTGTAGTATTATTATAGAGTCCTGTCTACTGTAGAGTCCTGTCTACTGTAGTATTATAGAGTCCTGTCTACTGTAGTATTATTATAGAGTCCTGTCTGGTTACTGTAGTATTATTATAGAGTCCTGTCTACTGTAGTATTATTCCTGTCTACTGTATTATTATAGAGTCCTGTCTACTGTAGTATTATTATAGAGTCCTGTCTACTGTAGTATTATTATAGAGTCCTGTCTACTGTAGTATTATTATAGAGTCCTGTCTACTGTAGTATTATAGAGTCCTGTCTACTGTAGTATTATAGAGTCCTGTCTACTGTAGTATTATTATAGAGTCCTGTCTACTGTAGTATTATTATAGAGTCCTGTCTATTTTAGTATTATTATAGAGTCCTGTCTACTGTAGTAGTATTATAGAGTCCTGTCTACTGTAGTATTATTATAGAGTCCTGTCTACTGTAGTATTATTATAGAGTCCTGTCTACTGTATTATTATAGAGTCCTGTCTACTGTATTATTATAGAGTCCTGTCTACTGTAGTATTATAGAGTCCTGTCTACTAGAGTCCTGTCTACTGTAGTATTATTATAGAGTCCTGTCTACTGTAGTATTATTAGAGTCCTGTCTACTGTAGTATTATTATAGAGTCCTGTCTACTGTAGTATTATTATAGAGTCCTGTCTACTGTAGTATTATTAGAGTCCTGTCTACTGTAGTATTATAGAGTCCTGTCTACTGTAGTATTATTATAGAGTCCTGTCTACTGTATTATTATAGAGTCCTGTCTACTGTAGTATTATTATAGAGTCCTGTCTACTGTAGTATTATTATAGAGTCCTGTCTACTGTAGTATTATTATAGAGTCCTGTCTACTGTAGTATTATAGAGTCCTGTCTACTGTAGTATTATAGAGTCCTGTCTACTGTAGTATTATTATAGAGTCCTGTCTACTGTAGTATTATTATAGAGTCCTGTCTACTGTAGTATTATTATAGAGTCCTGTCTACTGTAGTATTATTATAGAGTCCTGTCTACTGTAGTATTATTATAGAGTCCTGTCTGTAGTATTATTATAGAGTCCTGTCTACTGTAGTATTATTATAGAGTCCTGTCTACTGTAGTATTATTATATAGAGTCCTGTCTACTGTAGTATTATTATAGAGTCCTGTCTACTGTAGTATTATTATAGAGTCCTGTCTACTGTAGTATTATTAGAGAGTCCTGTTACTGTATTATTATAGAGTCCTGTCTACTGTATATTATAGAGTCCTGTCTACTGTAGTATTATAGAGTCCTGTCTACTGTAGTATTATTATAGAGTCCTGTCTACTGTAGTATTATTATAGAGTCCTGTCTACTGTAGTATTATTATAGAGTCCTATTATAGAGTCCTGTCTACTGTAGTATTATTATAGAGTCCTGTCTACTGTAGTATTATTATAGAGTCCTGTCTACTGTAGTATTATTATAGAGTCCTGTCTACTGTAGTATTATAGAGTCCTGTCTACTGTAGTATTATAGAGTCCTGTCTACTGTATTATTATAGAGTCCTGTCTACTGTAGTATTATTATAGAGTCCTGTCTACTGTAGTATTATTATAGAGTCCTGTCTACTGTAGTATTATTATAGAGTCCTGTCTACTGTAGTATTATTATAGAGTCCTGTCTACTGTAGTATTATTATAGAGTCCTGTCTACTGTAGTATTATTATAGAGTCCTGTCTACTGTAGTATTATTAGAGAGTTCTGGTTACTGTAGTATTATTATAGAGTCCTGTCTACTGTAGTATTATTATAGAGTCCTGTCTACTGTATTATTATAGAGTCCTGTCTACTGTAGTATTATTAGAGAGTCCTGTCTACTGTAGTATTATTATAGAGTCCTGTCTACTGTAGTATTATTATAGAGTCCTGTCTACTGTAGTATTATTATAGAGTCCTGTCTACTGTAGTATTATTATAGAGTCCTGTCTACTGTAGTATTATAGAGTCCTGTCTACTGTAGTATTATTATAGAGTCCTGTCTACTGTAGTATTATTATAGAGTCCTGTCTACTGTAGTATTATTATAGAGTCCTGTCTACTGTAGTATTATTATAGAGTCCTGTCTACTGTAGTATTATTATAGAGTCCTGTCTACTGTAGTATTATTATAGAGTCCTGTCTACTGTAGTATTATTATAGAGTCCTGTCTACTGTAGTATTATTATAGAGTCCTGTCTATTTTAGTATTATTATAGAGTCCTGTCTACTGTAGTATTATTATAGAGTCCTGTCTACTGTAGTATTATTATAGAGTCCTGTCTAGTATTATTATAGAGTCCTGTCTACTGTATTATTATTATAGAGTCCTGTCTACTGTAGTATTATTATAGAGTCCTGTCTACTGTAGTATTATTATAGAGTCCTGTCTACTGTAGTATTATTATAGAGTCCTGTCTACTGTAGTATTATTATAGAGTCCTGTCTACTGTAGTATTATTATAGAGTCCTGTCTACTGTAGTATTATTATAGAGTCCTGTCTACTGTAGTATTATAGAGTCCTGTCTACTGTAGTATTATTAGAGTCCTGTCTACTTTAGTATTATTATAGAGTCCTGTCTACTGTAGTATTATTATAGAGTCCTGTCTACTGTAGTATTATTATAGAGTCCTGTCTACTGTAGTATTATTATAGAGTCCTGTCTACTGTAGTATTATTATAGAGTCCTGTCTACTGTAGTATTATTATAGAGTCCTGTCTACTGTAGTATTATTATAGAGTCCTGTCTACTGTAGTATTATTATAGAGTCCTGTCTACTGTAGTATTATAGAGTCCTGTCTACTGTAGTATTATTATAGAGTCCTGTCTACTGTATTATTATAGAGTCCTGTCTACTGTAGTATTATAGAGTCCTGTCTACTGTAGTATTATAGAGTCCTGTCTACTGTAGTATTATAGAGTCCTGTCTACTGTAGTATTATTATAGAGTCCTGTCTACTGTAGTATTATTATAGAGTCCTGTCTACTGTAGTATTATTATAGAGTCCTGTCTACTGTAGTATTATAGAGTCCTGTCTACTGTAGTATTATAGAGTCCTGTCTACTGTAGTATTATTATAGAGTCCTGTCTACTGTAGTATTATTATAGAGTCCTGTCTACTGTAGTATTATTATAGAGTCCTGTCTACTGTAGTATTATTATAGAGTCCTGTCTACTGTAGTATTATTATAGAGTCCTGTCTACTGTAGTAGTATTATTATAGAGTCCTGTCTACTGTAGTAGTATTATTATAGAGTCCTGTCTACTGTAGTATTATAGAGTCCTGTCTACTGTAGTATTATTAGAGAGTCCTGTCTACTGTAGTATTATTATAGAGTCCTGTCTACTGTAGTATTATTATAGAGTCCTGTCTACTGTAGTATTATTATAGAGTCCTGTCTACTGTAGTATTATTATAGAGTCCTGTCTACTGTAGTATTATTATAGAGTCCTGTCTACTGTAGTATTATTATAGAGTCCTGTCTACTGTATTATTATAGAGTCCTGTCTACTGTAGTATTATTAGAGAGTCCTGTCTACTGTAGTATTATTATAGAGTCCTGTCTACTGTAGTATTATTATAGAGTCCTGTCTACTGTATATTATTATAGAGTCCTGTCTACTATAGTATTATTATAGAGTTCCGTCTACTGTAGTATTATAGAATCCTGTCTACTGTAGTATTATTATAGAGTCCTGTCTACTGTATTATTATTATAGAGTCCTGTCTACTGTAGTATTATTATAGAGTCCTGTCTACTGTATTATTATAGAGTCCTGTCTACTGTAGTATTATTATAGAGTCCTGTCTACTGTAGTATTATAGAGTCCTGTCTACTGTAGTATTATTATAGAGTCCTGTCTACTGTAGTATTATTATAGAGTCCTGTCTACTGTAGTATTATTATAGAGTCCTGTCTACTGTAGTATTATTATAGAGTCCTGTCTACTGTAGTATTATAGAGTCCTGTCTACTGTAGTATTATTATAGAGTCCTGTCTACTGTAGTATTATTATAGAGTCCTGTCTACTGTAGTATTATTATAGAGTCCTGTCTACTGTAGTATTATTATAGAGTCCTGTCTACTGTAGTATTATTATAGAGTCCTGTCTACTGTAGTATTATTATTCTGTCTACTGTAGTATTATTATAGAGTCCTGTCTACTGTAGTATTATTATAGAGTCCTGTCTACTGTATTATTATTATAGAGTCCTGTCTACTGTAGTATTATTATAGAGTCCTGTCTACTGTAGTATTATTATAGAGTCCTGTCTACTGTAGTATTATTATAGAGTCCTGTCTACTGTAGTATTATTATAGAGTCCTGTCTACTGTAGTATTATAGAGTCCTGTCTACTGTAGTATTATAGAGTCCTGTCTACTGTATTATTATAGAGTCCTGTCTACTGTAGTATTATTATAGAGTCCTGTCTACTGTAGTATTATTATAGAGTCCTGTCTACTGTAGTATTATTATAGAGTCCTGTCTACTGAGTCCTGTCTACTGTAGTATTATAGAGTCCTGTCTACTGTAGTATTATTATAGAGTCCTGTCTACTGTAGTATTATAGAGTCCTGTTACTGTAGTATTATTATAGAGTCCTGTCTACTGTAGTATTATTATAGAGTCCTGTCTACTGTAGTATTATTATAGAGTCCTGTCTACTACTGTAGTATTATTATAGAGTCCTGTCTACTGTAGTATTATTATAGAGTCCTGTCTACTGTAGTATTATTATAGAGTCCTGTCTACTGTAGTATTATTATAGAGTCCTGTCTACTGTAGTATTATTATAGAGTCCTGTCTACTGTAGTATTATTATAGAGTCCTGTCTACTGTAGTATTATTATAGAGTCCTGTCTACTGTAGTATTATTATAGAGTCCTGTCTACTGTAGTATTATTATAGAGTCCTGTCTACTGTAGTATTATTATAGAGTCCTGTCTATTTTAGTATTATTATAGAGTCCTGTCTACTGTAGTAGTATTATAGAGTCCTGTCTACTGTAGTATTATTATAGAGTCCTGTCTACTGTAGTATTATTATAGAGTCCTGTCTACTGTATTATTATAGAGTCCTGTCTACTGTATTATTATAGAGTCCTGTCTACTGTAGTATTATAGAGTCCTGTCTACTGTAGTATTATTATAGAGTCCTGTCTACTGTAGTATTATTATAGAGTCCTGTCTACTGTAGTATTATTATAGAGTCCTGTCTACTGTAGTATTATTATAGAGTCCTGTCTACTGTAGTATTATTATAGAGTCCTGTCTACTGTAGTATTATTATAGAGTCCTGTCTACTGTAGTATTATTATAGAGTCCTGTCTACTGTAGTATTATTATAGAGTCCTGTCTACTGTAGTATTATTATAGAGTCCTGTCTATTTTAGTATTATTATAGAGTCCTGTCTACTGTAGTAGTATTATAGAGTCCTGTCTACTGTAGTATTATTATAGAGTCCTGTCTACTGTAGTATTACTGTAGTATTATTATAGAGTCCTGTCTACTGTAGTATTATTATAGAGTCCTGTCTACTGTAGTATTATTATAGAGTCCTGTCTACTGTAGTATTATTATAGAGTCCTGTCTACTGTAGTATTATTATAGAGTCCTGTCTACTGTAGTATTATTATAGAGTCCTGTCTACTGTATTATTATAGAGTCCTGTCTACTGTAGTATTATTATAGAGTCCTGTCTACTGTAGTATTATTATAGAGTCCTGTCTACTGTAGTATTATTATAGAGTCCTGTCTACTGTAGTATTATTATAGTCCTGTCTACTGTAGTATTATTATAGAGTCCTGTCTACTGTAGTATTATTATAGAGTCCTGTCTACTGTAGTATTATTATAGAGTCCTGTCTACTGTAGTATTATTATAGAGTCCTGTCTACTGTAGTATTATTATAGAGTCCTGTCTACTGTAGTATTATTATAGAGTCCTGTCTACTGTAGTATTATTATAGAGTCCTGTCTACTGTAGTATTATTATAGAGTCCTGTCTACTGTAGTATTATTATAGAGTCCTGTCTACTGTAGTATTATTATAGAGTCCTGTCTACTGTAGTATTATTATAGAGTCCTGTCTACTGTAGTATTATTATAGAGTCCTGTCTACTGTATTATTATAGAGTCCTGTCTACTGTAGTATTATTATAGAGTCCTGTCTACTGTAGTATTATTATAGAGTCCTGTCTACTGTAGTATTATTAGAGTCCTGTCTACTGTATTATTATAGAGTCCTGTCTACTGTAGTATTATTATAGAGTCCTGTCTACTGTAGTATTATTATAGAGTCCTGTCTACTGTAGTATTATTATAGAGTCCTGTCTACTGTAGTATTATTATAGAGTCCTGTCTACTGTAGTATTATTATAGAGTCCTGTCTACTGTAGTATTATTATAGAGTCCTGTCTACTGTAGTATTATTATAGAGTCCTGTCTACTGTAGTATTATTATAGTCCTGTCTACTGTAGTAGAGTCCTGTCTACTGTAGTATTATTATAGAGTCCTGTCTACTGTAGTATTATTATAGAGTCCTGTCTACTGTATTATTATAGAGTCCTGTCTACTGTAGTATTATTATAGAGTCCTGTCTACTGTAGTATTATTATAGAGTCCTGTCTACTGTATTTATTATAGAGTCCTGTCTACTGTAGTATTATTATAGAGTCCTGTCTACTGTAGTATTATTATAGAGTCCTGTCTACTGTAGTATTATTATAGAGTCCTGTCTACTGTAGTATTATTATAGAGTCCTGTCTACTGTAGTATTATTATAGAGTCCTGTCTACTGTATTATTATTATAGATTCCTGTCTACTGTAGTATTATAGAGTCCTGTCTACTGTAGTATTATTATAGAGTCCTGTCTACTGTAGTATTATTATAGAGTCCTGTCTACTGTAGTATTATTATAGAGTCCTGTCTACTGTAGTATTATTATAGAGTCCTGTCTACTGTAGTATTATTATAGAGTCCTGTCTACTGTAGTATTATTATAGAGTCCTGTCTACTGTAGTATTATTATAGAGTCCTGTCTACTGTAGTATTATTATAGAGTCCTGTCTACTGTAGTATTATTATAGAGTCCTGTCTACTGTAGTATTATTATAGAGTCCTGTCTACTGTAGTATTATTATAGAGTCCTGTCTACTGTAGTAGTCTATTATTATAGAGTCCTGTCTACTGTAGTATTATAGAGTCCCTGTCTACTGTAGTATTATTATAGAGTCCTGTCTACTGTAGTATTATAGAGTCCTGTCTACTGTAGAGTCCTGTCTACTGTAGTATTATATAGAGTCCTGTCTACTGTAGTATTATTATAGAGTCCTGTCTACTGTAGTATTATTATAGAGTCCTGTCTACTGTAGTATTATTATAGAGTCCTGTCTACTGTAGTATTATTATAGAGTCCTGTCTACTGTAGTATTATTATAGAGTCCTGTATTATAGAGTCCTACTGTAGTATTATTAGAGTCCTGTCTACTGAGTATTATTATAGAGTCCTGTCTACTGTAGTATTATTAGAGTCCTGTCTACTGTAGTATTATAGAGTCCTGTCTACTGTAGTATTATTATAGTCCTGTCTACTGTAGTATTATTATAGAGTCCTGTCTACTGTAGTATTATTATAGAGTCCTGTCTACTGTAGTATTATTATAGAGTCCTGTCTACTGTAGTATTATTATAGAGTCCTGTCTACTGTAGTATTATTATAGAGTCCTGTCTACTGTAGTATTATAGAGTCCTGTCTACTGTAGTATTATTAGAGTCCTGTCTACTGTAGTATTATTATAGAGTCCTGTCTACTGTAGTATTATTATAGAGTCCTGTCTACTGTAGTATTATTATAGAGTCCTGTCTACTGTAGTATTATTATAGAGAGTCCTGTCTACTGTAGTATTATTATAGAGTCCTGTCTACTGTAGTATTATTATAGAGTCCTGTCTACTGTAGTATTATTATAGAGTCCTGTCTACTGTAGTATTATTATAGAGTCCTGTCTACTGTAGTATTATTATAGAGTCCTGTCTACTGTAGTATTATTATAGAGTCCTGTCTACTGTAGTATTATTATAGAGTCCTGTCTACTGTAGTATTATTATAGAGTCCTGTCTACTGTAGTATTATTATAGAGTCCTGTCTACTGTAGTATTATTATAGAGTCCTGTCTACTGTAGTATTATTATAGAGTCCTGTCTACTGTAGTATTATTATAGAGTCCTGTCTACTGTAGTATTATTATAGAGTCCTGTCTACTGTAGTATTATTATAGAGTCCTGTCTACTGTAGTATTATCTACTGTAGTACTGTAGAGTCCTGTCTACTGTATATATAGAGTCCTGTCTACTGTAGTATTATTATAGAGTCCTGTCTATGTAGAGTCCTGTCTACTGTAGTATTATTATCCTGTCTAGAGTCCTGTCTACTGTAGTATTATTATAGTCCTGTCTATTAGTATTATAGAGTCCTGTCTACTGTAGTATTATTATAGAGTCCTGTCTACTGTAGTATTATTATAGAGTCCTGTCTACTGTAGTATTATTATAGTATTATTATAGTCCTGTCTACTGTAGTATTATTATAGAGTCCTGTCTACTGTAGTATTATTATAGAGTCCTGTCTACTGTAGTATTATTATAGAGTCCTGTCTACTGTAGTATTATAGAGTCCTGTCTACTGTATTATTATAGAGTCCTGTCTACTGTAGTATTATTAGAGAGTTCTGTCTACTGTAGTATTATTATAGAGTCCTGTCTACTGTAGTATTATTATAGAGTCCTGTCTACTGTAGTATTATTATAGAGTCCTGTCTACTGTAGTATTATTATAGAGTCCTGTCTACTGTAGTATTATTATAGAGTCCTGTCTACTGTAGTATTATTATAGAGTCCTGTCTACTGTAGTATTATTATAGAGTCCTGTCTACTGTAGTATTATAGAGTCCTGTCTACTGTAGTATTATAGAGTCCTGTCTACTGTATTATTATAGAGTCCTGTCTACTGTAGTATTATTAGAGAGTTCTGGTTACTGTAGTATTATTATAGAGTCCTGTCTACTGTAGTATTATTATAGAGTCCTGTCTACTGTAGTATTATTATAGAGTCCTGTCTACTGTAGTATTATTATAGAGTCCTGTCTACTGTAGTATTATTATAGAGTCCTGTCTACTGTAGTATTATTATAGAGTCCTGTCTATTTTAGTATTATTATAGAGTCCTGTCTACTGTAGTATTATTATAGAGTCCTGTCTACTGTAGTATTATTATAGAGTCCTGTCTACTGTAGTATTATTATAGAGTCCTGTCTACTGTAGTATTATTATAGAGTCCTGTCTACTGTAGTATTATTATAGAGTCCTGTCTACTGTAGTATTATTATAGAGTCCTGTCTACTGTAGTATTATTATAGAGTCCTGTCTACTGTAGTATTATTATAGAGTCCTGTCTACTGTAGTATTATTATAGAGTATTATTATTATAGAGTCCTGTCTACTGTAGTATTATTATAGAGTCCTGTCTACTGTAGTATTATTATAGAGTCCTGTCTACTGTAGTATTATTATAGAGTCCTGTCTACTGTAGTATTATAGAGTCCTGTCTACTGTAGTATTATTATAGAGTCCTGTCTACTGTAGTATTATTATAGAGTCCTGTCTACTGTATTATTATAGAGTCCTGTCTACTGTAGTATTATTATAGAGTCCTGTCTACTGTAGTATTATTATAGAGTCCTGTCTACTGTAGTATTATTATAGAGTCCTGTCTACTGTAGTATTATTATAGAGTCCTGTCTACTGTATTATTATAGAGTCTGTCTAGTATTATTATAGAGTCCTGTCTACTGTAGTATTATTATAGAGTCCTGTCTACTGTAGTATTATTATAGTCCTGTCTACTGTAGTATTATTATAGAGTCCTGTCTACTGTAGTATTATTATAGAGTCCTGTCTACTGTAGTATTATTATAGAGTCCTGTCTACTGTAGTATTATTATAGAGTCCTGTCTACTGTAGTATTATTATAGAGTCCTGTCTACTGTAGTATTATTATAGAGTCTGTCTACTGTAGTATTATTATAGAGTCCTGTCTACTGTAGTATTATTATAGAGTCCTGTCTACTGTAGTATTATTATAGAGTCCTGTCTACTGTAGTATTATTATAGAGTCCTGTCTACTGTAGTATTATTATAGAGTCCTGTCTACTGTAGTATTATTATAGAGTCCTGTCTACTGTAGTATTATTATAGAGTCCTGTCTACTGTAGTATTATTATAGAGTCCTGTCTACTGTAGTATTATTATAGAGTCCTGTCTACTGTAGTATTATTATAGAGTCCTGTAGTATTATTATAGAGTCCTGTCTACTGTAGTATTATTATAGAGTCCTGTCTACGTAGTATTATTATAGAGTCCTGTCTACTGTAGTATTATTATAGAGTCCTGTCTACTGTAGTATTATTATAGAGTCCTGTCTACTGTAGTATTATTATAGAGTCCTGTCTACTGTAGTATTATTATAGAGTCCTGTCTACTGTAGTATTATTCCTGTCTACTGTAGTATTATTAGAGTCCTGTCTACTGTAGTATTATTATAGAGTCCTGTCTACTGTAGTATTATTATAGAGTCCTGTCTACTGTAGTATTATTATAGAGTCCTGTCTACTGTAGTATTATTATAGAGTCCTGTCTACTGTAGTATTATTATAGAGTCCTGTCTACTGTAGTATTATTATAGAGTCCTGTCTAGTATTATTATAGAGTCCTGTCTACTGTAGTATTATTATAGAGTCCTGTCTACTGTAGTATTATTAGAGTCCTGTCTACTGTAGTATTATTATAGAGTCCTGTCTACTGTAGTATTATTATAGAGTCCTGTCTACTGTAGTATTATTATAGAGTCCTGTCTACTGTAGTATTATTATAGAGTCCTGTCTACTGTATATTATTATAGAGTCCTGTCTACTGTAGTATTATTAGAGTCCTGTCTACTGTAGTATTATTATAGAGTCCTGTCTACTGTCTACTGTATTATTATAGAGTCCTGTCTACTGTAGTATTATTATAGAGTCCTGTCTACTGTAGTATTATTATAGAGTCCTGTCTACTGTAGTATTATTATAGAGTCCTGTCTACTGTAGTATTATTATAGAGTCCTGTCTACTGTATTATTATAGAGAGTCCTGTCTACTGTAGTATTATTATAGAGTCCTGTCTACTGTAGTATTATTATAGAGTCCTGTCTACTGTAGTATTATTATAGAGTCCTGTCTACTGTAGTATTATTATAGAGTCCTGTCTACTGTAGTATTATTATAGAGTCCTGTCTACTGTAGTATTATTATAGAGTCCTGTCTACTGTATTATTATAGAGTCCTGTCTACTGTAGTATTATTATAGAGTCCTGTCTACTGTAGTATTATTATAGAGTCCTGTCTACTGTAGTATTATTATAGAGTCCTGTCTACTGTAGTATTATTATAGAGTCCTGTCTACTGTAGTATTATTATAGAGTCCTGTCTACTGTAGTATTATTATAGAGTCCTGTCTACTGTATTATTATAGAGTCCTGTCTACTGTAGAGTCCTGTCTACTGTATTATTATTATAGAGTCCTGTCTACTGTAGTATTATTATAGAGTCCTGTCTACTGTATTATTATAGAGTCCTGTCTACTGTAGTATTATTATAGAGTCCTGTCTACTGTAGTATTATTATAGAGTCCTGTCTACTGTAGTATTATTATAGAGTCCTGTCTACTACTGTAGTATTATTATAGAGTCCTGTCTACTGTAGTATTATTATAGAGTCCTGTCTACTGTAGTATTATTATAGAGTCCTGTCTACTGTAGTATTATTATAGAGTCCTGTCTACTGTAGTATTATTATAGAGTCCTGTCTACTGTAGTATTATTATAGAGTCCTGTCTACTGTAGTATTATTATCCTGTCTAGAGTCCTGTCTACTGTAGTATTATTATAGAGTCCTGTCTACTGTAGTATTATTATAGAGTCCTGTCTACTGTAGTATTATTATAGAGTCCTGTCTACTGTAGTATTATTATAGAGTCCTGTCTACTGTAGTATTATTATAGAGTCCTGTCTACTGTAGTATTATTATAGAGTCCTGTCTACTGTAGTATTATTATAGAGTCCTGTCTACTGTAGTATTATTAGTAGATTATTATAGAGTCCTGTCTACTGTAGTATTATTATAGAGTCCTGTCTACTGTAGTATTATTAGAGAGTCCTGTCTACTGTAGTATTATTATAGAGTCCTGTCTACTGTATTATTATTATTATAGAGTCCTGTCTACTGTAGTATTATTATAGAGTCCTGTCTACTGTAGTATTATTATAGAGTCCTGTCTACTGTAGTATTATTATAGAGTCCTGTCTACTGTAGTATTATTATAGAGTCCTGTCTACTGTAGTATTATTATAGAGTCCTGTCTACTGTAGTATTATTATTAGATTATTATAGAGTCCTGTCTACTGTAGTATTATTATAGAGTCCTGTCTACTGTAGTATTATTATAGAGTCCTGTCTACTGTAGTATTATTATAGAGTCCTGTCTACTGTAGTATTATTCCTGTCTACTAGAGTCCTGTCTACTGTAGTATTATTATAGAGTCCTGTCTACTGTATTATTATAGAGTCCTGTCTACTGTAGTATTATTATAGAGTCCTGTCTACTGTAGTATTATTATAGAGTCCTGTCTACTGTAGTATTATTCCTGTCTATAGAGTCCTGTCTACTGTAGTATTATTATAGAGTCCTGTCTACTGTAGTATTATTATAGAGTCCTGTCTACTGTAGTATTATTATAGAGTCCTGTCTACTAGTATTATTATAGAGTCCTGTCTACTGTATTATTATAGAGTCCTTCTACTTAGTAGTCCTGTCTACTGTATTATTATAGAGTCCTGTCTACTGTAGTATTATTATAGAGTCCTGTCTACTGTAGTATTATTATAGAGTCCTGTCTACTGTAGTATTATTATAGAGTCCTGTCTACTGTAGTATTATTATAGAGTCCTGTCTACTGTAGTATTATTATAGAGTCCTGTCTACTGTAGTATTATTATAGAGTCCTGTCTACTGTAGTATTATTATAGAGTCCTGTCTACTGTAGTATTATTATAGAGTCCTGTCTACTGTAGTATTATTATAGAGTCCTGTCTACTGTAGTATTATTATAGAGTCCTGTCTACTGTAGTATTATTATAGAGTCCTGTCTACTGTAGTATTATTATAGAGTCCTGTCTACTGTAGTATTATTAGTATTATTATAGAGTCCTGTCTACTGTAGTATTATTATAGAGTCCTGTCTACTGTAGTATTATTATAGAGTCCTGTCTACTGTAGTATTATTATAGAGTCCTGTCTACTGTATTATTATTATAGAGTCCTGTCTACTGTAGTATTATTATAGAGTCCTGTCTAGTATTATTATAGAGTCCTGTCTACTGTAGTATTATTATAGAGTCCTGTCTACTGTAGTATTATTATAGAGTCCTGTCTACTGTAGTATTATTATAGAGTCCTGTCTACTGTCTACTGTAGTATTATTATAGAGTCCTGTCTACTGTAGTATTATTATAGAGTCCTGTCTACTGTAGTATTATAGAGTCCTGTCTACTGTAGTATTATTATAGAGTCCTGTCTACTGTAGTATTATTATAGAGTCCTGTCTACTGTAGTATTATTATAGAGTCCTGTCTACTGTAGTATTATAGAGTCCTGTACTGTAGTCCTGTCTACTGTAGTATTATTATAGAGTCCTGTCTACTGTAGTATTATTATAGAGTCCTGTCTACTGTAGTATTCCTGTCTATGTAGTATTATTATAGAGTCCTGTCTACTGTAGTATTATTATTATAGAGTCCTGTCTACTGTAGTATTATTATAGAGTCCTGTCTACTGTCCTGTCTACTGTATTATTATAGAGTCCTGTCTACTGTAGTATTATTATAGAGTCCTGTCTACTGTAGTATTATTATAGAGTCCTGTCTACTGTAGTATTATTATAGAGTCCTGTCTACTGTAGTATTATTATAGAGTCCTGTCTACTGTAGTATTATTATAGAGTCCTGTCTACTGTAGTATTATTATAGAGTCCTGTCTACTGTAGTATTATTATAGAGTCCTGTCTACTGTAGTATTATTATAGAGTCCTGTCTACTGTAGTATTATTATAGAGTCCTGTCTACTGTAGTATTATTATAGAGTCCTGTCTACTGTAGTATTATAGAGTCCTGTCTACTGTAGTATTATAGAGTCCTGTCTACTGTAGTATTATTATAGAGTCCTGTCTACTGTAGTATTATTATAGAGTCCTGTCTACTGTAGTATTATTATAGAGTCCTGTCTACTGTAGTATTATTATAGAGTCCTGTCTACTGTAGTATTATTATAGAGTCCTGTCTACTGTAGTATTATTATAGAGTCCTGTCTACTGTAGTATTATTATAGAGTCCTGTCTACTGTAGTATTATTATAGAGTCCTGTCTACTGTAGTATTATTATAGAGTCCTGTCTACTGTAGTATTATTATAGAGTCCTGTCTACTGTAGTATTATTATAGAGTCCTGTCTACTGTAGTATTATAGAGTCCTGTCTACTGTATTATTATAGAGTCCTGTCTACTGTAGTATTATAGAGTCCTGTCTACTGTAGTATTATTAGAGAGTTCTGGTTACTGTAGTATTATTATAGAGTCCTGTCTACTGTAGTATTATTATAGAGTCCTGTCTACTGTAGTATTATTATAGAGTCCTGTCTACTGTAGTATTATTATAGAGTCCTGTCTACTGTAGTATTATTATAGAGTCCTGTCTACTGTAGTATTATTATAGAGTCCTGTCTACTGTATTATTATAGAGTACTGTAGTATTATAGAGTCCTGTCTACTGTAGTATTATTATAGAGTCCTGTCTACTGTATTATTATAGAGTACTGTAGTATTATTATAGAGTCCTGTCTACTGTATTATTATTATAGAGTCCTGTCTACTGTAGTATTATTATAGAGTCCTGTCTACTGTATTATTATAGAGTCCTGTCTACTGTAGTATTATTATAGAGTCCTGTCTACTGTAGTATTATTATAGAGTCCTGTCTACTGTAGTATTATTATAGAGTCCTGTCTACTTTAGTATTATTATAGAGTCCTGTCTACTGTAGTATTATTATAGAGTCCTGTCTATTATATTATAGAGTCCTGTCTACTGTAGTATTATTATAGAGTCCTGTCTACTGTATTATTATAGAGTCCTGTCTACTGTAGTATTATTATAGAGTCCTGTCTACTGTAGTATTATTATAGAGTCCTGTCTACTGTAGTATTATTATAGAGTCCTGTCTACTGTATTATTATAGAGTCCTGTCTACTGTAGTATTATTATAGAGTCCTGTCTACTGTAGTATTATTATAGAGTCCTGTCTACTGTATTATTATAGAGTCCTGTCTACTTATATTATTATAGAGTCCTGTCTACTGTAGTATTATTATAGAGTCCTGTCTACTGTAGAGTCCTGTCTACTGTAGTATTATTATAGAGTCCTGTCTACTGTAGTATTATTATAGAGTCCTGTCTACTGTAGTATTATTATAGAGTCCTGTCTACTGTAGTATTATTATAGAGTCCTGTCTACTGTAGTATTATTATAGAGTCCTGTCTACTGTAGTATTATTATAGAGTCCTGTCTACTGTAGTATTATTATAGAGTCCTGTCTACTGTAGTATTATTATAGAGTCCTGTCTACTGTAGTATTATTATAGAGTCCTGTCTACTGTAGTATTATTATAGAGTCCTGTCTACTGTAGTATTATTATAGAGTCCTGTCTACTGTAGTATTATTATAGAGTCCTGTCTACTGTAGAGTCCTGTCTACTGTAGTATTATTATAGAGTCCTGTCTACTGTAGTATTATTATAGAGTCCTGTCTACTGTAGTATTATTATAGAGTCCTGTCTACTGTAGTATTATTATAGAGTCCTGTCTACTGTAGTATTATTATAGAGTCCTGTCTATAGTATTATTATAGAGTCCTGTCTACTGTAGTATTATTATAGAGTCCTGTCTACTGTAGTACCTGTCTACTGTAGTATTATTATAGAGTCCTGTCTACTGTAGTATTATTATAGAGTCCTGTCTACTGTAGTATTATTATAGAGTCCTGTCTACTGTAGTATTATTATAGAGTCCTGTCTACTGTAGTATTATTATAGAGTCCTGTCTACTGTAGTATTATTATAGAGTCCTGTCTACTGTAGTATTATTATAGAGTCCTGTCTACTGTAGTATTATTATAGAGTCCTGTCTACTGTAGTATTATTATAGAGTCCTGTCTACTGTAGTATTATTATAGAGTCCTGTCTACTGTAGTATTATTATAGAGTCCTGTCTACTGTATATTATTATAGAGTCCTGTCTACTGTAGTATTATTATAGAGTCCTGTCTACTGTAGTATTATTATAGAGTCCTGTCTACTGTAGTATTATTATAGAGTCCTGTCTACTGTAGTATTATTATAGAGTCCTGTCTACTGTAGTATTATTATAGAGTCCTGTCTACTGTAGTATTATTATAGAGTCCTGTCTACTGTAGTATTATTATAGAGTCCTGTCTACTGTAGTATTATTACTGTAGAGTCCTGTCTACTGTAGTATTATTATAGAGTACTGTAGTATTATTATAGAGTCCTGTCTACTGTAGTATTATTATAGAGTCCTGTCTACTGTAGTATTATAGAGTCCTGTCTACTGTAGTATTATTATAGAGTCCTGTCTACTGTAGTATTATAGAGTCTACTACTGTAGTATTATTATAGAGTCCTGTCTACTGTAGTATTATTATAGAGTCCTGTCTACTGTAGTATTATTATAGAGTCCTGTCTACTGTAGTATTATTATAGAGTCCTGTCTACTGTAGTATTATTATAGAGTCCTGTCTACTGTATTATTATTATTATTATTATAGTCCTGTCTACTGTAGTATTATTATAGACTCCTGTCTACTGTAGTATTATTATAGAGTCCTGTCTACTGTAGTATTATTATAGAGTCCTGTCTACTGTAGTATTATTATAGAGTCCTGTCTACTGTATTATTATTATAGAGTCCTGTCTACTGTAGTATTATTATAGACTCCTGTCTACTATAGTATTATTATAGAGTTCCGTCTACTGTAGTATTATAGAATCCTGTCTACTGTAGTATTATTATAGAGTCCTGTCTACTGTAGTATTATTATAGAGTCCTGTCTACTGTAGTATTATTATAGTCCTGTCTACTGTATTATTATTATAGAGTCCTGTCTACTGTAGTATTATTATAGAGTCCTGTCTACTGTATTATTATTATAGAGTCCTGTCTACTGTAGTATTATTATAGAGTCCTGTCTACTGTAGTATTATTATAGAGTCCTGTCTACTGTAGTATTATTATAGAGTCCTGTCTACTGTATTATTATTATAGAGTCCTGTCTACTGTAGTATTATAGAGTCCTGTCTACTGTAGTATTATTATAGAGTCCTGTCTACTGTAGTATTATTATAGAGTCCTGTCTACTGTATTATTATAGAGTCCTGTCTACTGTATTGTATGGAAAGTGGTGTTGGGGGTAAAACATAAGACATTATAAAATCAATGTACACAAACAACAAGTGTGCGGGCCCCAGGACAGCAGCACAATTAGACCCAATCAAATCATGACAAAACAAAAAAGAGAATTACTTGACACATTGTAAAGAATTAACACAAAAACAGAGCAAACTAGAATGCTATTTGGCCCTAAACAGAAAGTACACAATGGCAGAATTCCTTACCACTGTGACTGACCCACACTTAAGGAAAGCTTTGACTATGTACAGACTCAGTGAGCATTGCCTTGCTATTGAGAAAGGCCGCCGTAGGCAGACCTGGCTCTCAAGAGAAGACAGGCTATGTGCTCACTGCCCACAAAATGAGGTGGAAACTGAGCTGCACTTCCTAACCTCCTGCCCAATGTATGACCATGTTAGAGAGACATATTTCCCTCAGATTACACAGATCCACAAAGAATTACATATCATCATCCCGTATCATCCCGAGTACAATTCCTGGGATTTGTAGTGGAACACGGTCGAGTCCAAATGGACACCAGGAAGGTAGGGGCGGTAGCGGATTGGCCAACCCCCAAATCCGTTAAGGAAGTTCAGCGTTTCCTGGGCTTCACAAACTTTTACCGCAAGTTCATCAAGAACTTCAGCTTGGTGGCAGCCCCTCTCTCAGCTTTAACCAAGGGTGGCAATGCAAGGTTTTTGTGGGGAAGAGAAGCTGAGACGGCCTTCCAAGGACTCAAGCAGCGCGTCCTCTCTGCTCCCATCCTGATACTACCGACTACGGATGAACCGTTTGTGGTGGAGGTAGACGCCTCAGAGGTTGGTGTTGGAGCTGTCCTGTCTCAGAGGGGTGAAGACAAGAAGCTTCATCCGTGCGCTTTCTTCTCACACCGGCTTACCCCGGCTGAGAGGAACTACGATGTTGGGGATCGTGAACTCCTAGCGGTTAAGATGGCATTGAAGGAATGGAGACACTGGCTCGAGGGGGCTTCTCACCCGTTTCAAGTGCTTACGGACCACAAAAATCTGGAGTATATCCAGCAGGCGAAGCGGTTGAACTCTAGACAAGCTAGATGGTCTCTTTTCTTCAATCGATTCTAGCTTATCCTCACCTATCGGCCCGGGTCTAAGAATCTCAAACCGGATGCCCTGTCCCGAGTCTACGCTCCTGCCATTCGAGATGACACGGACATGCCTGTCCTTCCTGCTGCTAAGATCGTGGCTCCGATCTCGTGGCAAGTTGAGGATACCGTGAGACGAGCTCAAGCTATCGAACCGGACCCGACAGGAGGTCCTGCCAATCGGTTGTTTGTCCCCAAGGCAGTGAGGACTCAGGTCCTTCTGTGGGGGCACTCCTCTCGCCTCACCTGTCACCCGGGCATAGGTTGCACCTTGGAGTTCATCCAGCGTAAGTTCTGGTGGCCTACCATAAGAGAAGACGTTGACACTTTTGTCAATGCCTGCCCCGTGTGCTGCCAGGGCTAATCTTCTCACCTCCGCCCGCAAGGACTCCTTCACCCTTTACCTGTTCCCCACAGACCCTGGTCCCATATCTCGTTGGACTTTATTACTGGTCTTCCTCCATCCCATGGCAATACTACTATCATAGTCATAATCGACAGGTTTTCAAAGGAGGCCAGGTTCGTCCCTCTGACTAAGTTACCTTCTGCCAAGGAAACGGCTGAGTTGGTAATTAATCATGTGTTCCGAGTCTTCGGCATTCCTCAAGATATGGTTTCTGACAGAGGTCCCCAGTTCGCCTCAAGGTTTTGGAAGGCCTTCTGCCAACTCATGGGTGCTTCTGCCAGTCTATCTTCAGGGTACCATCCGGAGTCCAACAGCCAAACAGAGAGGATGAATCAAGAGCTGGAAACCACCCTCCGATGTATGACTCGTAACAACCCGTCCACATGGTCGTCCTTCATTGTTTGGGCCGAATACGCGCACAACACCTTGCGCTCCTCCTCCACTGGTATGTCCCCGCACGAGTGTCAGTTTGGCTATGCCCCTCCATTGTTCCCGGACCAGGAGGCAGAAGTCAGAGTGCCTTCAGCCTTGAAGTTCGTCAGACGCTGTCGGCTTATGTGGAGGAAGACCCGTCTTAATCCTATGCGTTCCTCACAGAGGTACCAACAACAAGCCAACAGACGTCGCCGTCCCGGGCCTACCCTGCGCCCCGGCCAGAGAGTCTGGCTCTCCACAAGAGACTTACCACTACGGGTGGAGTCTAGCAAGCTGTCCCAAAAATACATCGGTCCCTTTAAGGTTGCCAGGAGAGTTAACCCAGTTTCTTATCGCCTACACTTACCCAGATCCCTTAAGATTAATCCCACGTTTCACATTTCCTTATTAAAACCTGTTGTTTTTTCTCCCCTTGTCCCGGCAGACAGACCTCCCCCTCCGCCTCATGTCATTGGAGGCCAGCCGGCTTATACCATCCATCGGATACTGGATTCCCGCCGGGTGCAGCAGTCCTGGCAGTATCTGGTGGACTGGGAAGGCTACGGTCCCGAGGAGCGCTCCTGGGTTCCTGCCAAAGACATACTGGACCCTGACCTCATTCGTCAGTTCAGGGCCCTCCACCCCGAGAGAGCTGGTAGGAACGTCAGGAGCCGTTCCTAGGGGGGGGATTCTGTCAGGATTTGGCCAGGGTTGTTCCGGTTTTTGGTCACTAGATGCCCCCATTGTGCTTTTTGACCTTTTGTTTTCCCTTGATCCCCATTATTATTTGCACCTGTGCCTCGTTTCCCCTGATTGTATTTAAACCCTTAGTTTTCCTCAGTTCTTTGCTCTTTGTTTGTATGTTAGCACCCAGCCCTAGTATTCTGTGAACTCTTGTTGATCCCGGTGGACTCTCTTGTGGAATTCAGTTTTTTGTTCTTGTTTATTTATTTTTGAGTATCTTTTGAGGCTTTTTATGCTATACCTTCCACCTTGTGGATTTACCTTTTTGTCTTGGAGGATTACCTTTGTGCTTGTGGAATTCCTTTTGAGGTTGTGGAGTTACATGTTTTCCTGAAGGACTTCCCTTTTTACTTCATTAAATACACCGTCTCAAGTACTGCTGTGTCTGCCTCATCTTCTGGATTCTGCCGACTATTCGTGGCTCAGTTGGTTAAGTGACTGTTTCTCACTCCGGAGACCCGGGTTCGTAACTGGGTCCTGACAGGAGAGAGATGGGGGTGAGAGACGAGAGGGGGAGAGAGATGAGAGGGGAGAGATGGGGAAAGGGGAGAGAGACGAGAGAGAGGGGGAGAGAGATGAGAAATGAATTCATTAGATCCTAATCTATGGATTTCACATGACTGAGCAGGGGTGTAGTCATGGTTGGGTCTGGGAGGGCATAGGCCCACCCACTGGGGAGCCAGGTCCAGCCGATTATTTTTTCCCCTACAAATGGGCTTTATTACAGACAGAAATACTCCTCAGTTTCATCAGCTGTCCAGGTGGCTGGTCTCAGATGATCCCTCAGGTGACGAAGCCGGGTGTGGAGGACCTAGGCTGGTGTGGTTACACCAGGACGTACACGTGGTCTACGGTTGGGAGGCCGGTTGGAAGTACTGACAAATGATCTAAAACGACGTTGAAGGCAGCTTATGGTAGAGAAATGAAAATGTAATTTTCTGGCGGACATTCCTGCATGTCAGCATGTCAATTGCACGTGTTACATTGTGTTGTGTTACAAAACTGCACATTTTAGCGTGGCCTTTTATTGTCCCCAGCACAAGGTGCACCTGTGTAATGATCATGCTGTTTAATCAGCTTCTTGATATGCCACGACTGTCATGGATACTGTCAAGGAGAAATGCTCACTAACAGCGATGTAAACAACATTTGAGTGAAATAAGCTTTTTGTGGGAATTTCAGCTCGTGAAACATGTGACAAACACTTTTCATGTTGCGTTTACATTTTTGTTCAGTGTAGTTTATTAAGGAGAACAGTGAAGAAAAGCTTTGTTCAGGTCAATGGAAACTTGTGTGTGTGTGTGTGTGCTTTCGTTTTTGTGTGTGTGTGTGTCAGGTTCATGTGGTTTGATTGAATAACTTCAATGCTGCAGAGGAACAACACAATATATTATACTTATATATATATGACTCCTATACAGTATATATATATTATGAATGGGTGTCTGAACTGTGTGCCAGCAGTTCAAACAGACTCGGTGCATTCAACATGTCAATACCTCTCACAAAGACACGTAGTGATGAAGTCAATCTCTCCTCCACTTTGAGCCAGTAGAGATCGACATGCATATTACTAATGTTTGCTCGCTGTGCTGCCCTGTTCTGAACAAGCCGTGCTGCACTGTTCTGAGCCAGCCGTGTTGCCCTGTTCTGAACCAGCCGTGCTGCCCTGTTCTGAGCCAGCCGTGTTGCCCTGTTCTGAGTCAGCCGTGTTGCCCTGTTCTGAGCCAGCCGTGCTGCCCTGTTCTGAACCAGCCGTGCTGCCCTGTTCTGAACCAGCCGTGTTGCCCTGTTCTGAACCAGCCGTGCTGCCCTGTTCTGAACCAGCCGTGCTGCCCTGTTCTGAGCCAGCCGTGCTGCCCTGTTCTGAACCAGCCGTGCTGCCCTGTTCTGAACCAGCCGTGTTGCCCTGTTCTGAGCCAGCCGTGTTGCCCTGTTCTGAGCCAGCCGTGCTGCCCTGTTCTGAGCCAGCCGTGCTGCCCTGTTCTGAGCCTCGGTGTAGGGCCTGTAAGACCTGCCTTGTTGATAGTGCTGTTAAGAAGGTAGAAACTAGGGCCTGTAGGACCTGCCTTGTTGATAGTGCTGTTAAGAAGGCAGAAACTAGGGCCTGTAGGACCTGCCTTGTTGATAGTGCTGTTAAGAAGGTAGAAACTAGGGCCTGTAGCACCTGCCTTGTTGATAGTGTTGTTAAGAAGGCAGAAACTAGGGCCTGTAGGACCTGCCTTGTTGAGGACCTGCCTTGTTGATAGTGCTGTTAAGAAGGTAGAAACTAGGGCCTGTAGGACCTGTCTTGTACGAACGTGCTGTTAAGAAGGTAGAAACTAGGGCCTGTAGGACCTGCCTTGTTGATAGTGCTGTTAAGAAGGTAGAAACTAGGGCCTGTAGGACCTGCCTTGTTGATAGTGTTGTTAAGGTAGACACTAGGGCCTGTAGGACCTGCCTTGTTGATAGTGCTGTTAAGAAGGCAGAAACTAGGGCCTGTAGGACCTGCCTTGTTGATAGTGCTGTTAAGAAGGAAGAAACTAGGGCCTGTAGGACCTGCCTTGTTGATAATGCTGTTAAGAAGGTAGAAACTAGGGCCTGTAGGACCTGCCTTGTTGATAGTGCTGTTACTGTAGGGCCTGTAGGACCTGCCTTGTTGATAATGCTGTTAAGAAGGTAGAAACTAGGGCCTGTAGGGCCTGCCTTGTCGATAGTGCTGTTATTAAGGCAGAAACTAGGGCCTGTAGGACCTGCCTTGTTGATAGTGCTGTTAAAAAGGCAGAAACTAGGGCCTGTAGGGCCTGCCTTGTTGATAGTGCTGTTAAGAAGGAAGAAACTAGGGCCTGTAGGACCTGCCTTGTTGATAATGCTGTTAAGAAGGTAGAAACTAGGGCCTGTAGGACCTGCCTTGTTGATAATGCTGTTAAGAAGGTAGAAACTAGGGCCTGTAGGACCTGCCTTGTTGATAGTGTTGTTAAGAAGGAAGAAACTAGGGCCTGTAGGACCTGGCTTGTTGATTGTGTTGTTAAGAAGGCAGAGCAGCCCTTTATTACAGACTGAACTCTCCACAGCTTCGCTACTGCTGCATCAACATGTTTTGACCATGACATTTACAACCCATTGACGGCAAAGAAACCCCTCTCCACCAATCAATCATCTGTGATGGTGAATGGAAAGGATGTGCATCTAAAATATTGGCTCACCGATTGGCTGTGAGATGCTAATTGGCTGTGAGATGCAAATTGAATGTAAGATGCTAATTGGCTGCTGCATCAAATGTTTTGACTGACAATTGGCTGTGAGATGCAAATTGGCGGAAATGTTAATTGGCTGTGAGATGCCAATCAATCATTTGGCTGTGATGCAAATTGGCTGTGAGATGCTAATTGGCTGTGAGTTGCTAATTGAATGTAAGATGCTAATTGGCTGTGAGATGCTAATTTGTGTGAGATGCTAATTGGCTGTGAGATGCTAATTGAATGTAAGATGCTAATTCGCTGGGCTCCAGCTGAAAACTGCTCGTTGCCAAACACCTGGAAGTGGATGGCACTTGGATGTGCATTTCGGAAAGTATTCAGACCCCTGATGTTTTCCACATTTTGTTACTTTATGCCTGATTCTAAAATGGATTACGTTGTTTACCCCCCTCTTCAGTCTACACACAATATCCTATTATGACAAAGCAAAAACAGGTTGGTAGAAATTTTTGCAAATTTATTTAAAAAAATCAAAAACTAAATATAACATTTACATGAGAATTCAGACCCTTTACTTAGTACTTTGTTGAAGCACCTTTGGCAGCTATTACAGCCTCTTGGGTATGACGCTACAAGCTTGGCTGTATTTGGGGAGTTTCTCCCATTCTTCTCTGCAGATCCTCTCAAGCTCTGTCAGATTGGAAGGGGAGCGTCCCTGCACAGTTAATTTCACGTCTCTCCAGAGATGTTTGATTGGGTTCAAGTCCGGGCTCTGACTGGGCCACTCAAGGAAATTCTTTGTTATCTTGGCTGCGTACTTAGGGTCGTTATCCTGTTGGAAGGTGAACCATCGCCCCAGTCTGAGGTCCTGAGCGCTCTGGAGCAGGTTTTCATCAAGAATGTCTCATCTTTCCCTCAATCCTGACTAGTCCCTTCCGCTGATAAAACATCCCCACAGCACGAGGCTGCCACCACCATGCTTCACCATAGGGATGATCCCAGGTTTCCTCCAGACGTGACGCTTGGCATTCAGGCCAAAGAGTTCTATCTCAATTTCGAGTCGCATAGCAAAGGGTCTGAATACTTATGTAAATGCATTTTTATTTGAAATAGATTTGCAAAAAAAATCTATAAACCTGTTTTTGCTCGGTCCT
>NC_060193.1:5585778-5593278 GCF_021184085.1 Oncorhynchus gorbuscha
ACTATTGGAAAGATCACGAGCATCGTTAAAAACTAAAATAGCTCTGTCGACTGTAAAGTCGCTGAGGGGACCTAGGGACATATTGGGACTGTCAGTTGGATAAAAAAAAAGTTCCAGAACGTTTTTGTCGGTTGGATCCATGTCACATGACTTTTAAAAGTCACTTCATGATCATGGAATTCTGTTGTGGAATCAGAACAAAAAAGAAAAGAGTTGTGGTAGTAGGAGAATGGAGAGTTTGAGTCTTTCTGGGGTTTAGTTTCCCTATTCTTCATTTCTGGAGCTGACATTTGAGTTTATTCTTTAATCAGAATAATAATATCCATATCATGTCTCAACGTGAAAGCCTAACTGACTATACTCGCGCTGTAAATCCGCAACATTTTAATACGACAAATGGTTGAATGGCTAGCACAGGAGAGCTTGAACTTTCAACCCTGCAGTTTAAACGGTGTGCTATAACGGTCCAGATCTCTTGGCAGAGAGTTTGTAAATCACATCAAAGAAGTCTCTCACCTACAAAGGATAGAGAGATAAATATAGGGTTGTGTCCCAAATGGCCCTTAGGGTTCTGGTCTAAAGTAGTGCACTATATAGGGAATAGGGTGTCAGTCCTGGTCTAAAGTAGTGCACTATATAGGGAATAGGGTGCCAGCCCTGGTCTAAAGTAGTGCACTATATAGGGAATAGGGTGCCAGCCCTGGTCTAAAGTAGTGCACTATATAGGGAATAGGGTGCCACCCCTGGTCTAAAGTAGTGCACTATATAGGGAATAGGCTGCCAGCCCTGGTCTAAAGTAGTGCACTATATAGGGAATAGGGTGCCAGCCCTGGTCTATAGTAGTGCACTATATGGGGCGGCAGGGTAGCCTAATGGTTAGAGCATTGGACTAGTAACCGGTAGGTTGCAAGTTCAAATACCTGAGCTGACAAGGTACAAATCTGTCGTTCTGCCTCTGAACAGGCAGTTAACCCAGTGTTCCTAGAGCAGTTAACCCACTGTTCCTAGACCAGTTAACCCACTGTTCCTAGAGCAGTTAACCTACTGTTCCTAGACCAGTTAACCCACTGTTCCTAGACCAGTTAACCCACTGTTCCTAGACCAGTTAACACACTTTTCCTAGACCAGTTAAGCCACAGTTCCTAGACCAGTTAACACACTGTTCCTAGACCAGTTAACCCACAGTTAACCCACTGTTCCTTGGCCGTCATTGTAAATACGAATTTCTTCTTAACTGACTTGCCTCGTTAAATAAAGGTAAAATAAAATAAATAAATAAATAAAATAAAAATATATATAGAGAGAATAGGGTGCCATCCCTGGTCTAAAGTAGTGCACTATGTAGGGAATAGGGTGTCATCCCTGGTCTAAAGTAGTGCACTATATAGGGAATAGGGTGCCATCCCTGGTCTAAAGTAGTGCACTATATAGGGAATAGAGTGCCATCCCTGGTCTAAAGTAGTGCACTATATCTCACATCTCACATCTGGTTTAACAAGGCCAGCTGGTTTAACAAGGCCAGCAAAGAAACCACATCTCACATCTGGTTTAACAAGGCCAGTAGAGAAACCACATCTACCTTCTCTGGTTTAACAAAGCTAGTAGAGAAACCACATCTATCTTCTCTGGTTAAACAAGGCCAGTAGAGAGAGCCAGATCTGCCTACGGCGGCTTTCTCAATAGCAAGGCTATGATGATTCTGTACATAGTCAAAGCTTTCCTTAAGTTTGGGTCAGTCACAGTGGTCAGGTATTCTGCTGCTGTGTACTCTCTGTTTAGGGCCAAATAGCATTGTAGTTTGCTCTGTTTTTTTGTTAATTCTTTCAAGTCAAGTAATTATCTTTTTGTTTTCTCAAGATTTGGTTTGGTCTAATTGTTTTGCTGTCCTGTGGCTCTGTGGGGTGTGTTTGTGAACAGAGCCCCAGGACCAGCTTGCTTAGGGGATTCTTCTCCAGGTTCATCTCTCTGTAGGGGATGGATTTGTTATGGAAGGATTGGGAATTGCTTCCTTTTAGGTGGTTGTAGAATTTAATGTCTCTTTTCTAGATTTTGATCATTAGCGAGAATCGGCCTAATTCTGATCTGCATGCATTATTTGGTGTTTTACATTGTACACAGAAGATATTTTTGCAGAATTCTGCATGCAGAGTCTCAATTTGTTGTTTGTTCCATTTTGTGAATTCTTGGTTGGTGAGCGGACCCCAGACCTCACAACCATAAAGGGCAATGGGCTCTATGACTGATTCAAGTATTTTTAGCCAGATCCTAATTGGTATGTTGAATTTTATGTTCCTTTTGATGGCATAGAAGACCCTTCTTGCCTTGTCTCTCAGATCGTTCACAGCTTTGTGGAAGTTACCTGTGGCACTGATGTTTAGGGCGAGGTATGAATATTATTTTGTGTGCTCTAGGGCAACGGTGTCTAGATGGAATTTGTATTTGTGGTCCTGGCGACTGGACCTTTTTGGAACACCATTACTTTGATCTTACTGAGATTTACTGTCAGGGCCCAGGTCTGGCAGAATCTGTGCAGAATATCTTGGTGCTGCTGTAGGCCCTCCTTGGTTGGGGACAGAAGCAAACAGTAGACATTTGACTTCAGATTCTAGTAGGGTGAGGCCGGGTGCTGCACACTTTTCTAGTACTCGCGCCAATTTGTTGATATATATGTTGAAGAGGGTGGGGCTTAAGCTGCATCCCTGTCTCACCCCACGGCCCTGTGAGAAGAAATGTGTGTTTTTTGCCTATTTTAACCACACACTTGTTGTTTGTGTACATGGATTTTATAATGTCGTATGTCTTACCCCCAACACCACTTTCCATCAATTTGTATAGCAGACCCTCATGCCAAATTGAGTCGAAGGCTTTTTTTAAATCAACAAAGCATGAGAAGACTTTGCCTTTGTTTTGGTTTGTTTGTTTGTCAATTAGGGAGTGCAGGGTGAATACATGGTCTGTTGTATAGTAATTTGGTAAAAAGACAATTTGACATTTGCTCAGTACGTTGTTTTCACTGAGGAAATGTCTGTTGTTAATGATAAGGCAGAGGATTTTCCCAAGGTTGCTGTTGACGCATATCCCACGGTAGTTCTTGGGGTCAAGTTTGTCTCCACTTTTGTGGATTGGGGTGATCAGTCCTTGGTTCCAAATATTGGGGAAGATGCCAGAGCTAAGGATGATGTTAAAGAGTTTTAGTATAGCTAATTGGAATTTGTTGTCTGTATATTTGATAATTTCATTAAGGATACCATCAACACCACAGGTCTTTTTGGGTTGGAGGGTTTTTATTTTGTCCTGTAGCTCATTCAAGGTAATTAGAGAATCCAGTGGGTTCTGGTAGTCTTTAATAGTTGATTCTATTTGATCATGTATATGTTTTTGCTGATTGTTCTTTGTTATAGAGCCAAAAAGATTTTATAGAGCCAAAAAGATTTGAGAAGAGGTTTACCCATACATCTCCATTTTGGATAGGTAATTCTTCGTGTTGTTGTTTGTGTTTAGTGTTTTCCAATTTTCCCAGAAGTGGTTAGAGTCTATGGATTCTTCAGTTCCATTAAGCTGATTTCTGACGTGCTGTTCCTTCTTTTTCCGTAGTGTATTTCTGTATTTCTGTATTTCTGTATTTCTTGTTTTAGTGATTCACTATAGCATAATGAAGGCGTAGACTCTATCTCTCTCTCTCTCTCTCTCTCTCTCTCTCTCTCTCTCTCTCTCTCTCTCTCTCTCTCTCTCTCTCTCTCTCTCTCTCTCTCTCTCGCTCTCTCTCTCTTGCTCTCTCTCACTCGCTCTCTCTTGCTCTCTTTCGCTCTGTCTTGCTCTGTCTCTCTCTCGCTCTCTCGCTCTCTCTCGCTCCGTCTTGCTCTGTCTCTCTGTCAAATTCAGATGTCTTTATTGTCATGAAATACTTGTAGATATTGCCAAAGCAGTATAGTGGTACAGCATTTCAATAAATCCAGTACAATGAAACTGAAATCCAGTTAATATTAGTAGTGATAATATTAAGTCCATATAACCATGTATACAGGTACTGTATAACTCTACTGGTGTGTTATTGTGGAATCTTCAGTTGTTACGTTTAAAATTAAATAGAAATAACAAGAAAGAATGGTTAATGTACATGGATGATGGTGCCACTATGTATTACATTTACATTTACATTTAAGTCATTTAGCAGACGCTCTTATCCAGAGCGACTTACAAATTGGTGCATTCACCTTATGACATCCAGTGGAACAGTCACTTTACAATAGTGCATCTAAATCTTAAAGGGGGGGGGGGTGAGAAGGATTACTTATCCTATCCTAGGTATTCCTTAAAGAGGTGGGGTTTCAGGTGTCTCCGGAAGGTGGTGATTGACTCCGCTGTCCTGGCGTCGTGAGGGAGTTTGTTCCACCATTGGGGGGCCAGGGCAGCGAACAGTTTTGACTGGGCTGAGCGGGAGCTCAGCCCAGTTATATACAACGTAAATACTTCAGGGAATTAATGCTCATGGGATGTGCCTCAGGCTACGGAAATCACATACATATCTGGTTTTTCGCTCACTCAGAATAATTCCTGGGTTTTATGTTTTTGGGGAATTGATACATGTATTTTATTGAAAAAAAAAAGATCTTGTTTGGCAATATTCCTCACAGATGAGAAAGTTATTTTGTTATTATAAAAGATGCAACTCTGTCACAACCAGTCGAGAGTTTAGCATATAAATCATATAAATCATATAAATCATATAAACATATAAATCATATAAATCATATAAACATATAAATCATATAAACATATAAATCATATAAACATATAAACATATAAATCATATAAATCATATAAATCATATAAACATATAAATCATATAAATCATATAAATCATATAAATCATATAAATCATATAAATCATATAAATCATATAAACATATAAATCATATAAACATATAAATCATATAAATCATATAAATCATATAAATCTTGGTGGGGCAAAAAACTCCTCAAATTGTTTTTGGGGGAGACATGCCAGGAAAGCCATGTACTCAAAGCTGTCATCCCATAATAATGCAAACTAAATACTGAAAGTCATAGCCTAGTAATTCATTCATGCAAACAACAATACTGAATAGACAGATAAACAACAACAACAATACTGAATAGACACATAAACAACAACAACAACAACAATACTGAATAGACACATAAACAACAACAACAACAACAATACTGAATAGACACATAAACAACAACAACAACAACAATACTGAATAGACAGATAAACAACAACAACAATACTGAATAGACACAAACAACAACAATACTGAATAGACACATAAACAACAACAACAATACTGAATAGACACATAAACAACAACAACAATACTGAATAGACACATAAACAACAACAACAATACTGAATAGACACATACACAACAACAACAATACTGAATAGACACATAAACAACAACAACAATACTGAATAGACACATAAACGCTTTTTCAATACGTACAGCTTCATTTACAACCAGGAAAACCAACCGAGACAACCGAAAATAGAATATATCTATTTGAATATATTGAATTCAGCTTGTATCACGCTATTCCACATAAACAGAAAAATATTTTATCTGATTGTTTTTTTTTTACTATGGAGTGACGGGTTTGGCACAAAATCTCTGCTGCGCTATTTCAGCACCACGGACAGCGCCCTTCACACTTAAGCAAGATTTCTGTGTGATGGTGCACGGTGTGATGGTCCTCGGTGTGATGGTCCTCGGTGTTAAATTAAGGAAAGCTTTGACTATGTACAGACTCAGTGAGCATAGCCTTGCTATTGAGAAAGGCCGCCGTAGGCAGACATGGCTCTCAAGAGAAGACAGGCTATGTGCTCACTGCCCACAAAATGAGGTGGAAACTGAGCTGCACTTCCTAACCTCCTGCCCAATGTATGACCATATCAGAGAGACATATTTCCCTCAGATTACACAGATCTACAAAGAATTCGAAAACAAACCCAATTTTGATAAACTCCCATATCTACTGGGGGAAATTCCACAGTGTTCCATCACAGCAGCAAGATGTGTGACCTGTTGCCACAATAAAAGGTCAACCAGTGAAGAACAAACACCATTGTAAAACAACCCATATTTATGTTCATTTATTTTCCCTTTTGTACTTTAACTATTTGCACATCATCAACACTGTATATATATATATATAATATGACATTTGACATGTCTTTATTCTTTTGGACCTTCTGTGATGTAATATTTACTGTATATTTGTTATTTATTGTTTATTTCACTTTTGCTTCAGAGGCCAGGCAGCAGTGGGATGCCAGTTGGGAATGAAATTACAAAAGTGCACTGCAACAATAGAGAGAATCACACATCTGTTGCCTCTACAGAGGGAGGATTGTAATTTGATCACCCTGTTGCAGGAGAACTTTCCTGCAACACAAAGACATTTTAAACTTGTAGTGTATTTGAAGTTTAAAAAAGGCTTCTGACATTTGTAATTTCCAACTTTGAAATTTCAGACTTGATTTTCCCTTTAAGAAAAATGTATCAACCCCTACACAAATGTCCATTCGTTATAATCCACATTTCCTGTTCATAGAGGTTTAAATCCTGTGGTAGAAAACTGGCTCAAATTAAGATCCTACATCTCTATGTCATTATAGATGCTTTCCCAAACCCTTGGTGAAAAATACATGATTTCACATGGTTATTTTAGATTCCCTCATCTAAGGCCATACTACTGCTGAAGGAGGAGATAGTAGAGTAGAATAGAGTAGAATATATTAGTATAATCAAGTCTACCGTTTATCTCAGGAGAGTAGAATATATTTGCATAATCAGGTCTACCATTTACCTCAGGAGAGTAGAATATATTAGAATATATTTGTATAATCAGGTCTACCGTTTACCTCAGGAGAGTAGAATATAGTAGAATATATTAGAATATATTAGTATAATCAGGTCTACCAATTATCTCAGGAGAGTACAATATATTAGCATAATCAGGTCTACCGTTTACCTCAGGAGAGTAGAATATAGTAGAATATATTAGAATATATTTGCATAATCAGGTCTACCGTTTACCTCAGGAGAGTAGAATATATTAGCAAAATCAGGTCTACTGTTTACCCCAGGAGAGTGGAATATATTAGCATAATCAGGTCTACCGTTTACCCCAGGAGAGTAGAATATATTAGCACTGTTTCCTGTTAACCCCTTTTCCTAAACATTAACCCAGTCTAAGTTGTTTCCTGTTTAACCCCTATTCCTAAACATTAACCCAGTCTAAGTTGTTTCCTGTTTAACCCCTATTCCTAAACATTAACCCAGTCTAAGTTGTTTCCTGTTTAACCCCTATTCCTAAACATTAACCCAGTCTAAGTTGTTTCCTGTTTCCTGTTAACCCCTATTCCTAAACATTAACCCAGTCTAATTTGTTTTCTGTTTCTTGTTAACCCCTATTCCGAAACATTAACCTAGTCTAAGTTGTTTCCTGTTGCCT
>NC_060193.1:5598278-5603278 GCF_021184085.1 Oncorhynchus gorbuscha
GGACATTTGTGTAGGGGTTGATACATTTTTCGTAAAGGGAAAATCAAGTCTGAAATTTCAAAGTTGGAAATTACAAATGTCAGAAGCCTTTTTTAAACTTCAAATACACTACAAGTTTAAAATGTCTTTGTGTTGCAGGAAAGTTCTCCTGCAACAGGGTGATCAAATTAAAATCCTCCCTCTGTAGAGGCAACAGATGTGTGATTCTCTCTATTGTTGCAGTGCACTTTTGTAATTTCATTCCCAACTGGCATCCCACTGCTGCCTGGCCTCTGAAGCAAAAGTGAAATAAACAATAAATAACAAATGTACAGTAAATATTACATCACAGAAGGTCCAAAATAAAAAGACATGTCAAATGTCATATTATATATATATATACAGTGTTGATGATGTGCAAATAGTTAAAGTACAAAAGGGAAAATAAATGAACATAAATATGGGTTGTTTTACAATGGTGTTTGTTCTTCACTGGTTGACCTTTTCTTGTGGCAACAGGTCACACATCTTGCTGCTGTGATGGAACACTGTGATATTTCACCCAGTAGATATGGGAGTTTTTCAAAATGGGTTTGTTTTCGAATTCTTTGTGGATCTGTGTAATCTGAGGGAAACATGTCTCTCTAGCATGGTGATACATTGGACAGGAGGTTAGGAAGTGCAGCTCAGTTTCCATCTCATTTTGTGGGCAGTGAGCACATAACCTGTCTTCTCTTGAGAGCCATGTCTGCCTACGGCGGCCTTTCTCACTAGCAAGGCTATGCTCCCTGAGTCTGTACATAGTCAAAGCTTTCCTTAAGTTTGGGTCAGTCACAGTGGTCAGGTATTCTGCCACTGTGTCCTCTCTGTTTAGGGTCAAATAGCATTCTAGTTTGCTCAGATTTTTTGTTAATTCTTTCCAATGTGTCAAGTAATTATCTTTAAGTGTTCTCATGATTTGGTTGGGTCTAATTGTGCTGTTGTCCTGGTGCTCTGTAGGGTGTGTTTGTGTTTGTGAACAGAGCCCCAGGACCAGCTTGCTTAGGGGACTCTTCTCCGGGTTCATCTCTCTGTAGGTGATGGCTTTGTTAAGGAAGGTTTGGGAATTGCTTCTTTTTAGGTGGTTGTAGAATTTAATGGCTCTTTTTTGATCTAATTCTGCTCTGCATGCATTATTTGGTGTTTATGGGTATGTTTGCAGAGTCTCAATTTTATTTTTGTCCCATTTTGTGAATTCTTGGATGGTGATCCGACCCCAGACCTCACAACCATGAAGTGCAATGTCTTCAATATCTGACTCAAGTGTTTTTAGCCAGATCCTAATTGGTATGTCGAATTTTAGTTCCTTTTGTTGGCATAGAAGGCCCTTCTTGCCATGTCTCTCAGATCGTTCACAGCTTTGTGGAAGTTACCTGTGGCGCTGATGTTTAGGCCGAGGTATATATCGTTTTTTGTGTGCTTTAGGGCAACAGTGTCTAGATGGAATTTGCATTTGTGGTAGTAGCAAATGTACTTTTTTTGGAACACCATTATTTTGGTCTTGCTGAGATTTACTGTCAGGGCCCAGGTCTGGCAGAATCTGTGCAGAATATCTAGGTGCTGCTGTGCCCTCCTTGGTTGGTGACAGAAGCACCAGATCATCAGCAAACAGTAGACATTTGACTTCAGATTCTAGTAGGGTGAGGCCGGGTGCTGCACACTTTTCGAGTGTATATCAAATCTATATATATGATGAAGAGAGTGACTTCAGCCTCCTGAGGTTGAAGAGGCGCTGCTGCTCCTTCGTCACCACACTGTCTGTGTGGGTGGACCATTTCAGTTTGTCTGTGATGTGTACGCCGAGGAACTTAAAACTTTCCACCTTTTCCACTATTGTCCCGTCGATGTGGATAGGGGGATGCTCCCTCTGCTGTTTCCTGAAGTCCACGATCATCTCCTTTGTTTTGTTGACGTTGAGTGTGAGGTTATTTTCCTGACACCACACTCCGAGGGCCCTCACCTCCTCCCTGTAGGCCGTCTCATCGTTGTTGGTAATCAGGCCTACCACCGTAGTGTCGTCCGCAAACTTGATGATTGAGTTGGAGGCTTGCAGTCATGGGTGAACAGGGAGTACAGAAGAGGGCTGAGAACGCACTCTTGTGGGGACCCAGTGTTGAGGATCAGCAGGGTGGAGATGTTGTTGCCTATCCTCACTACCTGGGGGTGGCCCGTCAGGAAGTCCATGACCCAGTTGCACAGGGCGGGGTCGAGACCCAGGGTCTCGAGCTTAACGATGAGTTTGGAGGGTGCTATGGTGTTAAATGCTGAGTTGTTGTCGATGAGCAGCATTCTTACACAGGTATTCCTCTTGTCCAGATGGGTTAGGGCAGTGTGCAGTGTGATTGCGATTGCGGCGTCTGTGGACCTATTGGGGTGGTAAGCAAATTGGAGTGTGTCTAGGGTGTCAGGTAGGGTGGAGGTGATATGGTCCTTCACTAGTCTCTCAAAGCACTTCATGATGACGGAAGTGAGTGCTAGGGGGCGGTAGTCATTTAGCTCAGTTACCTTAGCTTTCTTGGGAACAGGAACAATAGTGGCCCTCTTGAAGCATGTGGGAACAGCAGAATGGGATAAGGATGGATTGAATATGTCCGTAAACACACCAGACAGCTGGTCTGCGCATGCTCTGAGGACGCGGATGGGGATGCCATCTGGGCCGGCAGCCTTGTGAGGGTTAACTTCTTTGGGACTGGGGGGCAGTATTGAGTAGCTTGGATAATAAGGTAACCAGAGTAAACTGCCAGCTACTCAGGCCCAAAAGCTAGAATATAATTAGTAGATTTGGATAAAAAAAAAATTGTAAAAAAAGTTTCTAAAACTGTTTGAAAGATGTCTGTGAGTATAACAGAACTCATATTGCAGGCAAAAACCTGAGAAGAAATCCAATCAGGAAGTGGAAAATCTGAGATTCGTCTATCAAATATAGTGTCTATGGGGTCATATTGCACTTCCTAAGGCTTCCACTAGATGTTAACAGTCTTTATAACCTTGTTTCAGGCTTCTACTGTGAAGGGGGGGCGAATAAGAGCTGTTTGACTAAGGTGTCAGGCAGAGTGCCATGAGCTCAGTCTCGCGCGTGCTTGTGAAAGTTAGCTGCGTTACATTGCATTTCTAAAGACAAAAGGAATTCTCCGGTTGAAACATTATTGAAGATTTATGCTAAAAACAACCTAAAGATTGATTCTATTCTTCGTTTGACATGTGTCTACGGACTGTAATATAACTTTTGCGACTTTTCGTCTGAACTTTCGCCTGGACTTGCTCACGCCTCGTGAGTTTGGATTTGTGAACTAAACGTGCGAACAAAAAGGAGGTATTTGGACATAAATTATTAACTTTATCAAAGAAAACAAACATTTATTGTGGAACTGGGATTCCAGGGAGTGCATTCTGATGAAGATCATCAAAGGTAAGTGAATATTTATAATGCTATTTCTGACTTTTATGACACCTCTCCTTCTTTGGAAAATGGCTGTATGTTTTTCTGTGGCTAGGTGCTGACCTAACATAATCGCAAGGTGTGCTTTCGCTGTAAAGCATTTTTTTAATCTGACACAGCGGTTGCATTAAGGAGAAGTTTATCTATATTTCCATGCAAAACACTTGTATCTTTTATCAATGTTTATGATGAGTATTTCTGTTAATTGATGTGGCTCTCGGCACTTTCACCGGATGTTTGTTTGAGACAATGCATTTCTGAACATAACACACCCATCTAAAATGTGGTTTTTGGACATAAAGATGACCTTTATCGAACAAAACACACATTTCTTATGTAACATTAAGTCCTGTGAGTGCGATCTGATGAAGATCATCAAAGGTTAGTGATTAATTTAATCGCTATTTCTGACTTTTATGAGGGCTCTCCTTGGCTGGAAAATGTATTTATGGTTTTCTGTGACTAGGTGCTAACCTAACATAATCGTTTGGTGTGCTTTCTCCGTAAAGCCTATTAAAGTTTATCTTTAAAATCTTTGAGGAATTTTAATTATGGAATTTCTGTTGTTTAGCGTCCCACATATCGCAGAGAAGTTAACAGAGAAGACAAGTTAACACATTTAAATGTTTTACTCACGTTGGCTGCAGTGAAGGAGAGACCGCAGGTTTTGGTAGCGGGCCGTGTCAGTGGCACTGTATTGTCCTCAAAGTGAGCAAAGAAGTTGTTTAATTTGTCTGGGAGCAAGACATTGTGGTATGTGATGAGTCAGGTTTTCCTTTTGTAGTCCGTGACTGACTGGAGACCCTGCCACATACCTCTCGTGTCTGAGCCGTTGAATTGCAACTCTACTTTGTCTCTATACTGACGCTTAGCTTGTTTGATTGCCTTGCAGAGGGAATAGCTACACTGTTTGTATTTGGTCTCCTCCTAATTCCTGCTTACAAGCAAAAACTAAAGCAGGAAGCACCAGTGATTCGGTCTACAAGAAAGTCAGATGAAGCAGATGCTGAACTACAGGACTGTTTTGCACAGACTGGAATATGTTCCGGGACTCTTCTGATTGCACATCAGTCAGTGGCTTCATCAATCAATGATGCCATCCCCACAGCGACCGTACGTACCCCAATCAGAAGCCATGGATTAATACAGGACTAAGATTGAAGATTGAATCGTAATACACCGGCGCAATGGCTCGTCAGATGTGTCAGTTCTTGCAAACTATTACAAACTACAAAGGGAAGCACAGCCGAGAGCTGCCCAGACATGAGCCTACCAGACGAGCTAAGTAACTTTTATGATCGCTTCGAGGCAAGTAACAATGAAACATGCATGAGATCCTCCACTGTTCAAGATGACTGTGTGATCACGCTCTCAGCAGCCAATGTGAGCAAGACCTTAAAACAGGTCAACATTCACAAGGCCACAGGGCCAGATGGATTACCAGGCCAAATGGATTACTGAGTCTGCGATACCAACATGTTTCAAGCAGACCACCGTAGTCCCTGTGCCCAAGAACACTAAGGTAACCTGACTAATTTACTAC
>NC_060193.1:5615778-5623278 GCF_021184085.1 Oncorhynchus gorbuscha
GTGTGTGTGTGTGTGTGTGTGTGTGTGTGTGTGTGTGTGTGTGTGTGTGTGTGTGTGTGTGTGTGTGTGTGTGTGTGTGTGTGTGTGTGTGTGTGTGTGTGTGTGTGTGTGTGTGTGTGTGTGTGTGTGTGTGTACAGGTGTAAGAAGGACAAGGCTGAATTGTGGTACAGAAAGATGATGATTACAAGATAATTATGATTAGATGTTTAAAGTTTCATTCTTCACATGTATACATCATCCAACGATATGCAGGTTCTTTCTCCAACAATAACAAATAAGAAATCATAAGGATACCAACCACAAGCTACTAACATTTTAGCATCAGTATCAGGAAGGAACAATTTAAAGTACAATATTTACATACAGTTGAACTCTGAAGTTTACATGCACCTTTAGAAAAATACATTTAAACTCAGTTTTTCACAATTCCTGATATTCAATCCTAGTAAAAATTCCCTGTTTTAGGTCAGTTAGGATCACCACTTTATTTTAATAATGTGAAATGTCAGAATTATAGTAGAGGGAAGGATTTATTTCAGCTTTTATTTCCTTCATCACATTCCCAGTGGGTGGGTCAGAAGTTTGGGTGAATTCTATTCCATTCCTCCTGTCAGAGCTGGATCAACTGAGTCAGGTTTGTAGGCCTCCTCGCTCGCACACACTTTTTCAGTTCTGTCCACACATTTTCTATAGGATTGAGGTCAGGGCTTTGTGATGGCCACTCCAATACCTTGACTTCGTTGCCCTTAAGCCATTTTGCCACAACGTTGGAAGTCTGCTTGGAGTCAATGTTCATTTGGAAGACCCATTTGCGACCAAGCTTTATCTTCCTGACTGATGTCTTGAGATGTTGCTTCAATATATCCACATCATTTTCATCCCTCATGAAGCAATCTATTTTGTGAAGTGTACCAGTCCCTCCTGCAGCAAAGCACCCCCACAACATGATGCTGCCACCCCCGTGCTTCACGGTTGGGATGGTGTTCTTCGGCTTGCAAGCCTCCCCCTTTTTCCTCCAAACATAACAATGGTCATTATGGCCAAACAGTTCTGTTTTTGTTTCATCAGACCAGAGGACATATTTCCAAAAAGTATGATCTTTGTCCCCATGTGCATTTGCAAACTGTAGTCTGGCTTTTTATGGTGGTTTTGGAGCAGTGGCTTCTTCCTTGCTGAGCAGCCTTTCAGGTTATGTAGATATAGGACTCGTTTTACTGTGGATATTGATACTATTTGTGCCTGTTTCCTCCAGCATCTTCACAAGGTCCTTTGATGTTGTTCTGGTATTGATTTGCACTTTCACACCAAAGTACGTTCATCTCTAGGAGACAGAACGTGTCTCCTTCCTGAGTGGTATGACGGCTGCGTGGTCCCATGGTGTTTATACTTGTGTACTATTGTTTGTACAGATGAACGTGGTACCTACAGGCGTTTGGAAATTGCTCCCAAGGATGAACCAGACTTGTGGAGGTCCGCAATTGTTTTTCTGAGGTCTTGGCTGATTTGTTTTGATTGTCCCATGATGTCAAGCAAAGAGGCACTGAGTTTGAAGGTAGGCCTTGAAATAAATCCACAGGTACACCTCCAATTGACTCAAATTATGTAAATTAGCGTTTCAGAAGCTTCTAATGCCATGACGTAATTTTCTGGAATTTTCCAAGCTGTTTAAAGGCACAGTCAACTTAGTGTATGTAAACTTCTGACCCACTGGAATTGTGATACAATGAATTATAAGCTAAATAATCTGTCTGTAAACAATTGTTTGAAAAATCACTTGTCATATACAAAGTAGATGTCCTAACCGACTTGCCAAAAATATAGTTTGTTAACAAGAGATTTGTGGAGTGGTTGAAAATGAGCTTTTAATGACTCCAACCTAAGTGTATGTAAACTTCAGACTTCAACTGTATGTCAGAGCAGATGGCCCAATACATAATTATAATCATCTGTAAATTGACCACAACTGTGACCTCAATTCAGTCTTATGTATCAAAACTGGAAATGGTGTTTTTTAGATAAAAGTATAGACTCAAAGCAAGAAAATGGTTCATCACACTGAATTTTGTGGAACGATGGGAAAGGAATTCTGCTTTGAAAGTTGAAAAGTTGAAAACTTGTAAACCCACTTTTGAAAATGCAATGGTTCATTGGATCAGTCTAAAACTTCCCACATACATCGATGCCATCTAAGTGGCCAAAATCTAAATTGCACCTGGGCTGGAATAATACATTATGGTCTTTCTTTTGCATTTCAAAGAGGATGGAACAAAAAAAATACAAAATAACATATTTTTTTCTTCTTTGTTTTATCTATTAACAGATCTAATGTGTTATATTCTCCTACATTCCTTTCGCATTTCCATAACCTTCAAAGTGTTTCCTTTCAAATGGTACCAATAATAATCAGCATATCCTTGCTTCAGGGCCTGAGCTACAGGCAGTTAGATGTCGGTTTGTAATTTTAGGCAGAAATTTAGAAAAAGGGGCAGATCCTTAAGAGGTGTTTAAGCCTTAATCCCACCCATCTGTTTAAGGATTCATTTGTGATGCCAGATGCTAAACAGAGTATTTTAGTAAACAAACAAAGACCAAAAGTGGTAAAAGTAGGAGAAGAAACTCCAGGTAATAATCAATTTTATCTTTATCTAGTCCTATCCTGACTTTATCTAGTCCTATCCTGACTTTATCCAGTCCTATCCTGACTTTATCCAGTCCTATCCTGACTTTATCTAGTCCTATCCTGACTTTATCTAGTCCTATCCTGACTTCATCCAGTCCTATCCTGACTTTATCTAGTCCTATCCTGACTTTATCTAGTCCTATCCTGACTTTATCTAGTCCTATCCTGACTTTATATAGTCCTATCCTGACTTTATCTAGTCTTATATTGACTTTATCTAGTCCTATCCTGACTTTATCTAGTCCTATATTGACTTTATCCAGTCCTATCCTGACTTTATCTAGTCCTATCCTGACTTTATATAGTCCTATCCTGACTTTATCTAGTCCTATCCTGACTTTATCTAGTCCTATCCTGACTTTATCTAGTCCTATCCTGACTTTATCTAGTCCTATCCTGACTTTATCTAGTCCTATCCTGACTTTATATAGTCCTATCCTGACTTTATCTAGTCCTATCCTGACTTTATCTAGTCCTATCCTGACTTTATATAGTCCTATCCTGACTTTATCTAGTCCTATCCTGACTTTATCTAGTCCTATCCTGACTTTATCTAGTCCTATCCTGACTTTATCTAGTCCTATCCTGACTTTATCCAGTCCTATCCTGACTTTCTATAGTCCTATCCTGACTTTATCTAGTCCTATCCTGACTTTATCCAGTCCTATCCTGACTTTATCCAGTCCTATCCTGACTTTATCTAGTCCTATCCTGACTTTATCTAGTCCTATCCTGACTTTATCTAGTCCTATCCTGACTTTATCTAGTCCTATCCTGACTTTATCTAGTCCTATCCTGACTTTATCCAGTCCTATCCTGACTTTATCCAGTCCTATCCTGACTTTGGTGCAGGTCATGTTCACATTACCTTCTCTGGTTAACACACACTACATCAAATAAAAGCCATGTTTATTTGTCACAGGATACAGCAGGTGTAAACGGTACACAGAAATGGAAACTTTACATAGTAGCAATATCAAAACCAGAAAGTGTCCTGACTAAAACACATCCAGCTAAGTGGATGGGACACTATTGTCTAGACATGTACACATGTTCATGAAATACAATAGAAGGCCGTAATCACCCCCAGACACACCTGGCTAATTTGATGGGTCATGTAATCATCTGGCAAAGTGGAGACTTTTGTTTAGACATGTAGCTAGCTAGCTAGCAAGCTAAACAATGAACTGGCATAATCCCCAACTCATACCACTACCAATACAAACATTGGTATAGCTGTAGTTTGAATCTGCAGGTAGCTAAAGCTAACCAACCAGGTTAAATGCTAACATCAGGCTATAAGTAGCAATTCAATACTACACAGATCACACACATAACATTAGCTAGCGAGCCAGCAAGGATTAACGTGCAACATATGCCAAGTTCCCAGAAACAAGTCGCAACAACTGGGGACTACAAATGAAATCAAGAACTACAGATGGAAATTTGCATGTTGCACATTGTCCCTGACAACAACAAAAAAACAAATAAATAAACTAACCCCCCCAAAAAAAGAGATTGTATTTGAAAAGAACAATAATTTCATACCTTTATTACATTGAGAAACGTCTCATTTTTAAATTAGTGGTGATGATTCATACTGTATACATTCGGAAAGTATTCAGACTCCGTGACTTTTCTTGTGTTGTTACGTTTCAGCCTCATTATTCTAAAATAGATTAAATCGTTATTTTACCCTAATCAATCTGCATACAATACCCCATAAATACAAAGCAAAAAAACGTTTAAAAAAAAGTTTTGCACATTTATAAAATGAAATAGAATCTGAAATATGACATTTACATTATTTAGTATTCTGAAAATGTACTCAGTACTTTGTTGGACACATCTACCCATTCAAGGGTTTTTCTTTATTTTTATTATTTTCTACATTGTAGAATAATTGTGAAGACTTCTGAAGCTAATCTAAACAGGGTTGGTCCTGGTCAGTTCCTGGATGGGAGACCAGATGCTGCTGGAAGTGGTGTTTGAGGGCCAGTAGGAGGCACTCTATCCTCTGGTCTAAAAAAATGTCCCAATACCCCATGGCAGTGATTGGGGACACTGCCCTGTGTAGGGTGCCATCTTTCGGATGGGACGTTAAACGGGTGTCTTGACTCGCTGATGTTATTAAAGATCCCATGGCACTTATTGTAAGAGTAGGGGTGTTAACCACGGTGTCCTGGCTAAATTCCCAATCTGGCCCTCAAACCATCACGGTCACCTAATAATTCCCAGTTTACAATTGGCTCATTCATCCCCCCCTTCCTCTCCCCTGTAACTACTCCCCAGGTCGTTGCTGCAAATGAGAACGTGTTCTCAGTCAACTTATAAAAATAAAATAACTTTAAAACTGTGAAATAACATGTATGCAATCATGTAGTAACCAAACAAGTGGTTCAGGAGTCTAATTGCAATTGGAATCTAAAAGGAGTAGAAGCTATTTAGGAGCCTCTTGGACCAAGACTTGGTGCTCTGGTACCACTTGCCACACGGTAGCAGAGATAACCTGTCTATGGCTAGGGTGGCTGGAGTCTTTGATAATTGGGCCATAACCCTCTGTAGTGACTTGTGGTCAGAGGCCGAGTAGTTGCCGTACCAGTCAGTGATGCAACCAGTCAGGATGCTCTCGATGGTGCAGCTGTAAAACCTTTTGAGGATCTGAGGACCCATTCCAAATCTTTTCAGTCTCCTGAGGGCGAATTGGTTTTGTCATGCCCTCTTCATGAATGTCTTGGTGTGCTTGGACCATGTTAGTTTGTTGGTGATGTGGACGCCAAGGAACTTGATGCTCTCAACCTGCTCCACTACCAACCTTCGAAGAGAATGGGGGCGTGCTCGATCCTCCTTTTACTGTAGTTCACAATCATCTCCTTTGTCTTGATCACGTTGAGGGAGGGGTTGTTATCCTGGCATCACAAGGCCAGGTCTCATTGTTGTCGGTAATCAGGGCTACCACTGGTGTCATCAGCAAACTTAATGATGGTGTTGGAGACGTGCCTAGCTGTGCAGTCATGAGTGAACAGAGAGTACAGGAAGAGGCTGAGAACGCACCCCTGAGGGGCCCCGTGTTGAGGATCAGCGTGACGGATGTGTTGTTACCTACCCTTACCACCTGGTGGAAGTCCAGGATCCAGTTGCAGAGGGAGGTGTTTAGTCCCAGGGTCCTTAGCTTAGTGATGAGCTTTGAGGGCACTATGGTGTTGAATGCTGAGCTGTAGTCAATTAATATAATTCTCACATAGGTGTTCCTTTTGTCCAGGTGGGAAAGGGCAGTGTGGAGTGCAATAGAGATTGCATCATCTGTGGATCTGTTGTGGAGGTATGCAAATTGGATTTGGTGTGGTGTTGATGTGTGCAATAACCAGCCTTTCAAAGCATTTCATGGCTATAGACGTGAGTGCTACGGATCGGTAGTCATTTAGACAAGTTACCTTAGTGTTCTTTGGAACAGAGACTATGGTGGTCTGCTTGAAAATGTTTGGTATTACGGACTCAGACGGGGAGACGTTGAATATGTCAGTGAAGACACTTGCCAGTTGGTCAGCGTATGCTCGGAGTACACGTCTGGGTAATCCATCTGGCCCTGTGGCCTTGTGAATGCTGACCTGTTTGAAGGTCTTACTGACATCGGCTGCGGAGAGCGCGATCACACAGCCGTCCTGAACAGCTGATGTTCTCGTGCATGTCTCAGTGTTACTTGCCTCGAAGCGAGCGTAGAAGTAGTTTAGCTCGTCTGGTAGTCTTGTGTCACTGGGCAGCTCTCAGCTGTGTTTCTCTTTGTTGCTTGTTTGATGGTTTGTCAGAGGGCATGGTGTGATTTCTTACGTATGTACAGTCACTGTGGGGATGACATCATCGGTATTGATGAAGCCAACAACTGATGCCAACGACTGATGTGGTGTACTCCTCAATGTCATCGGAGGAATCCTGGAACATATTTCATTCTGTAAAACAGTCCTGTAGTTTATCAATCTGCTTAATCTTTTCACTTCTTTATAGACCGAGTCACTGGTGCATCCTGCTTTCATTTTTGCTTGTAAGCAGCAATCAGGAGGATAGAAATATAGTCAGATTTGCAAAATGGAGGCAAGGGAGAGCTTTGTACATGTCTCTGTGTGTGGAATGGGTGGAGTGTAGTGTGGAGTGAAGGTGGTCTAGAATTGTTTTCCCTCTGGTTGCATGTGTAACATGCTGGTAGAAATTAGATAAAACTGATTTAAGTTTCTCTGCATTATAACCCTTTGCGACTAGCAATCCCGGATCCGGGAGCGTAATCATAGCCTCAAACGAATTAGCATAACGCAACGGACATACATACCCCTAGAAAATGTTCATATTCATGAAAATCACAAATGAAATATATTGAAACACAAGCTTAGCCTTTTGTTAATCACACTGTCATCTTAGATTTTCAAAATATGTGTTACAGCCAGCGCTAGACAAGCATGTGTGTAAGTTTATCATGGCATAATGCTATGCTAGGCTCTGCAGGCAGCAGGCAACATTTTCACAAAAATAAGAAAAGCAATCAAATTAAATCATTTTGGATTTGCCTCCTCTTCCCTGCCCAACAACACACTCCACTTCAGTCTCCTATTAAATTAAATCATTTACCTTAGAAGAACTTCGGATGTTTTCACTCAGGAGACTCCCAGTTATATAGCAAATGTTCCTTTTTTTCAAAAATAAAATTTTTTGTAGGCGAAATACTTATTTTCCACCATAATTTACAAATAAATTCATTAAAAATCCTACGATGTGATTTTCTGGATTTTTTCCCCTCATTTTGTCTGTCATAGTTGAAATGTACCTATGA
>NC_060193.1:5628278-5633278 GCF_021184085.1 Oncorhynchus gorbuscha
TTTTGGTTGTGGGTTTCGGTTGGAAAGGTCGGTCAGTTAAGTTGGGTTGGTTGGTCAATGAGTCACAGTGTAAATTAGAGGCTTGGAATGGCACAGACACGAACGCTACTCTGAAAATATAGTTTACAAAGGTGCAAATTCCTTCACACTTGAAGAAGTTAAGCCTATATGGATGAGGCTAAATCTAAATGTTATTTACAGATGAAATATGCAATGCATAAGCATAGTAGCAATTGAAAGGCAACACTTCGGACATAACGAAAAAAAAGTTGTAGACCGAAGGTAAGGACGAGACAGTTCACCGGACACAAGACTGAATCCAAACAGTACACAGTTGATTTGAGTTGATGTGCATTTCACATTTACTGGACTTTTAACAGCATTTGTCGAGAATGAAATCTGAAAAATGTCTGGAAACATTCAGTAACATGATAAGAGTTTTCCTGGAAAAAATGGGCTAGGTGTATGTAGATGGACGTAGGTGTATGTAGGTGTAGGTGTATGTAGGTGTATGTAGGTGTAGGTGTATGTAGGTGTATGTAGGTGTAGGTAGGTGTAGGTAGGTGTATGTAGGTGTATGTAGGTGTAGGTGTATGTAGATGGACGTAGGTGTATGTAGGTGTAGGTGTATGTAGGTGTATGTAGGTGTATGTAGGTGTAGGTGTATGTAGATGGACGTAGGTGTATGTAGGTGTAGGTGTATGTAGATGGACGTAGGTGTATGTAGGTGTAGGTGTATGTAGGTGTATGTAGGTGTAGGTGTATGTAGGTGTATGTAGGTGTAGGTAGGTGTATGTAGGTGTGTGTAGGTGTATGTAGATGGACGTAGGTGTATGTAGGTGTAGGTGTATGTAGGTGTATGTAGGTGTATGTAGGTGTAGGTGTATGTAGATGGACGTAGGTGTATGTAGGTGTAGGTGTATGTAGATGGACGTAGGTGTATGTAGGTGTAGGTGTATGTAGGTGTATGTAGGTGTAGGTGTATGTAGGTGTATGTAGGTGTAGGTAGGTGTATGTAGGTGTATGTAGGTGTAGGTGTATGTAGATGGACGTAGGTGTATGTAGGTGTAGGTGTATGTAGGTGTATGTAGGTGTATGTAGGTGTAGGTGTATGTAGATGGACGTAGGTGTATGTAGGTGTAGGTGTATGTAGATGGACGTAGGTGTATGTAGGTGTAGGTGTATGTAGGTGTATGTAGGTGTAGGTGTATGTAGGTGTATGTAGGTGTAGGTAGGTGTATGTAGGTGTATGTAGGTGTAGGTGTATGTAGGTGTAGGTAGGTGTATGTAGATGGACGTAGGTGTATGTAGGTGTAGGTGTATGTAGGTGTATGTAGGTGTAGGTGTATGTAGGTGTATGTAGGTGTAGGTAGGTGTATGTAGGTGTATGTAGGTGTGGGTGTATGTAGGTGTAGGTAGGTGTATGTAGGTGTGAGTGGGTGTATGTAGGTGTATGTGGGTGTGGGTGTATCTTGGTGTGGTTGTCGATAGATGTATGTGTATAAGTGTAAAGCAGTAAAATCCCGTTTTTCACTGCGCTGGGCCTTTAAGTGCTGGTTGAGTTACATCTCCTCTCCAAGACACACAAACATCCTGGTGTAAAATAACTATCTGCTTAAGGATATATATAATGACAGGATATCGTTAAGGTTGTTGATTCTGCATAACTCACAATGTGAGCTCCTAACATTCCAGGCAGAGGTTAGTGTTAACGGTCTCTGACACACCCACCATAGTGACCATGTCGCTTAAGTCTCACATTCCAGGCAGGGGTTAGGGTTCGGTCTGCATCTGATCTGGTCTTGTTGGCCAACCACTCACCAATCCTCTGTGTTTTTAAAGCTTGTTACTGAGATGTGATGTATGATGTGGTTTTAGCCTCTTCACTGAAAACACAAACTCATAAAACAAGAAAGGGAGACAGAAAGGGAGAGAGAGAGAGAGAGAGAGAGAGAGAGAGAGAGAGAGAGAGAGAGAGAGAGAGAGAGAGAGAGAGAGAGAGAGAGAGAGAGAGAGAGAGAGAGAGAGAGAGAGAGAGAGAGAGAGAGAGAGAGACATAGGCAGAGACACAGAGACACAGAGAGAGAAAGAGAGAGAGAGAGAGAGAGAGAGAGAGAGAGAGAGAGAGAGAGAGAGAGAGAGAGAGAGAGAGAGAGAGAGAGAGAGAGAGAGAGAGAGAGAGAGAGAGACATAGAGAGAGAGAGAGAGAGAGAGAGAGAGAGAGAGAGAGAGAGAGAGAGAGAGAGAGAGAGAGAGAGACATAGAGAGAGAGAGAGAGAGAGAGAGAGAGAGAGAGAGAGAGAGAGAGAGAGAGAGAGAGAGAGAGAGAGACATAGGCAGAGACACAGAGACACAGAGAGAGAGAGAGAGAAGAGAGAGAGAGAGAGAGAGAGAGAGAGAGAGAGAGAGAGAGAGAGAGAGAGAGAGAGAGAGAGAGAGAGAGAGAGAGAGAGAGAGATCAAATATACAGACAACAAATTCCAATTGGCTATACTAAAACTCTTTAACATCATCCTTAGCTCTGACATCTTCCCCAATATTTGGAACCAAGGACTGATCACCCCAATCCACAAAAGTGGAGACAAATTTGACCCCAATAACTACCGTGGAATATGTGTCAACAGTAACCTTGGGAAAATCCTCTGCATTATTATTAACAGCAGACTCGTACATTTCCTCAATGAAAACAATGTACTGAGCAAATGTCAAATTGGCTTTTTACCAAATTACCGTACAACAGACCATGTATTCACCCTGCACACCCTAATTGACAACCATACAAACCAAAACAAAGGCAAAGCCTTCTCATGCTTTGTTGATTTCAAAAAAGCCTTCGACTCAATCTGGCATTAGGGTCTGCTATACAAACTGATGGAAAGTGGTGTTGGGGGTAAAACATACGACATTATAAAATCCATGTACACAAACAAAAAGTGTGCGGTTAAAATTGGCAAAAAACACACACATTTCTTCACACAGGGCCGTGGGGTGAGACAGGGATGCAGCTTAAGCCCCACCCTCTTCAACATATATATCAACGAATTGGCGCGGGCACTAGAAAAGTCTGCAGCACCCGGCCTCCCCCTGCTAGAATCTGAAGTCAAATGTCTACTGTTTGCTGATGATCTGGTGCTTCTGTCACCAACCAAGGAGGGCCTACAGCAGCACCTAGATCTTATGCACAGATTCTGTCAGACCTGGGCCCTGACAGTAAATCTCAGTAAGACCAAAATAATGGTGTTCCAAAAAAGGCCCAGTCACCAGGACCACAAATACAAATTCCATCTAGACACTGTTGCCCTAGAGCACACAAAAAATGATACATACCTTGGCCTAAACATCAGCGCCACCGATAACTTCCACAAAGGTGTGAACGATCTGAGAGACAAGGCAAGAAGGGCATTCTATGCCATCAAAAGAAACATAAATTTCAACATACCAATTAGGATTTGGCTAAAAATACTTGAATCAGTCATAGAGCCCATTGCCCTTTATGGTTGTGAGGTCTGGGGTCCGCTCACCAACCAAGACTTCACAAAATGGGACAAACACCAAATTGAGACTCTGCACGCAGAATTCTGCAAAAATATCCTCTGTGTACAACGTAAAACACCAAATAATGCATGCAGAGCAGAATTAGGCCGATACCCACTAATTATCAAAATCCAGAAAAGAGCCGTTAAATTCTACAACCACCTAAAAGGAAGCGATTCACAAACCTTCCATAACAAAGCCATCACCTACAGAGAGATGAACCTGGAGAAGAGTCCCTACTCAAGCTGGTCCTGGGGCTCTGTTCACAAACACAAACACACCCTACAGAGCCCCAGGACAACAGCACAATTAGACCCAACCAAATCATGAGAAAACAAAAAGATAATTACTTAACACATTGGAAAGAATTAACAAAAAACAGAGCAAACTAGAATGCTATTTGGCCCTACACAGAGAGTACACAGCGGCAGAATACCTGACCACTGTGACTAACCCAAAATTAAGGAAAGCTTTGACTATGTACAGACTCAGTGAGCATAGCCTTGCTATTGAGAAAGGCCACCGTAGGCAGACATGGCTCTCAAGAGAAGACAGGCTATGTGCTCACTGCCCACAAAATGAGGTGGAAACTGAGCTGCACTTCCTAACCTCCTGCCCAATGTATGACCATATTAGAGAGACATATTTCCCCCAGATTACACAGATCCACAAAGAATTCGAAAACAAATCCAATTTTGAAAAACTCCCATATCTACTGGGTGAAATTCCACAGTGTTCCATCACAGCAGCAAGATTTGTGACCTGTTGCCACCAGAAAAGGGCAACCAGTGAAGAACAAACACCACTGTAAATACAGCCCATATTTATGCTTATTTATTTTATCTTGTGTCCTTTAACTATTTGTACATTGTATATATATATATAATATGACATTTGTAATGTCTTTACTGTTTTTAAACTTCTGTATGTGTAATGTTTACTGTTAATTTTTGTTGTTTTTCACTTTACATATTCACTTTGTATGTTGTCTACCTCACTTGCTTTGGCAATGTTAACACATGTTTCCCATGCCAATAAAGCCCTTGAATTGAATTGAAATTGAATTGACAGAGAGAGAGACAGAGACAGAGAGAGAGAGAGAGAGAGAGACAGAGAGAGAGAGAGAGAGAGAGAGAGAGAGAGAGAGAGAGAGAGAGAGAGAGAGAGAGAGAGAGAGAGAGAGAGAGAGAGAGAGAGAGAGAGAGAGAGAGAGAGAGAGAGAGAGAGAGAGAGAGAGAGAGAGAGAGACAGCTGTATCAACTACAGTGAATTTCTTAGGAGAAGCAGAGGTGTTGTGGTGCCCTCCCGTTGACAGGGGCCCTGGTAGTGCTCTGGTCTATAGTAGTGCACTATATAGGGAATAGGGTGCCAGTCCTGGTCTATAGTAGTGCACTATATAGGGAATAGGGTGCCAGCCCCGGTCTAAAGTAGTGCACTATATAGGGAATAGGGTGCCAGTCCTGGTC
>NC_060193.1:5638278-5640778 GCF_021184085.1 Oncorhynchus gorbuscha
ACAGACCCAGCTAGGTGATGATACTGCTGTTAGAGACAGACCCAGCTAGGTGATGATACTGCTGTTAGAGACAGACCCAGCTAGGTGATGATACTGGTGTTAGAGACAGACCCAACTAAGTGATGATACTGGTGTTAGAGACAGACCCAGCTAGGTGATGACACTGCTGTTAGAGACAGACCCAGCTAAGTGATGATACTGGTGTTAGAGACAGACCCAGCTAGGTGATGACACTGCTGTTAGAGACAGACCCAGCTAGGTGATGATACTGGTGTTAGAGACAGACCCAGCTAGGTGATGATACTGGTGTTAGAGACAGACCCAGCTAGGTGATGATACTGCTGTTTAGAGACAGACCCAGCTAGGTGATGATACTGCTGTTAGAGACAGACCCAGCTAGGTGATGATACTGCTGTTTAGAGACAGACCCAGCTAGGTGATGATACTGCTGTTAGAGACAGACCCAGCTAGGTGATGATACTGGTGTTAGAGACAGACCCAGCTAGGTGATGATACTGGTGTTAGAAACAGACCCAGCTAGGTGATGATACTGGTGTTAGAAACAGACCCAGCTAGGTGATGATACTGCTGTTAGAGACAGACCCAGCTAGGTGATGATACTGCTGTTAGAGACAGACCCAGCTAGGTGATGATACTGCTGTTAGAGACAGACCCAGCTAGGTGATGATACTGCTGTTAGAGACAGACCCAGCTAGGTGATGATACTGGTGTTAGAGACAGACCCAGCTAGGTGATGACACTGCTGTTAGAGACAGACCCAGCTAGGTGATGATACTGGTGTTAGAGACAGACCCAGCTAGGTGATGATACTGCTGTTAGAGACAGACCCAGCTAGGTGATGATACTGGTGTTCGAGACAGACCCAGCTAGGTGATGATACTGCTGTTTAGAGACAGACCCAGCTAGGTGATGATACTGCTGTTAGAGACAGACCCAGCTAGGTGATGATACTGGTGTTAGAGACAGACCCAGCTAGGTGATGATACTGCTAGTAGAGACAGACCCAGCTAGGTGATGATACTGCTAGTAGAGACAGACCCAGCTAGGTGATGATACTGCTGTTAGAGACAGACCCAGCTAGGTGATGATACTGCTGTTAGAGACAGACCCAGCTAGGTGATGATACTGCTGTTTAGAGACAGACCCAGCTAGGTGATGATACTGCTGTTAGAGACAGACCCAGCTAGGTGATGATACTGCTAGTAGAGACAGACCCAGCTAGGTGATGATACTGGTGTTAGAGACAGACCCAGCTAGGTGATGATACTGCTAGTAGAGACAGACCCAGCTAGGTGATGATACTGGTGTTAGAGACAGACCCAGCTAGGTGATGATACTGCTGTTAGAGACAGACCCAGCTAGGTGATGATACTGCTGTTAGTTAGGTGAGATACTGACAGACCCAGCTAGGTGATGATACTGCTGTTAGAGACAGACCCAGCTAGGTGATGATACTGCTGTTAGAGACAGACCCAGCTAGGTGATGATACTGCTGTTAGAGACAGACCCAGCTAGGTGATGATACTGCTGTTAGAGACAGACCCAGCTAGGTGATGATACTGCTGTTAGAGACAGACCCAGCTAGGTGATGATACTGCTGTTAGAGACAGACCCAGCTAGGTGATGATACTGCTGTTAGAGACAGACCCAGCTAGGTGATGATACTGCTGTTAGAGACAGACCCAGCTAGGTGATGATACTGCTGTTAGAGACAGACCCAGCTAGGTGATGATACTGCTGTTAGAGACAGACCCAGCTAGGTGATGATACTGCTAGTAGAGACAGACCCAGCTAGGTGATGATACTGCTGTTAGAGACAGACCCAGCTAGGTGATGATACTGCTGTTAGAGACAGACCCAGCTAGGTGATGATACTGCTGTTAGAGACAGACCCAGCTAGGTGATGATACTGGTGTTAGAGACAGACCCAGCTAGGTGATGATACTGGTGTTAGAGACAGACCCAGCTAGGTGATGATACTGGTGTTAGAGACAGACCCAGCTAGGTGATGATACTGGTGTTGAGAGACAGACCCAGATACTGGTGTTAGAGACAGACCCAGCTGATGATGATACTGCTGTTAGAGACAGACCCAGCTAGGTGATGATACTGGTGTTAGAGACAGACCCAGCTAGGTGATGATACTGGTGTTAGAGACAGACCCAGCTAGGTGATGATACTGGTGTTAGAGACAGACCCAGCTAGGTGATGATACTGCTAGTAGAGACAGACCCAGCTAGGTGATGATACGATACTGTGTATATTCAAGATATCTATCATAAATTGTTCTCGTCTATCAGGTAATGATTGTATGAGTTTGAACAGGGAGTATAATCTAATAATGTTAAAATTACTAGCATGCGTTTATGGACAGATGGAGGTGATTACACTATCAGCTAGCCAATGTTGTTAGGTCTAAACCCATTGTGGATGTGATTCACTACCAAACCATTAAAAGTCCCAGAACACCTTGGAATGA
>NC_060193.1:5645778-5668278 GCF_021184085.1 Oncorhynchus gorbuscha
GTGTGTTTGTGGGTGATTGTTCCTGTCTCTGTGTTTGCACCAGATAGGACTGTTTTGAGTTTTCACATGTCTTTTTTTTGTAGTCAGTTGTTCATGTGTACCTTAACGTATTAAAAAGAACCATGGACACTTAACACGCCGCATATTGGTCCTCTGATCCGTTTCGCCTCTCATCTTCGGAAGAAGAGGAGGAAATTCATTACATTAAAACTCGTTTTTCAACCATTATCGTTTTGGCAAGTCGGTTAGGACATCTACTTCGTGCACGACACAAGTCATTTTTCCAACAATTGTTTACAGACAGATTATTTCACTTATAATTCACTGTATTACAATTCCAGTGGGTCAGAAGTTTACATACACTAAGTTGACTGTGCCATTAAACAGCTTGGAAAATTACAGAAAATTATGTCATGGCTTTAGAAGCTTCTGATAGGCTAATTGACATAATATGAGTCAATTGGAGGTGTACCTGTGGATGTATTTCAAGGCCTACCTTCACACTCAGTGCCTCTTTGCTTGACATCATGGGAAAATCTAAATAAATCAGCCAAGACCTCGGAAAAAAAATTGTAGACCTTCACAAGTCTGGTTCATCCTTGGGAGCAATTTCCAAACGTCTGAAGGTACCACATTCATCTGTACAAACAATAGTACACAAGTATAAACACCATGGGACCACGCAGCCGTCATACCACTCAGGAAGGAGACGCGTTCTTTCTCCTAGAGATGAACGTACTTTGGTGTGAAAAGTGTAAATCAATCCCAGAACAACAGCAGAGGACCTTGTGAAGATGCTGGAGGAAACAGGAACAAAAGTATCTATATCCACAGTAAAACGAGTCCTATATCGACATAACCTGAAAGGCTGCTCAGCAAGGAAGAAGCCACTGCTCTAAAGCTGCCATAAAAAAAGCCAGACTACGGTTTGCAACTGCACATGGGGACAAAGATCTACTGCCTCCACTCAATACTGCCTCTATTCAATACTGCCTCCACTCAATACTGCCTCTATTCAATACTGCCTCTATTCAATACTGCCTCTATTCAATACTGTCTCTATTCAATACTGCCTCTACTTATTGCTTCTTCTACTCAATACTGCCTCTATTCAATACTGCCTCCACTCACTACTGCCTCTATTCAATACTGCCTCCACTCACTACTGCCTCTATTCAATACTGCCTCTATTCAATACTGCCTCTATTCAATACTGTCTCTATTCAATACTGCCTCTACTTATTGCTTCTTCTACTCAATACTGCCTCTATTCAATACTGCCTCCACTCACTACTGCCTCTATTCAATACTGCCTCTATTCAATACTGCCTCTATTCAATACTGTCTCTATTCAATACTGCCTCTACTTATTGCTTCTTCTACTCAATTCTGCCTCTACTCAATACTGCCTCCACTCAATACTGCCTCTATTCAATACTGCCTCCACTCAATACTGCCTCTATTCAATACTGCCTCCACTCAATACTGCCTCCACTCAATACTGCCTCTATTCAATACTGCCTCTACTCAATACTGCCTCTATTCACTCAATACTGCCTCTACTCAATACTGCCTCTACTCAATACTGCCTCTACTCAATACTGCCTCCACTCAATACTGCCTCTACTCAATACTGCCTCTACTCAATTCTGCCTCTACTCAATACTGCCTCTACTCAATTCTGCCTCTACTCAATACTGCCTCTACTCAATACTGCCTCTACTCAATACTGCCTCCACTCAATACTGCCTCTACTCAATTCTGCCTCTACTCAATATTGCCTCTACTCAATACTGCCTCCACTCAATACTGCCTCTACTCAATACTGCCTCCACTCAATACTGCCTCTACTCAATTCTGCCTCTACTCAATATTGCCTCTACTCAATACTGCCTCCACTCAATACTGCCTCTACTCAATATTGCCACTACTCAATACTGCCTCCACTCAATACTGCCTCTACTCAATACTGCCTCCACTCAATACTGCCTCTACTCAATACTGCCTCTACTCAATTCTGCCTCTACTCAATACTGCCTCCACTCAATTCTGCCTCTACTCAATACTGCCTCTACTCATTACTTTCTCTACTCAATACTGCCTCTACTCAATACTGCCTCTACTCAATACTGCCTCCACTCAATACTGCCTCTACTCAATACTGCCTCTACTCAATACTGCCTCCACTCAATACTGCCTCCACTCAATACTGCCTCTACTCAATACTGCCTATGTCCTCAATACTGCCTCCACTCAATACTGCCTCTACTCAATACGGCTACTCAATACAACCTCTACTCAGTATGGCCTCTACTCAATACTGCCTCCACTCAATACTGCCTCTACTCAGTATGGCCTCTACTCAATACTGCCTCTACTCAGTACTGCCTCTACTCAATACTGACTCTACTACAATAATGCCTCTACTCAACTTAGCCTCCACTCAATACTACCTCTACTCAGTACGGCCTCTACTCAATACTGCCTATACTCAGTACTGCCTCTACTCAATACTGACTCTACTACAATAATGCCTCTACTCAACTTAGCCTCCACTCAATACTACCTCTACTCAGTATGGCCTCTACTCAGTACTACCTCTACTCAGTATGGCCTCTACTCAGTACGGCCTCTACTCAATACGGCCTCTACTCAGTGCGGCCTCTACTCAATACGGCCTCTACTCAGTACGGCCTCTACTCAATACGGCCTCTACTCAGTACGGCCTCTACTCAATACGGCCTCTACTCAGTGCGGCCTCTACTCAGTACGGCCTCTACTCAATACGGCCTCTACTCAGTACCGCCTCTACTCAATACTACCTCTACTCAATACGGCCTCTACTCAGTACCGCCTCTACTCAATACTTCCTCTACTCAATACTGCCTCTACTGGCTGAAGGTGGTTAGTACAATACACACTGTCAGGTTCTACAACCATATGACAGGTGTGTGAACCCCCTTTAACCCCTCAATGGACGCTTCCCTCTGTGAGAGGGGGAAAGAGGGAGGGAGGGCAGTGAAGGGGGTATGGGGTGTTTAGGGGGACACGGGAAGGGGTGAGGCGGGTTTGGAGTGTGAGGAGGGAGGAGGAAGAGCAGGAGGGGAAAGTGGAAATGGTTATGAAGTGTAACATTTGTACAGTTCAGCACTTTTCAGGGTCACTCTAATTCTCTGACCCACACACGCACCACACGCACCACACACACACCACACACGCACCACACGCACCACACACATACACACACAACCTACAAGGGGCTTGGGGGGATTTCCCATCCAAGAATGTCTGCCACGCTCACTGTTCTTCTCCTCCTTTCCCTCTCCTTCCTGTCCCCCATTTCTTTCCCTCTCCTCCTTCCTGTCCCCCATTTCCTTCTCTCTCTCTCTCCAAAACATTCTTTCACTCCCTTTTCCCTTTTCTCTCCCTCTCCCTTTCCTCCTTCCTGTCCCCCTTTCTTTCCCTCTCCTCCTTCCTGTCCCCCATTTCTTTCTCTCTCTCTCCAAACTTTCTTTCGCTCCCTTTTCTCTCCCTCCTCCCTTTCTCTCCCTATCCTCCCTTTCTCTCCCTCTCCCTCCCCCTTTCTCTTTCTCTCCCTTTTTCTTTCTCTCCCTCTCCATCCCCCCTTTATCTCCCTTTCTCTCCCTCTCTCCTTTCTTTCTCCCCCTTTCTCTTCCTTCCTCTCCCTCTCCCCACCACTTTCTCTCTCTCCCTCCTGCTTTCTCCCCCTGATTTCATTATCTCCCTCTCCCCCTTTCTCTCACCTCCCTCTCCCCCTTATCTCCCTCTCCCCTTTCTCTCCCTCCCTCTCCCCCATTATCTCCCTATCCCCCTTTCTCTCCCTCCCTCTCCTCCATTATCTCCCTCTCCCACTTTCTCTCCCTCTCCATCCCCTTTATCTCCCTTTCTCTCCCTCCTTTCATTCTCTCCCTCCTTTCTCTCTCTCTCTCCCTCCTTTCTCTCTCCCTCTCACCCTTTACTATTCTTCCCCTCCCTCCTTTCTCTCTCTCTCTCCCTCCTTTCTCTCTCTCTCTCTCCCTCCTTTCTCTCTCCCTCTCACCCTCTACTATTCTTCCCCTCCCTCCTTTCTCTCTCTCTCCCCCCTTTATCTCTCTCTCCCTCATATCTTTCTCTTCCTTTCCTCATTTATCTCCCTCCTTTCTTTCTCGCTCTCTCTCTCCCTCCTTTATTTCTCTCCCTCCTTTCTCTCTCTCTCTCCCTCTCCTTTCTCTCTCTCTCCCTCCTTTCTCTCTCTCTCTCCCTCCTTTCTCTCTCTCTCTCCCTCCTTTCTCTCTCTCTCCCTCCTTTCTCTCTCTCTCTCTCTCTCCCTCCTTTCTCTCTCTCTCCCTCCTTTCTCTCTCCCTCTCACCCTTTACTATTCTTCCCTCCCTCCTTTCTCTCTCTCGCTCCCTCCTTTCTCTCTCTCTCCCTCCTTTCTCTCTCTCTCTCCCTCCTTTCTCTATTTCTCTCTCTCTCTCCCTCCGTTCTTCCCCTGAGTTCTAAATGATATATACATCTATGATTAGTTCCATAAATTCACGTGGAAAATGTCTCTATTTCTGTTTCTGTTGTATTCTCTGTCTCCTCTGAGGCGAACTGGGTGGCTCTATAGTGAGGTGTGGGGGGGATTGGCCATCTGGCAATTCTGGAAAATGCCAGATGGGCTGGATAATTCTGTAGCTGGGACACACGCACTCTATTTTTTGAAAAGATATCAGGAAATACTATTTCGACGGTGAAATCTAACACCTATTGTCTAATTGTCAACCCAAAATGCACGACAATCACTGGATTAGGTTGTTCACCAAAATATATTGAGTGAGTCATGGATTCCTGCCTGGATTTGTTAGATGGAACAACTCATTTGTTGAATACCTTTTTATTACACTTCTTAATAAAACACTATGAGTGACTTTATAGCATAAGTACTCTTCATTTCAGTCCAAACAAATGGACTGGTGCCATCTACTGTAAAGGTAAGTGGCAGCAGTGACACCAGGGGAACATGTTAGTCTGGTCCCTGTAGTAATTATCACTGAGGGTAGGTGTTGATTCAGGGGAACATGTTAGTCTGGACCCTGTAGTAATTATCACTGAGGGTAGGTGTTGATTCAGGGGAACATGTTAGTCTGGACCCTGTAGTAATTACCACTTAGGGTAGGTGTTGATTCAGGGGAACATGTTAGTCTGGTCCCTGTAGTAATTATCACTGAGGGTAGGTGTTGATTCAGGGAACATGTTAGTCTGGTCCCTGTAGTAATTATCACTGAGGGTAGGTGTTGATTCAGGGGAACATGTTAGTCTGGAACCTGTAGTAATTATCACTGAGGGTAGGTGTTGATTCAGGGGAACATGTTAGTCTGGACCCTGTAGTAATTATCACTTAGGGTAGGTGTTGATTCAGGGGAACATGTTAGTCTGGTCCCTGTAGTAATTATCACTGAGGGTAGGTGTTGATTCAGGGGAACATGTTAGTCTGGAACCTGTAGTAATTATCACTGAGGGTAGGTGTTGATTCAGGGGAACATGTTAGTCTGGACCCTGTAGTAATTATCACTGAGGGTAGGTGTTGATTCAGGGGAACATGTTAGTCTGGACCCTGGTAGGTGTTGATTCAGGGAACATGTTAGTCTGGAGTAATTATCACTGAGGGTAGGTGTTGATTCAGGGGAACATGTTAGTCTGGTCCCTGTAGTAATTATCACTTAGGGTAGGTGTTGATTCAGGGAACATGTTAGTCTGGACCCTGTAGTAATTATCACTTAGGGTAGGTGTTGATTCAGGGAACATGTTAGTCTGGACCCTGTAGTAATTATCACTTAGGTAGGTGTTGATTCAGGGGAACATGTTAGTCTGGACCCTGTAGTAATTATCACTTAGGGTAGGTGTTGATTCAGGGGAACATGTTAGTCTGGACCCTGTAGTAATTATCACTGAGGGTAGGTGTTGATTCAGGGGAACATGTTAGTCTGGACCCTGTAGTAATTATCACTGAGGGTAGGTGTTGATTCAGGGGAACATGTTAGTCTGGACCCTGTAGTAATTATCACTTAGGGTAGGTGTTGATTCAGGGGAACATGTTAGTCTGGACCCTGTAGTAATTATCACTGAGGGTAGGTGTTGATTCAGGGGAACATGTTAGTCTGGACCCTGTAGTAATTATCACTGAGGGTAGGTGTTGATTCAGGGGAACATGTTAGTCTGGACCCTGTAGTAATTATCACTGAGGGTAGGTGTTGATTCAGGGGAACATGTTAGTCTGGACCCCCTGTAGTAATTATCACTTAGGGTAGGTGTTGATTCAGGGGAACATGTTAGTCTGGACCCTGTAGTAATGTATCACTGAGGGTAGGTGTTGATTCAGGGGAACATGTTAGTCTGGACCCTGTAGTAATTATCACTGAGGGTAGGTGTTGATTCAGGGGAACATGTTAGTCTGGACCCTGTAGTAATTATCACTGAGGGTAGGTGTTGATTCAGGGAACATGTTAGTCTGGACCCTGTAGTAATTATCACTTAGGGTAGGTGTTGATTCAGGGGAACATGTTAGTCTGGACCCTGTAGTAATTATCACTGAGGGTAGGTGTTGATTCAGGGGAACATGTTAGTCTGGACCCTGTAGTAATTATCACTGAGGGTAGGTGTTGATTCAGGGGAACATGTTAGTCTGGACCCTGTAGTAATTATCACTGAGGGTAGGTGTTGATTCAGGGAACATGTTAGTCTGGACCCTGTAGTAATTATCACTGAGGGTAGGTGTTGATTCAGGGGAACATGTTAGTCTGGACCCTGTAGTAATTATCACTGAGGGTAGGTGTTGATTCAGGGGAACATGTTAGTCTGGACCCTGTAGTAATTATCACTGAGGGTAGGTGTTGATTCAGGGGAACATGTTAGTCTGGAACCCTGTAGTAATTATCACTTAGGGTAGGTGTTGATTCAGGGAACATGTTAGTCTGGACCCTGTAGTAATTATCACTGAGGGTAGGTGTTGATTCAGGGGAACATGTTAGTCTGGACCCTGTAGTAATTATCACTTAGGGGTGTTGATTCAGGGAACATGTTAGTCTGGACCCTGTAGTAATTATCACTTAGGGTAGGTGTTGAACATGTTAGTCTGGACCCTGTAGTGGGTAGGTGTTGATTCAGGGGAACATGTTAGTCTGGACCCTGTAGTAATTATCACTTAGGGTAGGTGTTGATTCAGGGGAACATGTTAGTCTGGACCCTGTAGTAATTATCACTGAGGGTAGGTGTTGATTCAGGGGAACATGTTAGTCTGGACCCTGTAGTAATTATCACTTAGGGTAGGTGTTGATTCAGGGGAACATGTTAGTCTGGACCCTTAGTAATTATCACTTAGGGTAGGTGTTGATTCAGGGGAACATGTTAGTCTGGACCCTGTAGTAATTATCACTTAGGGTAGGTGTTGATTCAGGGGAACATGTTAGTCTGGACCCTGTAGTAATTATCACTGAGGGTAGGTGTTGATTCAGGGGAACATGTTAGTCTGGTCCCTGTAGTAATTATCACTGAGGGTAGGTGTTGATTCAGGGGAACATGTTAGTCTGGACCCTGTAGTAATTATCACTGAGGGTAGGTGTTGATTCAGGGGAACATGTTAGTCTGGACCCTGTAGTAATTATCACTTAGGGTAGGTGTTGATTCAGGGGAACATGTTAGTCTGGACCCTGTAGTAATTATCACTTAGGGTAGGTGTTGATTCAGGGGAACATGTTAGTCTGGACCCTGTAGTAATTATCACTTAGGGTAGGTGTTGATTCAGGGGAACATGTTAGTCTGGACCCTGTAGTAATTATCACTTAGGGTAGGTGTTGATTCAGGGGAACATGTTAGTCTGGACCCTGTAGTAATTATCACTGAGGGTAGGTGTTGATTCAGGGGAACATGTTAGTCTGGACCCTGTAGTAATTATCACTGAGGGTAGGTGTTGATTCAGGGGAACATGTTAGTCTGGACCCTGTAGTAATTATCACTTAGGGTAGGTGTTGATTCAGGGAACATGTTAGTCTGGACCCTGTAGTAATTATCACTGAGGGTAGGTGTTGATTCAGGGGAACATGTTAGTCTGGACCACTGGTAGTAATTATCTGGACCCTGTAGGGGGTAGGTGTTGATTCAGGGGAACATGTTAGTCTGGACCCTGTAGTAATTATCACTTAGGGTAGGTGTTGATTCAGGGGAACATGTTAGTCTGGACCCTGTAGTAATTATCACTGAGGGTAGGTGTTGATTCAGGGGAACATGTTAGTCTGGACCCTGTAGTAATTATCACTTAGGGTAGGTGTTGATTCAGGGGAACATGTTAGTCTGGACCCTGTAGTAATTATCACTTAGGGTAGGTGTTGATTCAGGGGAACATGTTAGTCTGGACCCTGTAGTAATTATCACTTAGGGTAGGTGTTGATTCAGGGGAACATGTTAGTCTGGACCCTGTAGTAATTATCACTTAGGGTAGGTGTTGATTCAGGGGAACATGTTAGTCTGGACCCTGTAGTAATTATCACTTAGGGTAGGTGTTGATTCAGGGAACATGTTAGTCTGGACCCTGTAGTAATTATCACTTAGGTAGGTGTTGATTCAGGGAACATGTTAGTCTGGACCCTGTAGTAATTATCACTGAGGGTAGGTGTTGATTCAGGGGAACATGTTAGTCTGGACCCTGTAGTAATTATCACTTAGGGTAGGTGTTGATTCAGGGAACATGTTAGTCTGGACCCTGTAGTAATTATCACTTAGGGTAGGTGTTGATTCAGGGGAACATGTTAGTCTGGACCCTGTAGTAATTATCACTTAGGGTAGGTGTTGATTCAGGGGAACATGTTAGTCTGGACCCTGTAGTAATTATCACTTAGGGTAGGTGTTGATTCAGGGGAACATGTTAGTCTGGACCCTGTAGTAATTATCACTTAGGGTAGGTGTTGATTCAGGGGAACATGTTAGTCTGGACCCTGTAGTAATTATCACTTAGGGTAGGTGTTGATTCAGGGAACATGTTAGTCTGGACCCTGTAGTAATTATCACTTAGGGTAGGTGTTGATTCAGGGAACATGTTAGTCTGGACCCTGTAGTAATTATCACTGAGGGTAGGTGTTGATTCAGGGAACATGTTAGTCTGGACCCTGTAGTAATTATCACTTAGGGTAGGTGTTGATTCAGGGGAACATGTTAGTCTGGACCCTGTAGTAATTATCACTTAGGGTAGGTGTTGATTCAGGGGAACATGTTAGTCTGGACCCTGTAGTAATTATCACTTAGGGTAGGTGTTGATTCAGGGAACATGTTAGTCTGGACCCTGTAGTAATTATCACTTAGGGTAGGTGTTGATTCAGGGAACATGTTAGTCTGGACCCTGTAGTAATTATCACTTAGGGTAGGTGTTGATTCAGGGGAACATGTTAGTCTGGACCCTGTAGTAATTATCACTTAGGGTAGGTGTTGATTCAGGGGAACATGTTAGTCTGGACCCTGTAGTAATTATCACTTAGGGTAGGTGTTGATTCAGGGGAACATGTTAGTCTGGACCCTGTAGTAATTACCACTTAGGGTAGGTGTTGATTCAGGGGAACATGTTAGTCTGGACCCTGTAGTAATTATCACTTAGGGTAGGTGTTGATTCAGGGGAACATGTTAGTCTGGACCCTGTAGTAATTATCACTTAGGGTAGGTGTTGATTCAGGGGAACATGTTAGTCTGGACCCTGTAGTAATTATCACTTAGGGTAGGTGTTGATTCAGGGGAACATGTTAGTCTGGACCCTGTAGTAATTATCACTTAGGGTAGGTGTTGATTCAGGGGAACATGTTAGTCTGGACCCTGTAGTAATTATCACTGAGGGTAGGTGTTGATTCAGGGGAACATGTTAGTCTGGACCCTGTAGTAATTATCACTGAGGGTAGGTGTTGATTCAGGGGAACATGTTAGTCTGGACCCTGTAGTAATTACCACTTAGGGTAGGTGTTGATTCAGGGAACATGTTAGTCTGGACCCTGTAGTAATTATCACTTAGGGTAGGTGTTGATTCAGGGAACATGTTAGTCTGGACCCTGTAGTAATTATCACTTAGGGTAGGTGTTGATTCAGGGGAACATGTTAGTCTGGACCCTGTAGTAATTATCAAGGGTTGTTGATTCACTGGACCCTAAGTAATTATCACTAGGGTAGGTTTGATTCAGGGGAACATGTTAGTCTGGACCCTGTAGTAATTATCACTTAGGGTAGGTGTTGATTCAGGGGAACATGTTAGTCTGGACCCTGTAGTAATTATCACTTAGGGTAGGTGTTGATTCAGGGGAACATGTTAGTCTGGACCCTTAGGGTAGTAATGTATCACTTAGGGTAGGTGTTGATTCAGGGGAACATGTTAGTCTGGACCCTGTAGTAATTATCACTTAGGGTAGGTGTTGATTCAGGGGAACATGTTAGTCTGGACCCTGTAGTAATTATCACTTAGGGTAGGTGTTGATTCAGGGAACATGTTAGTCTGGACCCTGTAGTAATTATCACTTAGGGTAGGTGTTGATTCAGGGGAACATGTTAGTCTGGACCCTGTAGTAATTATCACTTAGGGTAGGTGTTGATTCAGGGGAACATGTTAGTCTGGACCCTGTAGTAATTATCACTTAGGGTAGGTGTTGATTCAGGGGAACATGTTAGTCTGGACCCTGTAGTAATTATCACTTAGGGTAGGTGTTGATTCAGGGGAACATGTTAGTCCACTGGGTAGGTGTTGATTCCATGTTAGTCTGGACCCTGTATAATTATCACTTAGGGTAGGTGTTGATTCAGGGAACATGTTAGTCTGGACCCTGTAGTAATTATCACTTAGGGTAGGTGTTGATTCAGGGGAACATGTTAGTCTGGACCCTGTAGTAATTATCACTTAGGGTAGGTGTTGATTCAGGGGAACATGTTAGTCTGGACCCTGTAGTAATTATCACTTAGGTAGGTGTTGATTCAGGGGAACATGTTAGTCTGGACCCTGTAGTAATTATCACTTAGGGTAGGTGTTGATTCAGGGGAACATGTTAGTCTGGACCCTGTAGTAATTATCACTTAGGGTAGGTGTTGATTCAGGGGAACATGTTAGTCTGGACCCTGTAGTAATTATCACTTAGGGTAGGTGTTGATTCAGGGAACATGTTAGTCTGGACCCTGTAGTAATTATCAGGTTTGATTCAGGGAACATAGGTGTTGATGTTGATCAGGGGAACATGTTAGTCTGGACCCTGTAGTAATTATCACTTAGGGTAGGTGTTGATTCAGGGGAACATGTTAGTCTGGACCCTGTAGTAATTATCACTTAGGGTAGGTGTTGATTCAGGGGAACATGTTAGTCTGGACCCTGTAGTAATTATCACTTAGGGTAGGTGTTGATTCAGGGGAACATGTTAGTCTGGACCCTGTAGTAATTATCACTTACGGTAGGTGTTGATTCAGGGGAACATGTTAGTCTGGACCCTGTAGTAATTACCACTGAGGGTAGGTGTTGATTCAGGGGAACATGTTAGTCTGGACCCTGTAGTAATTACCACTGAGGGTAGGTGTTGATTCAGGGGAACATGTTAGTCTGGACCCTGTAGTAATTACCACTGAGGGTAGGTGTTGATTCAGGGGAACATGTTAGTCTGGACCCTTTAGTAATTACCACTTAGGGTAGGTGTTGATTCAGGGGAACACGTATGACAGCCACTAATTTGCAATATAGTCGTTAGCATGGCTTTTATTACTGTGTGTGCAGTGATGTGCGCTGATGTGGAAAAAGTGCCAGCGCCGGATTCTTGTCCCAGTCCGCCCCTTTGTGTGTGTGTGTGTGTGTGTGTGTGTGTGTGTGTGTGTGTGTGTGTGTGTGTGTGTGTGTGTGTGTGTGTGTGTGTGTGTGTGTGTGTGTGTGTGTGTGTGTGTGTGTGTGTGTGTGTGTGTGTGTGTGTGTGTGTGTGTGTGTGTGTGTGTGTGTGTGTGTGTGTGTGTGTGTGTGTGTGTGTGTGTGTGTGTGTGTGTGTGTGTGTGTGTGTGCGTGCGTGCGTGCGTGTGTGCGTGCGTGCGTGTGTGTGTTGGGGTGTGTGAAGAATGGCGAACAGAGTATGAGGTCAAAAGGAGTGTGACTCCTCCTCTCCTTCTTTGTCACAGTTAAACATCGTCTGCCAGCTGAAAGCGCCTCCAGATTGTCAACCTTGTTAGCATCCAAATTGCCTTTTTTTCTTTACTAATTAGATTTGGCTTCAGGGTCCGGATTTAAAATTGCCTGCTTTATTCCTTTATAATACCTATTGGCACTTTACATTCCATTGTTTTGGAGCAAGAATATATCTATATTCCATTCCACCCTCCATCTCTCCATCTATCCTTCTAACCCTCCATCCCTCCATCCCCCCATCCCTCCATCCATCTTTCTATCTCTCCATCCCTCCACCCCTCCATCCATCCCTCCATCTCTCCATCTCTCCATCCCTCCACCCCTCCATCCATCCCTCCATCTCTCCATCTCTCCATCCCTCTCCATCCCTCCACCCCTCCATCTCTCCATCTCTCCATCCTCATCCCAACATCTATCCATCTCTCCATCTCTCCATCTCTCCCAACATCTCTCCATCTCTCCATCCCAACATCTCTCCATCTCTCCATCCCTCATCCCAACATCTCTCCATCTCTCCATCCCTCATCCCAACATCTCTCCATCCCTCCATCTCTCCATCTCTCCATCCCTCCATCTCTCCATCCCAACATCTCTCCATCTCTCCATCCCTCATCCCAACATCTCTCCATCTCTCCATCCCTCATCCCAAAATCTCTCCATCCCTCCATCTCTCCATCTCTCCATCCCTCATCCCAACATCTCTCCATCTTTCCATCTCTCCATCCCTCATCCCAACATCTTTCCATCTCTCCATCCCTCATCCCAACATCTTTCCATCTATCCATCCCTCACCCCAACATCTTTCCATCTCTCCATCCCTCATCCCAACATCTTTCCATCTTTCCATCCCTCATCCCAACATCTTTCCATCTCTCCATCCCTCATCCCAACATCTTTCCATCTCTCCATCCCTCATCCCAACATCTTTCCATCTCTCCATCCCTCATCCCAACATCTTTCCATCTCTTTCATCCCTGTATCCCTTGATCTACTAACTCTCACAGTCTGAATTAGACATTAAGGAATGGTTAAGACAAGGGTTAAGGTCTGGGATAGGGTTATGAATGGTTAAGGTAAGGGTTAAGGTCTGGGATAGGGTTATGAATGGTTAAGGTAAGGGTTAAGGTCTGGGATAGGGTTTTGAATGGTTAAGGTAAGGGTTAAGGTCTGGGATAGGGTTATGAATGGTTAAGACAAGGGTTAAGGTCTGGGATAGGGTTATGAATGGTTAAGGTAAGGGTTAAGGTCTGGGATAGGGTTATGAATGGTTAAGGTAAGGGTTGGGAAGGTTATGAATGGTTATAGGGTTATGAATTATGGTTAAGGTAAGGGTTAAGGTTGGGATAGGGTTATGAATGGTTAAGGTAAGGGTTAAGGTCTGGGATAGGGTTATGAATGGTTAAGGTAAGGGTTAAGGTCTGGGATAGGGTTATGAATGGTTAAGGTAAGGGTTAAGGTCTGGGATAGGGTTATGAATGGTTAAGGTAAGGGTTAAGGTCTGGGATAGGGTTATGAATGGTTAAGGTAAGGGTTAAGGTCTGGGATAGGGTTATGAATGGTTAAGGTAAGGGTTAAGGTCTGGGATAGGGTTATGAATGGTTAAGGTAAGGGTTAAGGTCTGGGATAGGGTTATGAATGGTTAAGGTAAGGGTTAAGGTCTGGGATAGGGTTATGAATGGTTAAGGTAAGGGTTAAGGTCTGGGATAGGGTTATGAATGGTTAAGGTAAGGGTTAAGGTTGGGGATAGGGTTATGAATGGTTAAGGTAAGGGTTAAGGTCTGGGATAGGGTTATGAATGGTTAAGGTAAGGGTTAAGGTTGGGGATAGGGTTATGAATGGTTAAGGTAAGGGTTAAGGTCTGGGATAGGGTTATGAATGGTTAAGGTAAGGGTTAAGGTTGGGGATAGGGTTATGAATGGTTAAGGTAAGGGTTAAGGTCTGGGATAGGGTTATGAATGGTTAAGGTAAGGGTTAAGGTCTGGGATAGGGTTATGAATGGTTAAGGTAAGGGTTAAGGTCTGGGATAGGGTTATGAATGGTTAAGGTAAGGGTTAAGGTTGGGGATAGGGTTATGAATGGTTAAGGTAAGGGTTAAGGTCTGGGATAGGGTTATGAATGGTTAAGGTAAGGGTCTGGGATAGGGTTATGAATGGTTAGGTTGGGGATAGGGTTATGAATGGTTAAGGTAAGGGTTAAGGTCTGGGATAGGGTTATGAATGGTTAAGGTAAGGGTTAAGGTCTGGGATAGGGTTATGAATGGTTAAGGTAGGTAGGGTTAAGGTTGGGATAGGGTTATGAATGGTTAAGGTAAGGGTTAAGGTCTGGGATAGGGTTATGAATGGTTAAGGTAAGGGTTAAGGTTGGGGATAGGGTTATGAATGGTTAAGGTAAGGGTTAAGGTTGGGGATAGGGTTATGAATGGTTAAGGTAAGGGTTAAGGTCTGGGATAGGGTTATGAATGGTTAAGGTAAGGGTTAAGGTCTGGGATAGGGTTATGAATGGTTAAGGTAAGGGTTAAGGTCTGGGATAGGGTTATGAATGGTTAAGGTAAGGGTTAAGGTCTGGGGATAGGGTTATGAATGGTTAAGGTAAGGGTTAAGGTCTGGGATAGGGTTATGAATGGTTAAGGTAAGGGTTAAGGTTGGGGATAGGGTTATGAATGGTTAAGGTAAGGGTTAAGGTCTGGGATAGGGTTATGAATGGTTAAGGTAAGGGTTAAGGTCTGGGATAGGGTTATGAATGGTTAAGGTAAGGGTTAAGGTTGGGGATAGGGTTATGAATGGTTAAGGTAAGGGTTAAGGTCTGGGATAGGGTTATGAATGGTTAAGGTAAGGGTTAAGGTTGGGGATAGGGTTATGAATGCTTAAGGTAAGGGTTAAGGTCTGGGATAGGGTTATGAATGGTTAAGGTAAGGGTTAAGGTCTGGGATAGGGTTATGAATGGTTTATGAATGGTTAAGGTAAGGGTTAAGGTTGGGATAGGGTTATGAATGGTTAAGGTAAGGGTTAAGGTCTGGGATAGGGTTATGAATGGTTAAGGTAAGGGTTAAGGTTGGGGATAGGGTTATGAATGGTTAAGGTAAGGGTTAAGGTCTGGGATAGGGTTATGAATGGTTAAGGTAAGGGTTAAGGTCTGGGATAGGGTTATGAATGGTTAAGGTAAGGGTTAAGGTTGGGGATAGGGTTATGAATGGTTAAGGTAAGGGTTAAGGTCTGGGATAGGGTTATGAATGGTTAAGGTAAGGGTTAAGGTCTGGGATAGGGTTATGAATGGTTAAGGTAAGGGTTAAGGTTGGGGATAGGGTTATGAATGGTTAAGGTAAGGGTTAAGGTCTGGGATAGGGTTATGAATGGTTAAGGTAAGGGTTAAGGTCTGGGATAGGGTTATGAATGGTTAAGGTAAGGGTTAAGGTCTGGGATAGGGTTATGAATGGTTAAGGTAAGGGTTAAGGTTGGGATAGGGTTATGAATGGTTAAGGTAAGGGTTAAGGTCTGGGATAGGGTTATGAATGGTTAAGGTAAGGGTTAAGGTTGGGGATAGGGTTATGAATGGTTAAGGTAAGGGTTAAGGTCTGGGATAGGGTTATGAATGGTTAAGGTAAGGGTTAAGGTCTGGGATAGGGTTATGAATGGTTAAGGTAAGGGTTAAGGTTGGGGATAGGGTTATGAATGGTTAAGGTAAGGGTTAAGGTCTGGGATAGGGTTATGAATGGTTAAGGTAAGGGTTAAGGTTGGGGATAGGGTTATGAATGGTTAAGGTAAGGGTTAAGGTTGGGATAGGGTTATGAATGGTTAAGGTAAGGGTTAAGGTTGGGGATAGGGTTATGAATGGTTAAGGTAAGGGTTAAGGTCTGGGATAGGGTTATGAATGGTTAAGGTTGGGGATAGGGTTATGAAGGGTTAAGGTAAGGGTTAAGGTCTGGGATAGGGTTATGAATGGTTAAGGTAAGGGTTAAGGTTGGGATAGGGTTATGAATGGTTAAGGTAAGGGTTAAGGTTTGGGATAGGGTTATGAATGGTTAAGGTAAGGGTTAAGGTTGGGGATAGGGTTATGAATGGTTAAGGTAAGGGTTAAGGTTGGGATAGGGTTATGAATGGTTAAGGTAAGGGTTAAGGTTGGGATAGGGTTATGAATGGTTAAGGTAAGGGTTAAGGTTGGGGATAGGGTTATGAATGGTTAAGGTAAGGGTTAAGGTCTGGGATAGGGTTATGAATGGTTAAGGTAAGGGTTAAGGTTGGGGATAGGGTTATGAATGGTTAAGGTAAGGGTTAAGGTTGGGGATAGGGTTATGAATGGTTAAGGTAAGGGTTAAGGTCTGGGATAGGGTTATGAATGGTTAAGGTAAGGGTTAAGGTCTGGGATAGGGTTATGAATGGTTAAGGTAAGGGTTAAGGTTGGGATAGGGTTATGAATGGTTAAGGTAAGGGTTAAGGTCTGGGATAGGGTTATGAATGGTTAAGGTAAGGGTTAAGGTCTGGGATAGGGTTATGAATGGTTAAGGTAAGGGTTAAGGTTTGGGATAGGGTTATGAATGGTTAAGGTAAGGGTTAAGGTCTGGGATAGGGTTATGAATGGTTAAGGTTGGGGATAGGGTTATGAAGGGTTAAGGTAAGGGTTAAGGTCTGGGATAGGGTTATGAATGGTTAAGGTAAGGGTTAAGGTCTGGGATAGGGTTATGAATGGTTAAGGTAAGGGTTAAGGTTGGGGATAGGGTTATGAATGGTTAAGGTAAGGGTTAAGGTCTGGGATAGGGTTATGAATGGTTAAGGTAAGGGTTAAGGTTGGGGATAGGGTTATGAATGGTTAAGGTAAGGGTTAAGGTCTGGGATAGGGTTATGAATGGTTAAGGTAAGGGTTAAGGTTGGGGATAGGGTTATGAATGGTTAAGGTAAGGGTTAAGGTCTGGGATAGGGTTATGAATGGTTAAGGTAAGGGTTAAGGTCTGGGATAGGGTTATGAATGGTTAAGGTAAGGGTTAAGGTCTGGGATAGGGTTATGAATGGTTAAGGTAAGGGTTAAGGTCTGGGATAGGGTTATGAATGGTTAAGGTAAGGGTTAAGGTTGGGGATAGGGTTATGAATGGTTAAGGTAAGGGTTAAGGTCTGGGATAGGGTTATGAATGGTTAAGGTAAGGGTTAAGGTCTGGGATAGGGTTATGAATGGTTAAGGTAAGGGTTAAGGTTGGGGATAGGGTTATGAATGGTTAAGGTAAGGGTTAAGGTCTGGGATAGGGTTATGAATGGTTAAGGTAAGGGTTAAGGTTGGGGATAGGGTTATGAATGGTTAAGGTAAGGGTTAAGGTCTGGGATAGGGTTATGAATGGTTAAGGTAAGGGTTAAGGTTGGGGATAGGGTTATGAATGGTTAAGGTAAGGGTTAAGGTTGGGGATAGGGTTATGAATGGTTAAGGTTGGGGATAGGGTTATGAATGGTTAAGGTAAGGGTTAAGGTCTGGGATAGATTATGAATGGTTAAGAATGGTTAAGGTTGGGGATAGGGTTATGAATGGTTAAGGTAAGGGTTAAGGTTTGGGATAGGGTTATGAATGGTTAAGGTAAGGGTTAAGGTTGGGGATAGGGTTATGAATGGTTAAGGTAAGGGTTAAGGTTGGGATAGGGTTATGAATGGTTAAGGTAAGGGTTAAGGTCTGGGATAGGGTTATGAATGGTTAAGGTAAGGGTTAAGGTTGGGATAGGGTTATGAATGGTTAAGGTAAGGGTTAAGGTCTGGGATAGGGTTATGAATGGTTAAGGTAAGGGTTAAGGTTGGGGATAGGGTTATGAATGGTTAAGGTAAGGGTTAAGGTTGGGATAGGGTTATGAATGGTTAAGGTAAGGGTTAAGGTCTGGGATAGGGTTATGAATGGTTAAGGTAAGGGTTAAGGTCTGGGATAGGGTTATGAATGGTTAAGGTAAGGGTTAAGGTCTGGGATAGGGTTATGAATGGTTAAGGTAAGGGTTAAGGTCTGGGATAGGGTTATGAATGGTTAAGGTAAGGGTTAAGGTCTGGGATAGGGTTATGAATGGTTAAGGTAAGGGTTAAGGTCTGGGATAGGGTTATGAATGGTTAAGGTAAGGGTTAAGGTCTGGGATAGGGTTATGAATGGTTAAGGTTGGGTTAGGGTTATGAATGGTTAAGATAAGGGTTAAGGTCTGGGATAGGGTTATGAATGGTTAAGGTAAGGGTTAAGGTCTGGGATAGGGTTATGAATGGTTAAGGTAAGGGTTAAGGTTGGGGATAGGGTTATGAATGGTTAAGGTAAGGGTTAAGGTCTGGGATAGGGTTATGAATGGTTAAGGTAAGGGTTAAGGTTGGGGATAGGGTTATGAATGGTTAAGGTAAGGGTTAAGGTCTGGGATAGGGTTATGAATGGTTAAGGTAAGGGTTAAGGTCTGGGATAGGGTTATGAATGGTTAAGGTAAGGGTTAAGGTCTGGGATAGGGTTATGAATGGTTAAGGTAAGGGTTAAGGTTGGGATAGGGTTATGAATGGTTAAGGTAAGGGTTAAGGTTGGGATAGGGTTATGAATGGTTAAGGTAAGGGTTAAGGTCTGGGATAGGGTTATGAATGGTTAAGGTAAGGGTTAAGGTTGGGGATAGGGTTATGAATGGTTAAGGTAAGGGTTAAGGTCTGGGATAGGGTTATGAATGGTTAAGGTAAGGGTTAAGGTTGGGGATAGGGTTATGAATGGTTAAGGTAAGGGTTAAGGTTGGGGATAGGGTTATGAATGGTTAAGGTAAGGGTTAAGGTCTGGGATAGGGTTATGAATGGTTAAGGTAAGGGTTAAGGTTGGGGATAGGGTTATGAATGGTTAAGGTAAGGGTTAAGGTTGGGGATAGGGTTATGAATGGTTAAGGTAAGGGTTAAGGTTTGGGATAGGGTTATGAATGGTTAAGGTAAGGGTTAAGGTTGGGGATAGGGTTATGAATGGTTAAGGTTGGGGATAGGGTTATGAATGGTTAAGGTAAAGGTCTGGGTTAAGGTCTGGGGTTGATAGGGTTATGAATGGTTAAGGTAAGGGTTAAGGTTGGGATAGGGTTATGAATGGTTAAGGTAAGGGTTAAGGTCTGGGATAGGGTTATGAATGGTTAAGGTAAGGGTTAAGGTTGGGATAGGGTTATGAATGGTTAAGGTAAGGGTTAAGGTCTGGGATAGGGTTATGAATGGTTAAGGTAAGGGTTAAGGTTGGGGATAGGGTTATGAATGGTTAAGGTAAGGGTTAAGGGTTGGGATAGGGTTATGAATGGTTAAGGTAAGGGTTAAGGTTGGGGATAGGGTTATGAATGGTTAAGGTAAGGGTTAAGGTTTAGGTTGGTTAAGGGGGATAGGGTTATGAACAGTTAAGGTAAGGGTTAAGGTTGGGGATAGGGTTATGAATGGTTAAGGTAAGGGTTAAGGTTTGGGATAGGGTTATGAATGGTTAAGTTAAGGGTTAAGGTTGGGGATAGGGTTATGAATGGTTAAGGTAAGGGTTAAGGTTGGGATAGGGTTATGAATGGTTAAGGTTTAAGGGGATAGGGTTATGAATGGTTAAGGTAAGGGTAAGGTTGGGGATAGGGTTATGAATGGTTAAGGTAAGGGTTAAGGTTGGGGATAGGGTTATGAATGGTTAAGGTTGGGATAGGTTTGAATGAATGGTTAAGGTTGGGATAGGGTTATGAATGGTTAAGGTTGGGATAGGGTTATGAATGGTTAAGGTAAGGGTTAAGGTTTTGGATAGGGTTATGAATGGTTAAGGTAAGGGTTACGGTTGGGGATAGGGTTATGAATGGTTAAGGTAAGGGTTAAGGGTTGGGATAGGGTTATGAATGGTTAAGGTCTGGGTTAAGGGTTAAGGGTTGGGATAGGGTTATGAATGGTTAAGGTAAGGGTTAAGGTTGGGGATAGGGTTATGCATGGGTAAGGTAAGGGTTAAGGTTGGGGATAGGGTTATGAATGGTTAAGGTAAGGGTTAAGGTTGCGGATAGGGGTTATGAAGGGTTAAGGTTGGGGATAGGGTTATGAATGGTTAAGGTAAGGGTTAAGGTCTGGGATAGGGTTGTGAATGGTTAAGATAAGGGTTAAGGTCTGGGATAGGGTTATGAATGGTTAAGGTAAGGGTTAAGGTCTGGGATAGGGTTATGAATGGTTAAGGTAAGGGTTAAGGTTGGGGATAGGGTTATGAATGGTTAAGGTAAGGGTTAAGGTCTGGGATAGGGTTATGAATGGTTAAGGTAAGGGTTAAGGTTGGGGATAGGGTTATGAACAGTTAAGGTAAGGGTTAAGGTTTGGGATAGGGTTTTGAATGGTTAAGGTAAGGGTTAAGGTTGGGGATAGGGTTATGAATGGTTAAAGTTGGGATAGGGTTATGAATGGTTAAGGTAAGGGTTAAGGGTTGGGATAGGGTTATGAATGGTTAAGGTAAGGGTTAAGCTTGGGGATAGGGTTATGAATGGTTAAGGTAAGGGTTAAGGTTGGGGATAGGGTTATGAATGGTTAAGGTTGGGATAGGTTTATGAATGGTTAAGGTTGGGATAGGGTTATGAATGGTTAAGGTTGGGATAGGGTTATGAATGGTTAAGGTAAGGGTTAAGGTTTGGGATAGGGTTATGAATGGTTAAGGTAAGGGTTACGGTTGGGGATAGGGTTATGAACGGTTAAGGTAAGGGTTAAGGGTTGGGATAGGGTTATGAATGGTTAAGGTTGGGATAGGGTTATGAATGGTTAAGGTAAGGGTTAAGGGTTGGGATAGGGTTATGAATGGTTAAGGTAAGGGTTAAGGGTTGGGATAGGGTTATGAATGGTTAAGGTTGGGATAGGGTTATGAATGGTTAAGGTAAGGGTTAAGGTTGGGGATAGGGTTATGAATGGTTAAGGTAAGGGTTAAGGTTGCGGATAGGGGTTATGAAGGGTTAAGGTTGGGGATAGGGTTATGAATGGTTAAGTTAAGGGTTAAGGTCTGGGGATAGGGTTATGAATGGTTAAGGTTGGGGATAGGGTTATGAATGGTTAAGGTAAGGGTTAAGGTCTGGGATAGGGTTATGAATGGTTAAAGTTGGGATAGGGTTGTGAATGGTTAAGATAAGGGTTAAGGTCTGGGATAGGGTTATGAATGGTTAAGGTTGTATAGGGTTATGAATGGTTGGGATAGGGTTATGAATGGTTAAGGTAAGGGTTAAGGTTGGGGATAGGGTTATGAATGGTTAAGGTAAGGGTTAAGGTCTGGGATAGGGTTATGAATGGTTAAGGTAAGGGTTAAGGTTGGGGATAGGGTTATGAACAGTTAAGGTAAGGGTTAAGGTTTGGGATAGGGTTTTGAATGGTTAAGGTAAGGGTTAAGGTTGGGGATAGGGTTATGAATGGTTAAGGTAAGGGTTAAGGTTGGGGATAGGGTTATGAATGGTTAAGGTAAGGGTTAATGTCTGGGATAGGGTTATGAATGGTTAAGGTAAGGGTTAAGGTTGGGGATAGGGTTATGAATGGTTAAGGTAAGGGTTAACGTCTGGGATAGGGTTATGAATGGTTAAGGTAAGGGTTAAGGTTGGGGATAGGGTTATGAATGGTTAAGGTAAGGGTTAAGGTCTGGGATAGGGTTAAGAATGGTTAAGGTAAGGGTTAAGGTTTGGGATAGGGTTATGAATGGTTAAGGTAAGGGTTAAGTTCTGGGATAGGGTTATGAATGGTTAAGGTTGGGGATAGGGTTATGAATGGTTAAGGTAAGGGTTAAGGTTTGGGATAGGGTTATGAATGGTTAAGGTAATGGTTAAGGTTGGGGATAGGGTTATGAACGGTTAAGGTTGGGATAGGTTTATGAATGGTTAAGGTTGGGATAGGGTTATGAATGGTTAAGGTAAGGGTTAAGGTTTGGGATAGGGTTATGAATGGTTAAGGTAAGGGTTAAGGTTGGGGATAGGGTTATGAATGGTTAAAGTTGGGATAGGGTTATGATGTTATGCAGGTGATAGAGGACCCAAAATGGTTAACAGAAACAGAGTTTATTCAAGTCCAAACAGGGAATAACAGAAATCCTCTAGTCTGTAGAGGGGAATAACAAGAGAAGGGTTACAGACTGCAGGTCGCTTCGGGATAGGCGTTAGGCCGTAGTTGACAGAGACACCTGCTCACACGCAGCATCTGATGAAGGCAAAAACACGGGACAGGGTTAAATGGTTAATCACAGCACGGTGAATACTAAACAAGGAACCGATAGGGACAGGAACGGAACACAAAGGAATAAATAGGGACTCCAATCAGGGAAAGGATCGGGAACAGGTGTGGGAAGACTAAATGAATGATTAGGGAATAGGAACAGCTGGGAGCAGGAATGGGTTAATGGTTAAGAGAAGAGAGAGGGAGGAGAGAGTG